>NC_091464.1:24947703-25274890 GCF_027789765.1 Dendropsophus ebraccatus
CCCTTGGATCTCCCCCTCACTAATCCCTGAGGAGGCAGGAAGTGAAATAGCATTGGAGTGTGAGGTGGGGACCAGCGGACTGGGACACAAGGTTGTATGGCCATACTACTTGCTGTATTGAACATCTGTGAATACTATATACCATAACCCTGGCCTCCCATCTCCCCAAGTCTTGTTTTTAATATGCATCTTTTGTGATGGTGTACAATAAAATTGGCAGTATTCTGATTCACTTTGGTGTACTAGATATTCTTTGTCAGTGTAGTTATTCATGTGTGGGTATCATATGTACCAAGTGTACAGGAGCTGTTTTGACATATATGTTCCTTGTGGAAGTGTAGGTGTTATATTGATCCTGCCAATAGATCACTCACTCCAGATTAAATAAACTAGAATCCTTCTGATATATTCATTCCACAAAATGCTTTGGACCTGATTTATATTTTTTCTTCCTAGACTAAAGTGTCACTGTTGTCTCTGTGACATGTCAAAAGTTTTGATAGGGCCAGGTCTGAGTGATCAGACCCGTACCGATCATGAGAACGAGCTGGGAGAAGACTGCGCTCAGCTCTGTGTCACAAGATCAGTCGGTGTAATAAGGTAAGTCAATGGAGCCGGACTGTTTCACCGACACAAAGCAAGAAGTGGATCACGCTGTAGCGTGATCCTCAGCCCACTCGTTCTCCCGATCAGTACGGGTCGAAACACTCAGTAAGTGCTGTGAGCACTTACTAATACTGTACACTGAACAATTTTACTATAAAGTGGCAGCCACCCCACCAGACTGCCTGTCAGAAGTGTACATCACCACACTAGTGTACATCATACACTGTGCACAGGCTGCTGCAACCACAGTGGTCTAATGCAATGTAACCACTGAGGCCAGTGACTTCATCACACACTACCATGGACAAGTCAGTGTGACAGTGATGCAGAATCAGGAATGAACGGAGGGGGAGTATTTGTTTTCCTGCTCTTCCCTGCTAGCTGGCCCATAGTTTGAAAAGGACCCCTTTAAGATTGCAATGTTGTGCTGCTGAATTGCAATGAATAATAGTGACTGTGGTTGTGTTGCGACCCAAGTCGCAAAATGTAATAATAATTACATAATAATTACATTAATTAATTAATAATTAATTTCTTTCAAGTCAACTGGTGCCAGAAAGTGCCAGAGATTTGTAATTTACGTCTATTAAAAAATCTCAAGCCTTCCCATGCTTATCAGCTGCTGTATGTCCTGCAGGAAATGTTATTTTCTTTCCAGTCTGACACAGTGCTCTCTGCTGCCACTTCTGTCCATGTCAGGAACTGTCCAAAGCAATAGTAAATTTATGCATGTATCGATTCCTTACACATTAATAAAAAAAAAAAATTATTAAAGAGAAACAGCAGGTTAGAAGACTCTTACCATTTTCCTACCGTTTTCATAGCACACAGTTTACTTCTACATCATCCTTAGTGCAGTTAATGCTACATCCTAGGCGGTCAGATGCTTTGATACACTGGGGGTGGGGGGGTGGGATTATCACCCTCAGTGAACCAATCTGACCCATCCCTTCCCATAAATATTGAGGCGGCGCTCTGTAGTGACTTCGGTACTCATCAATGCAGAGTGCCAGATAAATATTGACGAGAAGGGGAGGCTAGTGGGGTGATCGGTGCACTGGTAGCAGTAGTCCCGCCACCAGTGCACCAAATCACAAATTTATATGTAAAAAAAACTGAAGACTTAACAAGCATTGAGGAGCTTCACTGTCGGCGTCCTGCGAGTCTTCTAATCTGCTGATAGTTTCCCTTTTACCAGAAATATAACTAAATTTTATTCTTGAAACAGCAGTTTATAAAGTAAACTATTTCTGCTGCTATGGAAACAAAGCCATGTTTAACTTAGGACTATCTTGACATTTGAGGCTCATAAAGACTTCGAGTGGGTAATCCCACTAGCTTCATTGTATGGTTTTACATACATATAGTTCAGTTTATTTTTAAGCATCTGATTTTGATTAGATAAGAAATTGATAACTTACCTATAAATAACATATTATTTGGTACAGAGTTAGACATAAAATCTATAAAAAGCTGTTGCACTACCTACAAAGTCTAGTACTGTAAACATGTGTTTCTTCTCATGGCAGTATAGTCTTACATCTTAGTTAAGGCAGGACATTTCACTAAATTTAGTTTTAAAGTGACTCTGTACCCACAATCTTCCCCCTTGCACTGTCACATAGCTGCTTTTAATGCAAGATCTGTCCTGGGGTCCGTTCAGCAGGTGAGGCAGTTATTGTCCTAAAAAACAACTTTTAAACTTGCAGCCCCGTGTCATATTGGTGTGGTCTAGAGTGTCTGTGTCCTAGGCTTGCACCGACTCTCCATCCCTCCTCCTCACCCTCTTCATCATTAGGAATGCCCCAGGCTGGATTTCTCCTTTTCATCACTTGTCTGAACAGGTGCCTTAACTATCCAGCCCCTGCGCAGTGTTCAGACAGGTGATGATTAGGAGAATACCTGCCTGGGGCATTCCTAATGGTGAAGAGGGCGAGGAGGAGGGATGGGGAGGCGGTGCAAGCCTAGGGCACAGACAGTTTAGGCCACGCCAATATGAAAAAGGGCTGCAAGATTAAAAGTTGTTTTTTTTTTAGGAGAATAACTGCATCACCTGGCTAAACCCCAGGACAGATCTTGGATTAAAAGCAGCTATGCAACGGTACGAGTTGGTTGGGAGGGGGGGAGCATATTGTGGGTACAGAGTCGCTTTAAGGTAGTCTGGAAAGTGTGCACTAGTTACCAAAGGTATAAAATACCATTAAAGGGGACATGTGGTAGGTGTCCTATCCTTTATATTTGTTTTCTATACAAAAAATAATGTCCTGTATTCAGAGCAAAAATACATGGAATGGCAATACAATACCTTAGTCCTATCTATGGTCAAGTCCTCGGAACCCAGGCAGCTTCTTCTCATCAGAGGGTAAACAGTATTGTTTATGAGAATCTAGGGTAGGGGACCTTGTGAAAAGAAAACTTAATTAATAAGCAAAACAATATACAGTAATACAATAATACCACATGATAGATGTAGCATATAAACATAAGGGGTATCATTTTTTTTTTACAAAGCACTTTTTAAGGCAATTTTACTATGTATCCTTAAAGAGAGCCTACAACTGTTATAAATGTACATACATAATGCAATAAACAATATGTTAAAAGAGCTGACAACGATCTTGTGTACTGTTGCTAGCTTATAGAGGTCCTGAAAAAATATTTATTGTTCTAAAAATGTAAAAATTGCACTCAGCAATATACTTTATTTTTAAAAACAGTGTGGACCGTCCTATATGAGTGCTTCCCTCACCATACCAAAAGTCATACACTTTTGCGATTCTGACACACAAAATACTTTCTATGTCACTGACATGCTGTAAGGGTATGTGCACACTAAGGGTATCATTACATAAAGCAATTTTTCAATGATCAACAATTAACGATCTCAAACAACCGCTATTGTGAACAACCTGAAATCGTTCGCCAAATTACACGGAACGATGATCGTTACTTATGTTCGTTCTTGCGGTCGTCTTGTCATCGCTATTGCGCTCGCCGCTTCTGCGAACGACATCGTATTCCATGCAAACGATTTGCGAAAGATCAACGATAGAGATAGGTCCAAGCTCTATCAAACGACTAACGATTTCTCGTTGGTTGTTTAATCGTTATCTGCTATTACACTAAACGATTATTGTTTAAATCCGAAACATCTAACTATTTTTCGAACGATAATCGTTCTGTGTAATAAGGCCCTAAAGAAATCATGTGGATAACTTGACGCAGATTCCAGGCGCGCTCCCCCTTCACCCAAAGAATTGACATGTCACTTCTTTGGGAGCAAGACGGAATTCGCTCAAGCTTAGAATGGAGCCTATGTGACGGGCGGAACTTCAAGTGGGAGTCAGGGGAAGTTAGGGGATGAGCAGCGGAATTATAAAAATACTTAAAATGCCATCTTAGCTACTGAACTGCGCAACGCAGCCAGCCCCCTTCATGCATGTCACTAGTCATCCACAGACACATAGAATCTCTGGGACTGCAAGAAAGGTGCCAAAGTATAATGATTAACAACAGTGGTTTACAGGGTTAATAAATTTTTTTCTGCTGTTTGACAACCTTTTTGTGCGTTCACACACTGTATTTTAGCAATAAACGGCTGCTGTTCCAGGTTGCACAACGGCTGTTTTTTATTGACAGCGTGCGATCATATTAAAGTGTATGAAACAATAGCCGTAGTGTATACAGGCTGTATACACTGCGGCCACACAAAATAATTGACAGGTCTATTTTCTACGGCCACAGTTTGGTGAACAGCCGCTGTAGAAAATAGGTTGTGCTCCCGGCCGTAATTTCCACTGTGGTCAATAGTAAAACTGGAGTGTGGGCATACCCAAATGACATTCATCCGGTATTGTCAATGTCCATATCCCGTGTAAACACGGCTTTAGGCTATATTTCCACACAAAGCTATGATGCAATACTCAACAGCAGATTTTAGATTTCATCTCAACTATATTAAAAGGGGTAAAATATGATGTGAAAATCCATTAGACATACACAACATAAGGTCTGACAATACACACCATTTGCAATTTTTTTTTTATGACGAAAATGTCTGTATCATGTGGAAATGGCTCGTAAAATCTCCTACATTTGCTTCCTGCCATATTTAGCTGTAGATACTACCTGTACAAATCCTCAAGAAAAATCTGCAGCTTCTCTGTTTAATGTGAATTTGCCCTTAAAGGGGTATTCCCGCATCCTAATCTCTGTTGCTTGGGGCATTGTAAGAATAAAAAATAAATGATACTTACTTTCCAGAGTCTTCTACAGCTCCCATTTTTAGTGATTTTCAGTTTCTGCTAGTCCTCTCAGCAGGAACCCCGTGCTCAGCTAATCAGACCTGAAGTGGGTGGTGCTTGGCTGCACACAAGTACGATTAAAACAACAGGCAACTTGAATAACTTTTTTTATAGCTTTTAAAAAATGAAAACCTTTTTAAGACAAATAAATGTTCCTTAAAATCGCTCTATTCCCAGGCTTATAGCGCTTTTTTCCTTTTTGCGCCATGATCTGTACTTTCTGTTGGCTCCTTGATTGCGCATATACGACTTTTTGATCACATTTTATTACAATTTTTCTTGATTTGATGCAATCAAAAATGCACAATTTTGTACTTTGGATTTTTTTAGCGCTTATGCTGTTTACCGTACGTGATCTGGAATGTGATAATTTAAAGCGACTCTGTACCCACATTTTAACCCCCCAAACCACTTGTACCTTCGAAAAGCTGCTTTTAATCCAAGATCTGTCCTGCGGTCCATTCGGCAGGTGCTGAAGTTATTGTCCTAAAAAAGCCTTGTGCCATACAGGAGTATATGTGCCCTAACTTTGCACCACCTCTCTGTCCCTCCTCCCCACCCTCCTCATCATTAGGAATGCTCCAGGCAGATTGCCTCCTATTCCCCACCTGCGGCAGCCCGGCACATGGGCTGGATCATTAAGAACCTGTGCAATGTTCAGCATGGAGAAAATGTTTCCGTGCTATTACTAATGATGAAGAGGGTGGGGAGGAGGGACGGATGGTGCCAAGTTAGGGCACAGATACTCCCGTTTGGCACGGGCTTCAAGTTTAAATTTTTTTTTCTTAGGTCAATAACTGTATCACCTGCCGAACGGACCCCAGGACAGATCTTGCATTAAAAGCAGCTATCCAACGGTACAAGTGGTTTGGGGGGGGGGTCAGATTGTGGGTACGGAGTCGCTTTAACCCCATGCTGCAAAATGGAACCTGGAACGTCATGTAAATGTTCCTGGAACGTCATGTAAAGCAGGTAGTTCCCACAACATGATGTTCTAGGAACATCATGCTTTCCCTGCCTCCCCCCGCTGTCCCTAAATGCGATCGGACAGCAGGAGGAGGCTGTGTCACACAGCCTCCACCTGCTGCCCTTGCCCGGAGGGGAGCCGCGCTCCCCCGTGCAGTTAACCCCTATAGATGCCGCGGTTGATGCGACCGCAGCGTCTATGGGGAGATTCAGTGGCCTCCCGCCGAGAGGCCGGCCGGAGGAGGCTGCGGCACATTGCCCCCTCCCGCCAGCCGCTCCCCCTCCAAGATCGCTCCCCTCTCCCCAGATCGCGCTCCCCCCGTGTCCGCCCGCCCCCCAATCTGCATCCCTATGCTCCATACCTGTCCCCTGATCGCCCCCGTGCTCTGTCCCCGGCCCGTTGCGCCCCCTCCGGTCTCCCTTCCCGTGCTCCCTCCCCCCTGAGCCACGCGAGCGATAGCACGGCTTAGGGGGCATTACCATAGTAACCCAGACGCTCCCTGGTGCGTCTGGGTTACTATGATATACAACGATCAGGCCCCTGCACTGAGGCAGGGGTCTGATCGTTTAAATGAGCAGTTAGTGTGTAACATTGACTGCTCATTCAGTATACAGTAGAATGCATTACAGCACACATCATGTGCTGTGATGCATTATACTGTATATACACCTGTAAAGTAAAAAAAAAAACACAAAACACACAAACATAAATACATAATAAATAAATAATTAAAATAAATAAATAAATATACACATTCCCTATCCCCCTTTATAAATGATCCCCTATAAATAAAGTACACATATTTGGTATCGCCACGTCCGTAATAACCCCGTCTATTAACCTGTTACATTAATTATACCGCCCGATTAATGCCATAAAAATTAAACAAAAAACTAACCAAAATAATATTTCTTTGTTAATCCCGCCCCCTTAAAAATATAGAAAAAAACTATCTATACGACACATGTACCCAAAAGGTGTACCAGCTTATGCCACAAAAAAAAATCCCTCACATTACTCCATTGGCAAAAAAATTTAAATAGTACAGGTCTTACATAATGCAAGACACAAACAGTTTTTATAGCATAAATGCCATAAACTATAACAAGAGCTATATAAAATGGATATTACTGTAATCGTACTGACCTGACGAATAACCATAACATGTCATATGTGACGTATAGTAAACGGCGTACAAAATATTGATGAAAAACAGCTGCTAAATTGTGTTTTTTATTTGTATCACCTCATAAAAAACTTAATAAAAAATGTTCAGGGTGTCACATGTCCCCTCGAATGGTACCGATGGGAACGTCAACTTGTCTTTTACAAATATTTTGGCACCGAAAGGCCTCTGTGACATGGTATAATGGCTATAAAAAAACTGAAATAAGAAAAGATCCCCCCAAACAACAAGGCTTCTGTCATGTCTGCGGCCTGTGGTTGAGTCAGATGACGCACTGCAGGGATTTCTAGAAACATTGGAATAAAGGGAATAAATAGTAAGTGGTATTTCTCAGTTTAGTATTTGCTGTGTTAGAGGGAAAAAAATGGATTAAAATGGAATATCTGCCAAAAAAATGAAAATTCGAAATTTCCCCTCCAACTTCCTTAAATTTCTGTGAAGGGTAATAAACTTACAAAACGTGACTATAAAACGTCAGTTTTTTTTATAGTGGAGGGATTTATGGGGGTAACTAACATACAGGCCCCACAAATCCACTTCAGAACTGAACTGGTCCCTAATAAAATCGAAAAATTGCTGCAAAATTTCTAAGCCCTCTAACATCCTAACAGGTAAAAGGACATTCACCAAATGACGTCACCATAAAGTAGACATGTTGTAAATGATGCAGTAATAATTAGCTTATGTGATATGACTATCTTTCTCAGAAAAAGAGAGTTTTGAATATAAAGGATTGTAAATTTTTCTAATTTTTGCGCAAATGTGTTTTTTTTTACAAAAAACTACTGAGTGTATCAACCAAAGTATACCACAAATATAAAGAGGAATATGTCACGAAAAACCATCTCAGAATAACCGCGATAGTTAAAAGCATTGCAGAGTTGTAACTATATAAAGAGAGACAGGTCAGATTTGAAAAATTGGCCCTGTACATTAAAGGGGTATTCCCCCCCAAAATTATTTTTGCATTAATACATTGCCCACCCCTAGCTTTCCATTTTTCCAATATCAATGTATTATAGATTC
The DNA here is from genome assembly GCF_027789765.1 of Dendropsophus ebraccatus. Taxonomy (NCBI): domain Eukaryota; kingdom Metazoa; phylum Chordata; class Amphibia; order Anura; family Hylidae; genus Dendropsophus; species Dendropsophus ebraccatus. Next base: position 24,955,793 of record NC_091464.1, read on the forward strand.
TGCACAGTTTTGCTGTTATCTAGGTACATTCACCCCCACCAAATGCATATAATCATCAAATCCCAGTCCAACCCGTCACCACTCCCTGCTCCTAGCCCCCACCCTCCGAGACAGCATCACATGTCCTCCTTCTCTTCAATGGGCTGGGTTAGACTTCAAACCCAGCCAAACTGAAGTAAAGAGGACACTGATGGCAGTGGCTGCTGTTAGAGAGGGAGACAGTGATCAGACAGCATCACGTGTCCTCCTTCTCTTCAATGGGCTGGGTTAGACTTCAAACCCAGCCAAACTGAAGTAAAGAGGACACTGATGGCAGTGGCTGCTGTTAGAGAGGGAGACAGTGATCAGTGCAGCTGTCACTGTCTCCCTCTCTAACTGCAGCCACACCAGTCACCCGTACCTTGTGACCAACACCCCCAGAGCTCACTCCCTGACTGTGCCCACCCCTCACCCGCGGCTCGCTCGCCCCACTGGGCTCATCCGCGGTACCTCCCGTCACCCGCGGCGGCGCTTACCGCCCCCTCCCCAGTCAATTGCTGCCCACACACCCGTCACCCGCGGCTCTTACCTGTCACCCCCCCATCCCCACCCCCCCCTGTTACCTGCGGCAGGGCTTAATGGCGGCACCCTTCCCCCGCTGGGCTCAATCGCGGCGGCACAAAGCCCCTCCCCCCGAGGGCCACTCCATCACCATCCCAGCCCCCATCCGCATCACCTCCCGTCACCTGCCGCAGCACTCACCGGCCGCACCTTCCCCCCCCCACCGCTGGGCTCAATTGCTGCACACCACCATCACCCGCGGCTCACTCGTGCAGCTCGCCCGCGGGTCACTCTATTATCATCCCAGCTTACTGGCGACACCCCTGCTGGGCTCATCCGCGGCACCTCCCGTCGCCTGCGGCAGCGCTTACTGGCGGCCCCCGTACCCCCAACCCCCCCCCCCCCAGCTCTATCGCAGCACATCCCCCCCCCCCCGTGGCTGACTGTCGCGGGTGACATCTCAGCTCTGCTTCACCATCTCAGCTCTGATACACCATCTCAGCTCTGCTACACCATCACCATCTCAGCTCTGCTACACCATCTCAGCTCTGCTACGCCATCTCACCATCTCAGTTCTGCTACACGATCTCAGCTCTGCTACACCATCTCACCATCTCAGCTCTTCTACGCCATCATCACCATCTCAGCTCTGCTACACCATCATCAGGCATAAGCATTGCATGATGGGAAATGTAGTTTCCTATCTTGATAATAGACCATCTCTTAGAAAAGCTTGTAACTCAGGAACAGTAGCAGCTAAAAAGATGGGAAACGGCTCAAAATACTCAGGGGGACTTGGTGTGTAAGACCAGGTAGGTTTGGGAGCATTCAATTTTTTTTGCTCTTGGGGGGAGTACCTCTTTAAGGCCAAAACAGGCTGAAGAGGCAAGGGGTTTATAGTTCAGGTGATTACACACGCGGTGATACCAAATATTTATTTATGTATTTTTATTTACAAAATGGGAAAAGGGGGGTGATTCATACTTCATTGAGATCTATGCAGCATATTGTCACGGCCGCGGCGGCGTCCCATGCTCCTGGCCGCCGCCTCGACCTCCCTCCATCTCATGCAGCTGCCGGGGTCCCTGTGCAGGGACCCGGCGCTGCTACATGTTCGGCCCCGGGGGGCGCCTTACCTGGTCCCGCTCCTGCCTCCGTCTGTGCCGGCCGGCGCGCGCGTCCCCGCCTCCTAGGGCGCGCGCGCGCCGGCTGTCTCAGGTTTAAAGGGCCAGTCCGGCCCTAATTGGCCAGTTGCACCAATCACTCCCTATTTATTCCAGCCCTGCCCCACTACAGGTGTTGGAGCCTCTACATGCTTCCCATAGCGTTTGGCCCAGCTCCCTGTTGTTCCTGATTCCCGTCCGCTACCTGGTTCCTAGTCCCTGTTCCTGATTCCTATCCGCCACCTTGTCTCTAGTCCTTGTTCCTGGTTCCTGTTCCCCTGCATCACCTTTGCTCCTGTGTATAGCCTGTCACCTGCGGTTACGTCCACTGACCTCTGCAGCACCATCTCCTGCCTACTGCTCCTGCCACGCCTCGCCTGCCGTCACCAGCAACCAAGCCAGGGGTAGCGACCTGGGGGTCGCCTGCCGCAGCAAGTCCATCCCGCCTTGCGGCGGGCTCTGGTGAAAACCAGCGGCCCCTTAGACTCCGCTCCCTGGGGAGGTTAGTGCCATCGCTGGTGACGGTCCAGTGGATCCACTACTCCAGGCATTACAGTAGGCTCCAACCATGGATCCCGGCGAGGTGCCTGATATCCGCGAGGTAGCCCGAGTGGTCGCCCTACAGGCTCAACAGATTCAGCAACAGTCACAGCTGATCCAACAACTGACTGCAGCCGTTCAGCAGCATACCACAGCTCAGCAGTCATCACCTCCGGCAGCCTCTTCTAAACTACGACTGGCTCTCCCAAGTAAATATGTAGGTGACCCCAAGTTGTGCAGAGGATTCCTGACTCAATGCACTATGTATATCGAACTTTTAAGCAGTCAGTTTGCCACCGAGCGCTCTAAAGTGGCTTTCATTATCAGCCTATTGGAAGGTAGAGCTCTGGCCTGGGCCACACCACTATGGGACCGTAATGATCCGGTTGCTGCCAATTTCCGAATCTTCCTGGACGAGTTCCGCTCTGTCTTTGAGGAACCTGCCCGTGCGTCTTCGGCTGAGACTGCTCTTCTCAATCTATCCCAAGGTACTTCCTCCGTTGGTGATTACGCAATCCAGTTCCGCACCCTGGCTGCGGAACTAGACTGGAATGAGGCCGCTCTGATTGCCACCTTTAAAAAGGGCCTATCCAGCCAAGTGAAGGATGTGCTCGCTGCCCGGGACCTGCCTACCTCCTTGAACGAACTTATCCTACTGGCTACCAGAGTCTACACCAGGTTTTCCGAGAGAGAGGAGGAGGTCCGGCAAGGACGGCGTCTGAGTCTGCCCCGTCGCCATCCTCGGCTGGCACCGGTGTTCCAGAATCCCGTTGCTCCTATGTCCCAGTCGCCTCCAGAGGTTCCTATGCAGGTGGAACGTGCTCGCCTGACGACTGATGAGAGGAACCGTCGACTGGACCAGAATCTCTGCCTCTATTGCGGTGGCACGGATCACTATCGGCAGAGATGTCCCCAACGCCCTCAGCGTCCGGGAAACGCTCGCACCTAGGTCCGGTGGGAGAGGCCTCCCTAGGTGTGAATGCCACCTCTCCAAGGTTGACTATGCCCGTCTCCATCCAGACACCCTCAGGGCAAGTTTTCCAGACTACTGCCCTCATCGACTCTGGCTCTGCTGGCAGTTTCATCTCTGCTTCGTTGGTCCAAAGATGGCGGCTACCCGTGATCCAGCTAGCCCAACCCCGGTCTATCTCTTCGGTTACGGGGGAGGTTCTTACCGAAGCTGTGTACTGCCAGACAGCACCCCTAGTCCTCCAGGTGGGAGCCTTACATTAGGAGAGGATCTCCTTCTATGTCTTGCGCCATTCCTCTTCCAACCTCCTGCTGGGTCTTCCTTGGCTGCAATTCCATACCCCTAGGCTGGACTGGAGAACTGGGGAGGTTCTCAGCTGGGGCCAGGACTGTCATAACCGGTGTCTGAGAGCTCCTCAATCCAAGTGCTCTACAAGGTCACCTGCTTATGTCAAGCCTCTATCCGGGCTACCAGAGGACTACCAAGACTTTGTTGATGTTTTCTCGGCCAAGGAGGCGGACTCATTACCACCTCATCGAGCCTATGACTGCCCTATAGACCTTCTTCCAGGGGCGTCTCCTCCACGTGGTCGAGTATACCCTCTCTCTGTGCCCGAGACTGAAGCCATGTCCTCCTACATCCAGGAGAACTTACAAAAGGGCTTCATCCGTAAATCCACGTCTCCAGCTGGCGCTGGATTTTTCTTTGTTCAGAAGAAGGACGGTTCCCTCCGCCCATGCATAGACTATCGGGGCTTGAATAAGGTGACTGTTAAGAACCGCTATCCTCTTCCGCTTATTCCTGAACTATTCGACCGTCTTCGTGGAGCTAAGATCTTCTCCAAGCTGGATCTCAGGGGAGCGTATAACTTGGTCCGTATTCGTAAAGGAGACGAATGGAAGACCGCTTTCAACACCAGAGATGGGCACTACGAATATCTGGTCATGCCATTCGGCCTATGCAATGCCCCAGCGGTCTTCCAGGAATTCGTGAACGATATCTTCCGAGACCTCCTCTATGTCTGCGTCATTGTCTATTTGGACGACATTTTGGTCTTCTCCCCGGACCAGCAGACTCATGTGGCACAAGTGCGTCAGGTCCTACGAAGACTACGGGCCAACCATCTATACGCCAAGCTAGAGAAGTGTGTTTTCCATCAGCGCAGTCTTCCATTTCTTGGCTATATCGTCTCCGACCAGGGTCTACAAATGGATCCAGCCAAGCTCGCAGCTGTCCTTCAGTGGCCCCGCCCTGTGGGACTGAGAGCCATCCAACGTTTCCTTGGCTTCGCCAACTATTATCGGCAATTCATCCCTCACTTCTCTACCCTGGTCGCACCCATAGTGGCTCTCACTAAAAAGAAGGCGGACCCCAGACGTTGGCCTCCAGAGGCCGAACAAGCCTTCAATAGCCTCAAGTCTGCCTTTGCCTCTGCTCTAGTCCGTCCGGATGTCTCCAGGCCGTTTTCTCTCGAGGTCGATGCTTCTTCTGTGGCGCAGGAGCCGTTCTCTCGCAAAGGGACACGTCAGGCAAGACCAGAACCTGCGGGTTCTTTTCTAAGACTTTCTCCCCTGCCGAGAGGAACTATACCATTGGGGACCGTGAACTCCTGGCCATTAAGTTGGCACTGGAGGAGTGGCGTCATCTATTAGAGGGGGCTAAACACCCTGTTAACATCTACACGGACCACAAGAACCTCCTCTACCTCCAATCGGCTCAACGCCTCAATCCCAGGCAGGCTCGGTGGTCCCTCTTCTTCTCTCGGTTCAACTATACCATCCACTTCCGTCCAGCCGAGAAGAATCTAAAGGCTGATGCATTATCCCGAGCATCCGATGTCATGGGGCAAGAGGAATCTCCTCGTCACATAATACCTCCCGACCGCCTAGTACCAGTTGCCACTTCTGCTCTGCAGAGACTGCCTCCCGGGAAGACTTATGTGCGCCCCGCACTCCGTAAACGCATCTTGAAGTGGGGGCATTCCTCTTTGGTAGCCGGGCATCCAGGAGCCCAAAAGACCGGGCAATTGATCTCCCGTCACTACTGGTGGCCCAATCTCCTCCAGGATGTCAAGGATTTTGTGGCTTCCTGTGCAGTCTGTGCCAGGAATAAATCTCCCCGTCAAAGACCTGCCGGCCTACTATTGCCCTTGCCAGTCCCGGACCATCCCTGGCACCACATTGGGATGGATTTCATCACAGACCTACCTCCATCTGCGGGCAATACCGTTATTTGGGTGGTGACGGACCGCTTCTCTAAAATGGCTCACTTCGTGGCCCTTCCTGGTCTGCCCTCTGCTCCTCGTCTGGCTCAGCTGTTCTTCCGACACATCTTCCGCCTGCATGGACTTCCTCTCCACATTGTGTCCGACCGAGGCTCTCAATTTGTCTCTAAATTTTGGCGTGCCCTATGCTCGCAACTCCAAGTGAAGCTGGACTTCTCATCGGCCTATCATCCTCAGACTAACGGGCAAGTGGAGAGAGTCAATCAGATTCTGGGTAACTACCTACGCCATTTTGTTTCCAGCCGCCAAGACAACTGGTCCGATCTACTCCCATGGGCAGAATTCTCATATAACCATTTGGACTCGGCTTCCACAGGCAAGTCCCCTTTCTATGTGGTCTACAGGCATCATCCTCGTCCTCCTCTGCCTCTCTCTCCATCCTCTGAAGTCCCAGCCGTGGAGGAGTTGTTATCTGACCTGCAATCAATCTGGGAACAAACTCGACAGTCCTTACTCAAAGCCTCTGAACGCATGAAGGACCAGGCTGATAAGAAGAGGAGACCTGCCACGAATTTTCTCCCAGGTGACAAAGTCTGGCTCTCGGCCAAATATGTCCGACTCAAGATTCCCAGCTACAAGTTGGGCCCTCGATTCCTCGGTCCTTTCTCGGTGCTAAGACGCATCAACCCTGTCACCTACAAACTCCGCCTACCCCCCACTATGCGGATTCCGAACTCCTTCCATGTTTCCCTCTTAAAACCAGTGGTCCTGAACCGGTTCTCCGATAAGTCTTCGTTCTCTGCTCCACAAGCCGTCTCTGACGACGTCTACGCTGTTAAAGACATTCTGGCCATGAAGACTGTCAGAGGGAGAAGGTTCTTCCTGGTGGACTGGAAAGGATTTGGTCCTGAGGAGAGGTCCTGGGAACCCGAGGCTAACATCCTGGACCAAGATCTCATCAAGAGGTTCCTGCAGGCTAGAAAGAGGGGGAGGCCAAAGGGGGGGGGTACTGTCACGGCCGCGTCCCATGCTCCGGGCCGCCGCCGCGACCTCCCTCCATCTCATGCAGCTGCCGGGGTCCCTGTGCAGGGACCCGGCGCTGCTACATGTTCGGCCCCGGGGGGCGCCTTACCTGGTCCCGCTCCTGCCTCCGTCTGTGCCGGCCGGCGCGCGCGTCCCCGCCTCCTCGGGCGCGCGCGCGCCGGCTGTCTCAGGTTTAAAGGGCCAGTCCGGCCCTAATTGGCCAGTTGCACCAATCACTCCCTATTTATTCCAGCCCTGCCCCACTACAGGTGTTGGAGCCTCTACATGCTTCCCATAGCGTTTGGCCCAGCTCCCTGTTGTTCCTGATTCCCGTCCGCTACCTGGTTCCTAGTCCCTGTTCCTGATTCCTATCCGCCACCTTGTCCCTAGTCCTTGTTCCTGTTCCCCTGCATCACCTTTGCTCCTGTGTATAGCCTGTCACCTGCGGTTACGTCCACTGACCTCTGCAGCACCATCTCCTGCCTACTGCTCCTGCCACGCCTCGCCTGCCGTCACCAGCAACCAAGCCAGGGGTAGCGACCTGGGGGTCGGCTGCCGCAGCAAGTCCATCCCGCCTTGCGGCGGGCTCTGGTGAAAACCAGCGGCCCCTTAGACTCCGCTCCCTGGGGAGGTTAGTGCCATCGCTGGTGACGGTCCAGTGGATCCACTACTCCAGGCGTTACACATATATAATATATAGCATAGATTTAAAGGGGTAGTGCGGCGCTAAAAAATTATTCACAGAATAACACACATTACAAAGTTATACAACTTTGTAATGTATGTTATGTCTGTCAATCCCCCCCCCCCCCCCCGCCCGTGTACCCGCAAGTGTGTGGTGCATTATACATTACCTGATCCGTGTCGAGGCCGTCCGCCATCTTGTGCCAAACGTCATCTTCGGACGGACGGCCGAATCGCTGCCGCCGCCCCCCCTCCGCCACGTCATAACTGTGCTCAGCCGCGATTGGCTGAGCACAGTTATGCTCAGATGACGATGACTGCGAGGCCTCCCCCCTTGCCTGATTTATCATGGTTTACGCCTGTTTGCAGTTTGTTTAAAAAGAATGCAGAGGATTCATTATCTCTGCTTCTCTGATATTATATTAACTAAATCCACAACCTGGAAAATGGCCATGTGAGGATAGGTTGGCACCAAGTTTGCAGTAAACATTTGGGAGGACATTTACTAAGGGTGTGTTTACAGATTTATCTGAAAGATATCCAAAAGATTATTGAAGCCAAAGCCAGGAACAGACTATAAACAGAGAACAGGTCATAAATAAAAGACTGAGATTTGTCCTCTTTTCAAATCCATTCCTGGCTTTGGCTTCAAACATCTGTCAGATAAATCTGTGTGTGTGTAAACGTACCATTAGACTGGTGTTTCATACATTCTTGTGTAAAATTGCCCATGTTGGCTGTGGTGGAGCTGTAAAGGGCAAGTAATGTACACTATGTAATGTATAGGCTTGGCCTGGGCATAATTAAAAGCCAAAAAACAATTGCAATGTAACAATCACATTGCATGCATAGCTATAATGTGCTACTGTGTAATTTATAAGGCCAATCATTCCTGGCCACCTGCCACATAACAATATGGGCACTTTCTGCCTGCCAGCCATGCCAGGGAACAGGACCGCGCCCGAGACTGAGCTCCTGAGGGCACAACACCTCACAAACGTCTCTCACGTACAATAAATAAGGGAGAACTACAGCGCATGCGCACTTCATAGCCCCAACCTCGGTAAACTGCCCAGCAACAACACACGTACCACACAACACAAAGGCACTGATTGGTTAATGCTACTGATGGACGCCTCTGATTGGTTAATTGCGGAAGCGCTCCCCGGCCACGGTGTGGCGCTTTCCCGCCACAAGCAGGAGCAGGTACTGACGACGACGAAGCCCCTTGTCTCCACCGTGACGCAGCTGTGCGGGTGGTCAGTGCCGAGGCTTATGACACATCGTACAGAGCTGAGGTGAACTGTAGCTGAGGCACTGACTACTTGCTTGTAATTTTATGTAATAAATGTGACGACATAATAAATTTCTCTTATACCTAAGGACGTCATCCATACATAGGTCTGTTACTTGTGGTACAGGAGCCATACATACAGGTGCATGACAATGTAGCAGTGTCTGGGCTACCATGTGTACATTGCATGTAATGTGACAGGGAAATGGGCAATAAAGAGCAGCTGAATGTGCCTTACAAAATGGCTGCCTACCCTAAACTATACACGTCATGTGGTGATGAAACATTGGCACCTCCAATATGGAATCTGCAGCATTTATTGCAGTCTTTTAATTCTGCTGTTAGAAAATCAAACATAAACGAAATTGCATTAAAGGGGAAAGCGGTATTTTTTTCCTTTCAAACCAGCGTATTAAAAAGTTATATAGATTTGTAATTTACTTCTATATCAAAATCTCAAGTCTTCCAGTACTCATTAGCTGCTGTATGTGCTGCAGGAAGTGGTGTATTCCCTGTGTCAGAAGGGAAAGAATAGACCACTTCCGTCAGGACATACAGCACTTGATAAGTACTGGAAGACTTGAGTTTTTTAACTAGAAGTAAATTATAACTTTTTATTTACATCAGACGTGGCATTTCGGCTGGTACTTCAGCCTTTCGCAAGCGTGAGAAAGGCTGAAGTACCAGCCGAAACGTTGCGTCTGATGTAATTAAAAAAGCAAAGGTACAGTGGTGCCTTGGATTACGAGCATAATTTGTTCCACTCTTATACCAATCCACTCTTATACCAAAGCAAATTTTCCCATAAGAAATCACTGATATGCAGACAATTGGTTCCACACCCCAAAAATAACGATTTTATATTCTGAATAACATGTAAAACAGATGAAACAAACAATGAGAAACAGCTGAATGTGTGATATTATAAGTTACTGTACATTATAGCAATCAGCATGTGGAGTATAATATGTAGTGCATAAACCTGAAAAAAAACAGCAACAGTTTTTAGATACAAGATAAAGCTGCAGATCCCCATAATGCAGGAGTGTAGTACAACAGGCTGGAATAGAGAAGTAGGGCTGCTGTCAGAGGTCTGTGTGGTCACATGACAGCAATGAGGAAGTTGTGTATGTTCAGCATGGACCAATCAGGAAGTGAGAATCTTAGAGCTGTGCAGGAGGACAGTGACAGAAACTTTATATACAGCAATGTGAATAGTTAGGTGTAAGTGCAGGCAGATTATAGCAGCAGTGTGTATAGCTGAGTGTAAGTGCAGGCACATTATAGAAGGAATGGAGAGGATGGGAAACACAATGGCTGACAGAGACTGCAGGGAGCATGAAGGAATGAGCAGGGCAGATGTGGGCACATACATGCAGCGCTCTCTGTCCGGGGAGAGAGGGGTTACAGCTATGGAGAGATTACCTCCACAGTCCTGTCCCCAGATGTAGGTCCCAGCCTAAAGTGGATCTGCTATGATTTGGAAGGTGAGGGAGACTTCCTGGGTCAGAGTACAGTGCTGTAGACCCCGCTATGCAGACCATGCCCCTCCCCCACTCCCCATCCCATCAAGTACAGGGAGCTCTTAAATCAAGTTACAATTTAGAAAAACTGAGCTCTTCTTGCAAAACACTCTCAATTCAAGTTACTCTTAAACCAAGGTACCACTGTACTGTGAATAATGAATGTTTACACTGAAATACTTGAGAACGATTAAGGGTAGCTTCACATGTACCGGATCCACAGCGGATTTGACGCTGCGAGTTTGCAGCGAAATCCGCTGCGGATCCTGTAGTGTGAAGCTGAATGGGTCCCATACATGCAGCGAATCCGCTGCGTGTATGGGACCCGGCCCCTTTAACGCCGCTGCTGGCCGGCAGCCCCGACCGCTTTAACCCCCAAGCCGCCCGCCCGCAGCCCCAGCCCCGAGCATACATTATCTGCTCGGCGCCGCGGCTGTGTGACACTCCCGGCTCCCCTCGCTCCCCATCAGTCAATCAGTGATTGAGGAGCGAGGGGAGTCAGGAGCGTCGCACACAGCCGCGGCGCTGAGTAGTTAATGTATGCTCGGGGCCGGGGCTGCAGGCGGGCGGCCGGGGGGTTAAAGGGGCCGGGGCTGCGGGCGGGCGAGTGGCCAGTGGTGGGGGTGCTAAAGGGGCCGGGTCCCATACACGCAGCAGATCCGCTGCGTGTATGGGTCCCATTCAGTCTCACAGTACAGGATCCGCAGCGGATTTCGCTGCAAAATCACAGCGTGAAATCCCATGCGGATCCGGTACGTGTGAAGCTACCCTAACAATGATTTTGAGGTCAGATCAAAAGATAAAATCAATGTTATACAAAGGAATTTTCATTCATAGTTACACCAGAATCAACTTCAACTAACAATTTTTTGCATGATAATCGGCTCATGTAAAGGGCTCTTAGTATCTATAAGGCCCCGTTCCTACTGAGCAAAGGTAGTGGAATTCCGCGACAGAATTGTCCGCCGCGGAATGCCGTTAGCCCCCCGCTCATAATGGGAGTCAATGGGAGGCGCGCGCTGCTGCTCTATACACGCTGAAGAATAAACATGTTCATTCTTCAGTGCGGACAGGGCAGGAGCGCGCGCCTCCCATAGACTCCCATTATGAGCGGAAGGCTTACGGCATTCTGCGGCGGACAATTCCGTCACGGAATTCCGCTACCTTTGCTCAGTGGGAACGGGGCCATAAGTTGGGGACGTTCCCCCATCGTGTACATCTAATGGACACTGCTAACATAGTGTGAACCTAGTCAAATTCTTCAATAAAAACACAATTTTGCGCGCACATTTTTAGTATGTCTTTTTTACTATGAGGTCTATGGGTGAAAAAACATAGGACAGAGGATAGGCAAATCCTCCTTCCTCATGTGTGAGGACAGAGGGGGTTGGAATGGCTTATATGTCTATCATTGTCCATCACATAACTTTTAAGGGTTACAGGAAGGACAATGATAGATATATGTGGTGTTCCTACCCCCTACGTCCTCATGCATGAGGAAGGAGGAGCCCTGTCCTCCGAAATGTCCGCAGCGGGAGGTCAGTGTGTTTGAACTGTGAGATGTTCATGCATCAGCCTGTAAGCATATGTTGTACAATATACCAAGAATAAATGGCAATGGAATGAAGCTAAGTGAGTATGCATCTTCTCTAGTTAGAGCGACACGCCATCATCAAAAAAGCTGCACAAAACGATGTATAGTTGTACATAATGGTGTGACCATTTATGTAGCCACACTTTTTTTTCTATAAAGACTTACTGTATGTTGCTACGGATTTCATGGAATCCGAATAGTGTGGAAAAGTTGTGTGGTGTTGGTTGTTTATGGATTCGGAACTGCCTTTAGCAACCAATCACAGCTCAGTTTTCAGCCCTGATAAATGTACAGGAACTAGTTGCTTTGGGCAGGTTTTGTTTTACTCACTTTGAAATAAATCTGAACCATAGTCTCTTAGAGAATTGCCCAGCACTTTGTTATCGTGTATTAAAAGTTACAACTTTATTATAGATCCACAATACACCATTGTGGAACTTCCGGCATTGTGGAACTTCCGGCAATTCGGTATACCTGAAGCCTCATAGACTCCCATTATAACCACAGACCGCTTGCGTTAACTGAGCAGAGATGAAGCGACAGAGCGTGCGCTGCTGAGGTCTTCTACCACTTCATTCTAACAATGGTCAGGGGTCTCAGCACCTGATCTTCCACCAATACACATTTCTGACAAGTCAGAAATTGGTTAAAATGATTGTTACGTAGGCTTTGCCATCTTTTTGTGCCGATCCAAAAGGTTCTGTGGGGTGTCCGGGGCTAGGCAAAGATTTCCAAGTAAAAGACCGCTGTCAGATCGCTACGTAGGGTGCTCGGGAAGCGTAAGTAGGCTGCGGGCGTAAGTTCGCGCTCCGTACGTAGCCGGCCGCAAGTAACGTAAATCCCTGGCCGCAGTTTACAGCGTATGTGTCCGGCCGCGAAAATATGCGTTCACACTACGTATATTTCAGTCAGTATTGCAACCAAAACCAGGAGTGGATTGAAAACACAGAAAGGATCTGTTCACACAATGTTGAAATTGAGTGGATGGCTGCCATATAACAGTAAATAACGGCCATTATTTCAATATAACAGCCGTTGTTCTAAAATAACAGCAAATATTTGCCATTAAATGGCAGCCATCTACTCAATTTCAACATTGTGTGAACAGATCCTTTCTGTGTTTTTAATCCACTCCTGGTTTTGGTTGCAATACTGACTGAAATATACTGACTGAAATATACGTATACTGACTGAAATATACGTAGTGTGAACGCAGCTTAAAGAGGACCTGTCATCCCCTTATACTGACCTCATCTCGCCGAGTCCCGCTCCCGGAGCCGGTCCCAGGACGGAGATATCCTGGTCAGAATCCGGCGCGCGCGCTGTGGAGCCCGACTCATCTCTGCAGCGTGCACACGGCTCCATTCATTCTCTATGGACGCCGGACCCATCTCCACAGCGCGCGCGCCGGCTTCTGACCAGGATATCTCCGTCCTGGGACCGGCTCCAGGAGCGGGACTTGGCGAGATGAGGTCAGTATAAGGGGATCTAGCTGGAGGTCGGAAGCCTGTTACCCCGGCACGGGGGGTGACAGGTCTCTAAAGTTACCATATTTTCTGGCATATAAGACGACTGGGTACATTCCCCGTATAAGACTACCCCTCCTCCAATGCACACCAAATAAAAATGAATTAAAAACATCAGACAGCAGCAACATCTGAGAGGCAGAGAAGGAGGTACAGTAATACTGGTAGGATACAAGGGAGGACTAGACAGGTAAGGCTAGGTTCACACTGCGTTTTCAGCATCCGTTTAACGGATCCGTTTTTTGCAAAAAACATGCATTTGTGTGCATCCGTTTTTGATCCGTTTTTCCATTGACTTCCATTATAAAAAAAAACGGATCAAAACGGATGCGTTTTTTTTGACGCACAATAAAGTACTGTTAACACTACTTTTTTGACCGCTAAAAAAAACGGATCCGTTAAACGGATGCTGAAAACGCAGTGTGAACCCAGCCTTAAAGAGGTGTGTTTTTCTAGGCACAGCGCCACTCGACCGTAACTCTTTTTTCTATACCCTGGACACATACAGCTTGCTCTGTCGCCACATATGGAGTGGATGCAGCTGTTTTTTTTAGCTCCCCCCACGGTATGCTGCGACCGCAGATTCTCCAGTCCTATTGTTCTGTTTTTCAGCACCCGCCCTATAAGACGACAACCGCGCATAAGACTACCCCTAGTTTTTGAGAAAGAATAGGCCATGTTCACACAACATACGTTGTATTTGAAAGAATGGATCCCGGCCGGAGAGTATGCACATACTATACACTCTGGCCGGGATTCTAACTGGCTGCACAAAAAACTGACATGTCAGTGCACAGACATGTCAGTTCACACAATGGAGAGTGCGGCTCCGGCTGCACTCTCCATTGTGTGTAATGGAGAATTAGGATGCGGGCGGACACGGGTGTGCCCGCATCCGAATTCACCAGAAATGAAGATCATCCGGCCTGTACTGCAGTGCTGGCCGGGATGATCTTTACTAACACCGGCTGTTCTGTGACTCGGCCAGGTCACAGAACAGCCAGTATTTCACACTGTGTGAACCTGGCCTAATACAGTATGTAACTTTATGAAATAAATGTAAAAAAATATAAATTTTTAATGGCTGGAATACTCAATGCATTTGATTATTACTTTGTTACAGGAATACATGTTTAGTCAAAGATGGAACCAGAAATTCCATTTAAAATATTTCCTCTGCAAAAGATGAGCAGCAGCCATGTGTCTGCAGTCAAACCTCAGGCGGTTGTAGAAAATACTTCATTTTTTCAGGTAAGAAAACTATGATTTAGCATTATTTTGTTTAAAATATTTTAGTCAAATGTTAAATGTTTTCGCAAATACATCCATTTAGCAAACTTGCCTCTTCTTGATTTGCTGCACTTTTCCTCCCACTGTTGACAGCTCATTGTCTAGGATACTAACCACCACTCTGCCCTAAAAGCAGTCGTCTGGCTGGTGTTCTGTATATATAACTATAAGGTAGAAAAAGCAGTTGGAAAGACAGCGTCCTTTGTGAGTTAAAAAAGTTCCTTTATTTAGCCATATGAATACACAGAAAAAATCACGACGTTTCGGCTCCTCTAACACATCCTGAGCCTTTCTCAAGTATTTCTCAAGCTCAGGATGTGTTAGAGGAGCCGAAACGTCGTGATTTTTTCTGTGTATGCATATGGCTAAATAAAGGAACTTTTTTAACTGACAAAGGACGCTGTCTTCCCAACTGCTTTTCCTGGATTATGTGCTGGGTATAAGCCAACCCAGCTGAGGACTGTGTGTTCACAAAGGGATTCCGCTGCTTCCACAACGAATTGGAGTAACTATAAGGTAGATGTATACAGACATAGGGGGAGATTTATAGATTTATCAAACATGGTGTAAAGTGAAACTGGTTCAGTTGCCCCTAGCAACCAATCAGATTCCACCTTTCATTCCTCACAGAATCTTTGAAAAATGAAAGGTGAAATCCAGTGAGCCAGTTTCACTTTACACCATGTTTGATAAATCTTCCCCGTAGTACATAAATAAACTGCATAATAAGAGGCAACATGAGAAGAAGGCAAGTTCGCTAAATTAATGTATTTGAAAAAATATTTATCTAGATGAGCCCTACAAGTTCAACTATTATTAGTTAAGATGGGAGAACCCCTTAATGGCCGTTCACACATTGTAAAGTAAAAGCAAAATACAACAGTAAAATAGGTAAATAACAAAGCAGTATTTTGAATCTAATAATGTGCTACATTAAATTGCTAAAAATGGCCATCTTTGCACATTGATATTTTTTAGGCTAGATTTACGCGTAACGTATCTGCAGCGGATTTCTCGCTGTGAATTTGCAGTGAAATCTGCTGCGGATATTTGCCCATTCACTTCAATGGACTGACATACTCGCAGCGGGATGACAGTATGTCAAACTCAGCACCATTAACCCCTACGGCCTGGGAACATACTGTATCGGGTCCCCGCTTGCTTTGAAGGCTCCTGGCATCTCCCGGTGGTCAGACAATAAGTGCGCTGCAGCAGGACACAGTTTTTTTTACCATCCCTCCTGAGTCTGTCTCCGTTTGAATTTCCCACTGTTTGCAGGTCCCTGAAGCTCCAGTTGGTGTCTTCATTTTTTCTTTGCTTCCTGGTTTGGGCTTTCCCATGATGCACTTTGTGTCCTGTGATGTCTAACTGACTCTGTAGAACTGTTAGATGGCTTACAGCTTGCTCAGCCAATCAGAGCTAAGCAACTTGAGTCATCTGACAAAGGGAGGCTGGCCTAACAGAGTTTAGACCCGCCTCCCTCTTGATGATGTCATTGTCACAAAATGGCTGCCACAGAAAAGCCTGGGGTCAACAGTCATTAGGTAAGAATAAGTTTACTTCACTTCCTGGTGGGGGATTGAGGGGTGAAAAGATAGGGAAGGGGGGCAGATAGGTGACTGAAGCATATTACAAAGTTATATAACTTTGTAATGTGTTTCAATTACTGGGAAAAAGCTTTTCGCTGGAGTACCCCTTTAAGTAATCATTGCCTTTTTTGATTTATTTAGAACTTAAAATCCTCCCATGGAACTGAAAAAAAAAACTACATGACCAGCAATCCAGGTATATATCTTGAATATAATTTTGTAATTTTGCAAGTGACTTTTTGGGTATATGTCTGTAAGGAGGTGGTGTCCTTTCTCTGCCCCTGATTGGCTGAGGAGGCTGCGACATCACAACCTCTAAACCTGGCAGTGGCCGCACAGTAGAGACAAGCCGGTGCAATTCTGTGTGAGTTTTAAGAGTAGGTATGTGCAAATGACAGCGTGATGTTCACCTCTTCTATATTTTCTTTTAGACTGCATATCACTAAAAGTCTCACCATTAAAGGTTATTGAAGAGGAGGTATGTATGTACTTTTACTACATTGTGCTAATAGTAAAGGCAGTAGTGAAACAATAGTGGGACCATGGTGGTTCACAAACACTGAAACAATAGTGGTCCTATGGAGGATAACAAGTTGAGTTTGAAATACCCCTTAAATGAGAAGTCCAGCAAAATTTGTTATTACAGTATTGTATTGCTCCTCAAAAGTATACAAAGTATACAAATCACCAATATACACTTATTACAGGAAATGCTTATAAAGTGCTTTTTTCCCTGCACTTACTACTGCATCAAGACTTCACTTCCCGGATAAAATGGTGATGTCACGACCCGACTCCCAGAGCTGTACGGGCTGTAGCTGCTGGAGAGGATGATGGCAAAGGGATGCTCAGTGTCCCTCCAGTGTCCTGTGTCCCTCAGTGTCCTCCTGCCATCATCCTCTCCAGCAGCCACAGCCCGCACAGCTCTGGGAGTCGGGTCTTGACATCACCATTTTATCCAGGAAGTGACATCACTATGTTATCCAGGAAGGGACATCACCATGTTATCCAGGAAGTGAAGTCTTGATGCAGTAGTAAG
This sequence comes from Dendropsophus ebraccatus, assembly GCF_027789765.1. Taxonomy (NCBI): domain Eukaryota; kingdom Metazoa; phylum Chordata; class Amphibia; order Anura; family Hylidae; genus Dendropsophus; species Dendropsophus ebraccatus. The sequence continues at coordinate 24,972,792 of NC_091464.1, forward strand.
TGCAGGGAAAAAAAGCACTTTATAAGCATTTCCCATAGGGGGCAAAACAATATTTATAAATAAATAAATTTTCACCGGACTTTTCCTTTAACCCTTCTTCTTTATGGCTTCCCGAAAAAAAGTGTATGGCTTCCTGTTACCAAATGAACAGTGAAGAGGAACAAGAGTGAACAAGTGCCAGTCTGCTAGATCGGCAGTCATTTACTGAGCCTATTACACTGCTCGATAATTGTGCAGCAAGAGCTGTATATATATAGTCAGCGATGTCCATTCAGCCCTTGCCCTAGTGTAAAATAGTAAACATTATACATAACTCTTTGGGCTCCTTGATGTCATTTTCGCCTCTGCCCATAGCTGTCACTGGAACCTCTGTATCGGTCTGTGAAGTGACCCCTCTCAACCAGTGATTGGCTGAGTGGCCTTTCGCTTCAGAGACTGTTTATCTTTTATTTACACGGTCATCAGCCGTCGGTCACGCATGTAGAGATGCGCAGTCGGCGGGCAAAGATTTTTAGGCTGGAATAGACTACAACGATCAGCTGCTAATTGTTTCATTAGCTGATTGTTGTCTTTATTACACAGAGCGATAATTTGTCAAAAAGATATTGCAGAAATCCTTTCCTTTATTCCTTTTTTTTGGCTATGTTCACATGTAGTAAGAGACCGGCCGTTCCGTGACCCGGCCGGGTCATGGAACAGCCGGTCCCTGAAAAGATCATCCTATCAGGGACTGCAGTACCGGCCGGATGATCTTTCGAGCTGGAGAGTTCTGATGCAGGCGCATCCGTCCATCAGAACTCCCCACAGCACACTATGGAGCTTGCAGCCGCAGCCGTTTGCTCCACAGTGTGCACTGACATGGGTTTCTGCGGCCGCTATTCAATAATTAGCGTCCTCAGAAAACTGACATGTCAGTTCTTTGCGGTGCCACAAGGGATCCCAGCCTAAGCGTATTCTATGTGTATACGCTCCGGCCGGGATCCCATAGAAAACTAAGCAACATATCTTTTCGTTAAAAACTCGGCCGTTGTTGCTGTTTGCAACAACGGCCGTACTTTTACAAAAAGATACGTTGTGTGAATATAGCCTTTGTCTTATGCTACGTTTACATGGAACGATAATTCGCCCGATCGTACGATTAACGATGTCGGAGTAACGTTTTTTTACATAACGATCAGCGTTTAGATGGTGCGATATATCGTATGAAAATTCGTTTTGCGATCGCTTAAAGCCTATCTCACACATTGGTTAAATCGGCGAACGACTGTTCACATGGAACGATCTGCGAATTTTTTGCGACGACGATTTGAGAACCTGTTGAAAGATCAATCGTTGATCGTTCGCTGCGTTTACACGTATAATTATCGTTCGAATTCGACCGTTATCGTGCAAATTCGCACGATAATCATTCCGTGTAAACGCAGCATAAGCTGGCTTAGCTAAGCTTTCATATATTCTTAGCTGGCTGAGCTGTCATTTATTAACAAGTTCTGGTAAAATAAAAGCTGAGCCTCTGATATGGGCAACAAAGACACTCTTAGGAAGGGTTCACACGTACTGGAATCGCAGTGGGTTTCACGCTGCGAGTTCCGCAGCAAAATCCACTGCACTTCTAGGTATGAACCCACCTTTACTATAAGTCTGTTTGATAATCCCCTCCATGTGTATATTTTTTAGAACCTAGAATCAATCAATCAGCTATATTTCAAGTTGCGCAGGGAAGCTGAAAAAATTAAGAAGTGGAAATCCAATGTAGAATTTGAAATAAAAGAAAAAGAAACAAAAGTACAAGAAAAAAGAAACATTATAGATGCCCAGAAAAGAATTATACATGAATTGCAGGTAAGCAAATTATGTAAATTGATATTTACTAGTACTTCTGATTGCATATGTAGACAGAAGTTAGACCTCATCCCTCACTTTGTTTAGATATGCATCAGTATCCCTTCGTAGAGAACCCCATTAATGACACTTATTTGTGATTCCTACATCTGTTCTGGATAATCTTAGAATTTTTTAAGCATTTGAGGCTGCTGTCACACAGGGCAGCTTTTTGAAAATGGCCAGTGCAGTGTTCGAGTCAGAGCCAGAATATTTCTCATTTCTTAGGCCTCATCCACACATCATTTTTTTCTCGCCGCGAATTAGGATCCTGATTCATGGACAGAAAAAGGATGTGTTTTTGACCACTGATCAATAAAAATTGCAGCAAACATTTCACTTACTGAAAACCTTCCAAACATGAAGTTAATGCATATATAAATTAGGATTGTTTGAACGAGATCTGATTTTTAAGGAGTATTCTGCTGAAACATAACTTTTCATATGTTCCTGCCCATGGTAAGACTAACAGTTCATTTCATACTTCTTGATAGCTATCCAGCCTCCTTCTCCCAGTTCTGAGCTGCTGTTTTCTGCTGAAGACTCAAAAATCTGTGTGAGCTGTTCTCTCTATTCACCCCTTCTTCCCCCTCCTTTCCGAGACGGCTGATGTACAGTAAATAAGTCCCTGGAAGGTTTTATCTACAACTTTTTAATGTTGTGAGGCTTAATTTGAGGTCAAGTTGCTGATGAACTGACTGTGATTATCCTCCAAGCATTACAGAGTTGCTACAAAGTTGCAGATCGAGACTTGTTTACATCAGCAGTGTCACAAGGAAGGGCGGAGGAGGGGGAGGGGAAGAGAAAAGCTCACAAACAGTTTTTTGCGTCTTTATCAGAAAGCAGCAACATATGAAAAGTTGTGTTTGAGTGGAATTCCCCTTTAATGCAGGACATCATGTGGTAGTTTGTTGTATTATCAAAATTATAACCATAATCTGTTACTACAGTGTAAGGCCCCGTTCACACTGAGCAAGAACGTCGGAATCCCGCCGTGCTCAGTGTGCTGCTTTGAGTGAACAAGAGGACATGTCATTTCTCTGAGTGGAGAGCGGCGGCAGCAGAGGAGCACGCGTGTCCTCTCATTAACTCAAAGCAGCACACTGAGCACGGCGGGATTCCGACATTCTTGCTCAGTGTGAACAGGGCCTAATATATATTAGTTGGTTGTTTCTAAAAAATTCAGTTTTCCTATCTCATAAAGTGGCAAATAGCAAGTTGCTTAAATGATTCTAGCATTTTACTGGTTAAAATTCAACCTCTGGTAACCTTCAATAGTTTTTAAAATGAAGGGGCACAACTGTGTGCACTGCGTGTGAAAAAAATTTAGAAGGGGGTACAGTGATGCAGTGCAACAATGGTATGATTTATGGGGGGTCCCAAAGGTCAATCCATCACAGCTATAAATGATGGGATAGCTTAGTGATATGCCATCATTATTTGAAATGGGATTACCCCTTTCATTGTGTAATTATAGATAGATATATTGCTTTTGTATTTATTAAAATTGTGTTCATTTACTTTGCTTGACTTCTAGTTTGAGAATGGACAATTGAGATTAGAGTTGGAAGATGTGATAAATGAAAACAAAGATTTAGGAAAACAGTAAGTTACTCATAACACTAAACGAAAATATATATGTAATTAAAATAATCATACATGTAATTAAATCTGCAGTTTGGGCCTAGAGCATGCTGCACTTTGAAAAAAAATCATGACAGACACCAATAATCCACCATTGGACCCAAAAAGACAGTTAGGCTATGTTCACACAATGTTCTTTTTCAGTAAAGAACGAACTCTCCTTGCAGTGGAATCAGCGCCCGTTCTTTACTGCAGGGGCAGCATTGCATTGAAGTATATGCAATGCCACCCGCTGTGTTCACACATCGTTATTTTAACGTCCGGCATAAAAATAATGTGCATGCCTATTATTTCAGGACGTTGTTCAATGAACAGCATCCGGAAATAATAGCTGTTCACACAAAGTTGACAGCTGCATCTAAATGCTTCCTGTCCCCCAATTTTGGTGGTCTAGTGGGGGGATCGCCCGGGTCGGGGTCTGCTCTGTAATGGTCTTCACTAAGGCTGTACATGTGGTGTATACATCAAATATATGCCAAGAATGTCCTTTTGGCATAAGTTTGGCTGTTATAAGTATACTTATTGATAAGATTTGTGAACCAGGCTAACAGCACCATGATGTACTTTTACCAGCACCAAGACATACAGCTACCTCATGGTGGCAGTAAGGGGGTAAAGAGAGAGCTCGCAACTCGAGTCCTCTGTATACCTGGTGCCTCCCAGCTGCAATCAGCTATCTCAGTTCCGGCTATTTTAACTGTTTAAAAGCTGCTGTCAATCTAGCCCTCATAAGCCAGCATCAGTAGACAGTAGTAGAAAACTAAAGCACAGCTGTTCAAAAAACAAAAAAAAAGGTTTTCACCAAATCATGCAACAAGAAAAAGACAGTTTCTCCTTCTGAAAAGTGTCATGGTTTGCTGAACTAAGCTTTTAGGCTTTTCTGGCATGTCAAAAAAATCACAGCATATATATACATTTTTGTTCACCAAAAGGTGCTGTAAATCACTGCAAAATACTGGTGTACTGGTTAAAATATAGATTTTAATATTTATGGCATATCCTATTCCTTTACCATATATGTCTAAAGTGGGAGTACCCCATTAAGTGATATATTGTTATATGTACTTTTTTTTTTTAGGAACAATGCAACAAGACATTTGTGCAATATCCTCAAAGAAACATGTGAAAGAGCTGCAGAAAAAGCTAATATGTGTATGTATAGCAGCTAAAGTGCATGGGAATACATGAATATACTGTATATACTGTATGTTGTGTTATAATTATGGATGGTCCGAACCTGCCGAGGTTCAGGTTCGTACGAACCTGAACTCTCGGCAATGATTCCCGCTGTCTTCCACCTCCTTTGGGAGGGTGGATACAGCCGGAAGACCGCCTGGAAAACTGGGATACAGCCTATGGCTATGGCTGCATCCCAGTTTTCCAGGCGGTCCTCACGGAGCGGCCAGACAGCGGGAATCATTGCTGAGAGTTCAGGTTCGTACGAACCCGAACCTCGGCAGGTTCGGACCATCCCTAGTTATAATGCATGTATATATACTTTAACAATAGTGTAATACCCTTTAGACTCTTATAAAACATTTTGTACTTATTGGAAAATATTGGGTTTTCTAGAATATGCCGAAAACAGGGTATAGAGCTGTGGTGACAACTCATAGTTGAAAACTTGGACAGTAAAGTGTAGACTGTTAGGAGGAATTTTGTACGAAGATATATACATTAGCAAAAAAAAACACACCAAGAAGACAATTTACTATCATTGCGTCCCTGGCGTATGCCACTTCCTGCAGGACATACAGCAGCTGATAAGTACTGGAAACTGAAGATTTTTTAAATAGAATTAAATTACAAATCTATGTATTTGTAACCAGTTGATTAAAAAACAAATTTTCCACTGGAGTTCTTCTTTAAAGGGGTTGGCCACTTTATAATAAAATAGGTTAGTGTATAGTATTAGTAACTGTACTCATTGTATATATTGACAGCAGCTCCCTGTGTACCTCATAGAGCTAATATCAGACTGCCCTCCTCCAGGCTGGGCTGCCCTGCTCTGTTCTGTTTCTGTCCATAAAATGGCTGACATAGAGGAGCATGTGACCTTGTTCTGCCCCCTGTTTCCTCCATAGGCATATACTGGCTCAGTGGTGGACACTGGGGGGCGGGGCCTGGTCACATGCTCCTCCATGTCAGCCATTTTATGGACAGAAACAAAACAGAGCAGGACAGCACCTCCTGGAGGAGGGGAGTCTGATTTTAGCTCTATGAGGTACACAGGGAGCTGCTGTCAGTATATACAATAAGTACAGTTACTAATACTATACACTAACCTATTTTATTATAAAGTGGCTAACCCCTTTAAGTATAAAGCAGGATATGCACATTAATTTCAGCATGCATTCAATTAAGATTTCAATGTTATTTTGATGCTTGTGTTTTTTTTAGATGAAAATGAAATAGACGACACAAGACAGTTTTATGGTGATCTTAACAACAACATTGAGGCAAGTTGAATAGTGTTATGCTGCGTTTTCACGGAGCAATAATTCGTCTAATCGTACCATTACTGATTTTGAAGTAATTATATGTTTTTTATAACGAGTTTAGACGGAACGATATAACGTTTGGAAAATCATTAGTGGGATCATTTTAAGATCGCTTAAGCCTATCTCACACATCGGGTAAATCGATGAAAGCGATCAGCAAATTTTTAGCGAACGACCAACGACGATTTGAGAACATGTTGAAAGATCAAAATGAATGATTTCTCGCTCGTCGCTTGATTGTTCGCAGTGTTTACACGAGGCTATTATCGGTAAAATGCAATCATTATCGCAAAAATTCCGTGTAAACGCAGCATCAGTTGCAGGCTTTGTTCCCATAAAAAATAAGGACAAATAGCGGACGTTATTTGCCCTTATTTTTACAGCGTAGGAACATAGCCTTAAAGTATATTTATATATGTTAAATGTTGTGATTAATATAATATATTTTCTTTTGCTCATGCATATCTATATCTGTATCCCTGCGACGAGTAAGTTTATGTTTAGGATCTTTGACATGATGTTATAAATAATGGTATCACAGGTATGGGTTACATGTATAAATAGCGTATACAGTACTAGGTTATGTTCACACACCGCGCAAACAGCGCCCATTGCTGGTCATTCAAAACAATGGCTGTTCTGAAAAGTGCCAAACAACGGCCGTTGTTTGCAGTGAAAATAGCAATCAGTGCAGAATGGCAGGAAATAATTCACATACTCGACAGCCGTATTAAACAAGGGACGTTGTTCATTACATTGTGTGAACAGTGGCTGTTGTTTGCATTGACGTCAGTGCAACCCGTTTCTTCATGAAAAGAACAGCCATTGTTTTAATTGAAAAGAACGGTCATTCTTGTCATAAAATGTATGTTGTGTGAACATAGCCCTATGGTGTAATAGTATACAAGCTGCCAATCTTTTAAATCCAGCTGCTACATATTTTAGTATGGTCTCCCATCTCTGGGATGTAAACCTAATAGTGTAGAAGCTATGGACAGCAATCTTAATAGGAACCAATCAGCCCAATTGGGCTGACATTGTTCCCAGGAGAGCTGTATAAAGCTCCTGCAGCAGCTGCAGCATGTACTGTCCGCAGCTGCAGCAGGAGCTTTATATCAGAGAAAAAAGAGTTTTGTTCTCCGGCCACGTGACGACACGGGGTGGGAAAGTAGTCATCTGGGCGGCTCCCCGCCCGTAGCTAATCACGACTCTCTGCCTGTCAGAGCGCTCCACAGGATGATTGACAGGCAGAGAGGCCAGTAATGGACCTCTCTGCCTGTCAATCAACCCCTCCGAGCGCACTGACAGGCAGAGCGCGTTGACTAGATATGGTCGGGGAGCAACCCAGATGACTACTTCACCGCCCGTGTCTGTCATGCGCCCGGAGAACAAAACTCTTTTTTTTTTTCTCCAGTATAAAGCTCCTGCAGCAGCCGCGGACAGTATGTACTGCGGCTGCTGCAGGAGCTTTAAACAGCTCTCCTGGGAACCATATCAGCCCAATTGGGCTGATTGGTTCCCTTTAAACAGTTTTACTAAATAAACTAGTTACACTTACCCATATTATCCCCATGGTACTGAGCCAGCAATACATGTTTAGGCTATGTTCACATGGCGTATCAGACCGGCAGTTCGTGACCCCTGCCGTGCCCGCATCAGAGCTTCGCATAGCCCACTGGAAAGCAAGCGGCCGGAGCCGCTTGCTTCACTGTGTGCACTGACAGGTCTTTCTGCGGCCGGAATTCACTGAATTCCGGCCGCAGAAAACTGACTGATTCAACATAAAGCTGTCACACACTACACACACGGCTGTAGTTTTACGTAGTGTGAACATAGCCTTAACGTGTGTTCTTGCATCCTCAGGAGGGTACAGTATATAGTATGTTGACAAAATATTGGGAAACCTACACATTCCACCTAGAGTAACTTTCAAGGGAACAGTTTTTCTGTAATACTGCCTGTACTGAGGGCAGCATAACATAGGTACACACACAATGTCAAGAAATAAGTCTGAAGTTTAAGACACCCATATAGTGCATGTATAGCTATTATTGGCATATTTAGAATTGTATTTAAAGTAGATTTTCAGTCTGTATTTTCTATTGGATGTATGGTGAAACTTTCATATAGTGTAACTATCCCCTAGTCCTGGTTCTGATGGAGGCCAAAATGACACTTTTTTGGCCCTCTTCAGGTAATAGGAGCTTTCCCAGTGCATACAGGAAAAGAGCAGTGTTTGCACTGCATAAAAAGAGTTGGCATTGGTATTATTAGGATTTGTTAAATATAAATATGGTAGATTAAGATTGTTTTATAAATGGGAGCTATGTTTTGCAGCGGATGATAATGGCCTTTGAAGAACTTCGTGCACAAGCCGAGAACTCAAGGCAAGAGTTGTGCAATCAAAGTATGTATTAGTATTTAGTATTATTTAATATTTGTTTCTTTATTATTAATTTGCTGATTTATTATTTTAGTAAAGAGGATCTGTTACCACTTTTGACATGTCTGTTAGAAGTCTGTTAGGCCATGTTCACACGCCGTTTAACACATTGAACATTGCATTGTGTTAACAGTTGATGTTTCCGGACGCTGTTCAGTGAACAGCGTCCGGAAATAATTGACAGGCACATTATTCTAACACCCGTTCTAAAGATCACAGCGGGCTGCATTGCATTGAAGTCAATGCAATGCCGCCCGCTGTGATCTTTAGAACGGGCGTTAGAATAATGTGCCTGTCAATTATTTCCGGACGCTGTTCACTGAACAGCGTCCGGAAATAATTGACAGGCACATTATTCTAACGCCCGTTCTAAAGATCACAGTGAGCAGCATTGCATTGACTTCAATGCAATGCCGCCCCTACAGTAAAGAACGGACACTGAGGCAATTACAATCAGTGTCCGTTCTTTACAAAAAAAAAAAGTGTGAACATAGCCTTATGCTGATAGTATCAGACTGTATAGGAACTTACTGCATATTCTGCAAAAAAGTTGTCAATTCATTCATAAATGTCTACGAGAAATAACCGAGAAATAGCACAAATGCCCAGATTTACAAACTGTGTAAAATAGAAACTTGTGTAAACTACACCAGCTCAGAGTTGTAAGGCAGCCTCAGTTTTACTGGATTTACTAAAAGGCGTACCTGGTGTCTTCATATGCGTCAACAAACTTTACATAGATTGATAGTACTAGTGAATCTAAGAAACATTGTAATATATCTTATCAGACAAAGATGCCACCTTCTCCTCTTATCCCCCAAGCACCTGCTAAACTGCCATCAGCTCAGTTCTATCCTGTAGCTGGGACAGGGATCACGTTACAAACAAAGAAAGCCTGTTGAGGGGAAGGAGGGAGATGGGAGGGAGAGCCTGGGAACACAGGCAGAGAGACAGCTAAAAGACAGTTAAAGTGATACTGTCAACCCTTTCTGTATGAGGACTTCTCTACACAGCTCTAAAGCCTAAATTCTGCAGTTTTCTTACTTTATAATAGACTTCTTGGTGCTTGATCCAGTGAAAAACACCTTTTATTAGTGATGGATTGTGCCAACTGGATGGGGCTTTACGACCACAGTGCCACTTCGCCCTGCCCATGTCAGCACCGAAGTCTCCACCCCTATGTTACAGCATTGGCATCTAGGCCCCACCCCCTTGGCCTATTCCAGTGGCCACCAAGAGGGCAGGGCCTAGACATAGATGATCCACGGAGGGGAGGGGCGGGGCCTACAGCACTGATGTGGGCGGGTGAAGTGGCACAGCAGTCCTGAAGCCCCACCCAGGTGGCACTGTCAACCAACGACTGTCAACCAATGGGCATTTTTCACTGGATCAAGCAATTTTATTATAGAAATCTATTATAAAGTAAGGTATAAAAATTGCAGAATTTAGGCTTTAGAGCTGCTGCAGACTGTATACAAAGACACATCTCATCCCCTGTATGCAGACACCATAGATGCTAAACTCCACCCATCAGTTCTGGTAGAACTGAAAATTACCGATTTTGCTTGAAGAGCAGAAATTTGCAGAAAATTTCAAATACAAGACAAGGTACATTATGGCCAGATATAATGCTAATCCTCATGTACGCACACATGACAGCTCATGCTGAACAGTCACCTCAAATGACAGTTTGGTCACCATTAGCCAATAATTTGCGTTTCTTCCCCGAAGTACATCAGGTGCAAGTTTGATAAATTCTCCCAATCAGTAAATATCCAAAGTGAACAAACCAACACGTATATGCATATAAATATATAGACAGCCACCAGACATAACAGATAATGTGCAAATTAAAAATGATCCAAATGTTAATAAACACAAAGGGTTAAAGCAAAAGTATCACCAATGTTTCTATGGAAAGATCTAGAGTTGAGGTCTGTGGAACATGTGCAATTGCTAGTATGTCGTGACTGAGCACCCCTATCATGTAGGTGATACAATTGATTGTATCTTTATGCAGCTATTGGACACTGCATGCGGGTGTGGTTTCGCCCGCATGCAATGATTGGGATATGTGCCCAACCTGAGCGAAGGGGAGCAGATGGCTTCAGCCGTTTTTTAATCCCCAGACAACTCCTTTAAGGCATTATTTTCCATGCTGGTTTTGATTCACTTTTTTCCGCTTTTGTTTTTCTTATGTGTTGTCAAGTAAAGCGAGACAACGAAAAAAGACAAGAGATGCAAAATGACCACAACCTTGAACTGGCCAAATGCAAAAAGCAGGTATGTTTATTTACTTTATGGGTAGCTTCACACGTACTGGATCCGCAGCGGATTTCATGCTGCGAGTTTGCAGCAAAATTTTAATTCCGCTGCAGATATGTGACCCGGCCCATTTAACCCCCAGCCGCCTGCAGCCCGCGGCCCGGAGGCTGTGTGAAGCTCCTGGCTCCCCTCGCTCCTTATCAGCCAATCAGTGCACGGCAGCACTGATTGGCTGATGAGGAGCAAGGGGAGCTTCACGCAGCCACAGGGCCAAACAGGTAATGTATGCTTCGGACCGGGGGCTGCAGGTTAAAAGGGCTGAGTTACATATCGGCGGCGGAATGAAAATTCCGCAGCGGATGTGTAACCCCATAGGCCTTCACTGTACCAGGATCCACAGCGGATTTCGCTGCAAATCCGCTGCTGATCCGGTACGTGTGAAGGTACCCTATAAATGTTTTAGCAGAATTGTCAGTTACTTGATCTACAAATTAAAAATGGATTCACGGTTTAACCCAATCAGCAACCCCACCTCTATGATTCCTGCCACCTCTGTCTGTGTCTGAAAGGGTCCAGAGGAGGAGAGCTTTTCCTGTCACTGAGCACCTTAAACGCTGCGATCGCTATAGATTGCAGTGTTTAAAGGGTTAATGAGAGGCAGCTCCAGGATCGCAGCTGCCTCTCATTATCCTCAGCTCCCCGGATACGTATGTGTGCAGGACCGCTCTCACTGCAGCTGTCCCGCACACATCTACAGCCCCTTCAGTCAGGAACGTGCATATACGTTGCTGTTGCACTTGGTATGTGCATCAGGAACGTTTATGTACATATTGCTGGAGTGAAGGGGTTAATAACTATCTAATAAAAAGTACTTTTTAGGGGGATTTTTGTTTTTGGTAAGCTAAAACAAGAGTTATAGCTCTTAGAAGGAAAAGGTTTAAAGTGAAAATGCACACATAAAAATTTCCTGTGTCCTTAAAGGTTAAAATGCTTTAACTCTATTAGATACTGGAATTAACACGGGGCAAGGAAGACGACAAAAACAAGATATTGAATTTAAAGTTTCAGCTGAATGAATCCACTAACAGAATTCAGGAGCTAAATGAAATTTCTGGTACAGATGTTTACTTACTATTTATATTTATATTTTAATGTTTTCATTAAACAAAGTCTGTTAAAGAAACAAGTTTACAGTATGATGTCCAGTCAGGCAATCAAGAGAAAATGGGGTGGAAATAATAAAGCAGACATAGAAAGAAACAATGGAGCAATAACAGTTGTTTGCCTGCAATGAGGTTCACAATAAATAAAACAGCACAGGTGGGGATTTAGCATAAATCCCTCATTTTTATATCTTGACAGCAGAAGTCTGCTTGGGGTCCATCTGGTTTTCTATCCATGTCTGTCATTCTAACAGATTCTAGCAGTACCTTTTTTTGTCCATTTAATGATAACATACTCCTAATGGAGCTTCTGACGCATCGTGCACTTGGCCTAAAAAGTAAGCTAGCAAGGATAGGGATTGGGGACGGGATGGGGTGATCTGGTGTTGCAGCCCTCAGCATGTCAGGATCTTGGGAGCTCCTCTTTGGCACCTTGAAGCAGAGTTTAAAAACATTTTTCTGAGTTATGGAAGCACAGATGGATGCATGAAATGTATCACATGCCTCCTTGCCCTGACAGCTTTCCAATAGTGTCTGTATGGAACTTGAATTGCAGCTGACAGATTCACTTGAAGCCAAGACAAAATTGCAGAGCCCACATTATCAATTAGGCTTTAAAGGGGTTATTCAGCACTACAAAAACATGGCCACTTTTTTCCAGAGACAGCCCCACTCTTGTCTCCAGCTTGGGCGGGGTTTTGGCACCTGAACTGGAGACAAGAGTCATGTTGTCTCTGAAAGAAAGTGGCCATGTTTTTGTAGCACTTGATAACCCCTTTAATTATGTAAACATGGAAACATACTAAAAATGCTATTGCATGAACAGAGCTTTACTAATGGGTGTGCAAAACAGCAGGGAAAATATGTTTTTCAATTAGCTTGGACTGGTTGGTAAATTAGTATATAAAGCTGCATGTGGTTTTCTGATGCCTTTTTAATACAGATTTAAAACGGCAGTGGTAACATTACACTATGTAAGAGCACTCCAAGGTTGCTTTTCCCATGCCATGCTAGCAGCTGCAGCTTGTACAAGTGAGTTTGAGCTTCAGATGTGGCCTAGACTTGACAATTTAAAATGTAACTGTCATTTCAATGTCACTTTTTCTGAAAACAATAAATACCAATAGTAGAAGTGATTTTAAGAAACAAAATAGTTTCCTTTTGTCCTCAAAAAGCTGTTTTCCTAGCTCCCCCCCGACTTCAGAAGAAATAGGATTTCTCTGTCCATTATGTGTCTATGGAGAAGGGAGGGGCTGAGAGGAGTGAGTGAGTACAGAGCAGTCCTTCACAGCACAACACCCTGCAATCTTCTCTCAGCAAGTTCCTAGATAAGCACTGACCTTTCTGACCCCTGAAAATACGTATCACCACAATTTAAACTCCCTTCTCATTTTTGGCGGATCCACAAAAAAAGTACGGATTGTGGATGCATTATGGGACATTTTTTTTGTGTATTGCGGATGACAATTGTGGACATAATATACGGTTCTGAAAAATCATTAAACGTGTAACTGAAGTTTTAGGCTTTCCTTTATGATGCAACAATATTGAGTGGTTTTAAGAGGATCTTCTTTGATATAAATGACCAACTTCTGTATAGAGCTCAGCAAATATGTAGATGTAAAAAGTTGTAAGTAACGACTAGTACAAAATGTACAGTTTTTGTGATTATTTCATTAGACAACTATAAAACAGAGTTGAAGACACATAAAAAGAAAGCAGATGGAATAATCTCCCAGCTAGAAGCTGCTAACTTGGCTTTACAGAAAACAGAGGTAAAAATTTTAAGTTTTGACATAGGAATCAAATAATGTGATGTAAGGGTGAAATCTGTAGCCCAAGTCTATTCTTGCATGGCACTGTAATTTTTTAAAACCTCTTTAACTAACCTCTGGAGAGATAAGTCAAAGGGGTAGTTCACCCCCCAAAAAATTCTTTCAAATCTATTGGTGCCAGAAAATGCCAAAGATTTGTAATTTACTTTAAAAAAATAAACAAAACTCAAGTCTTCCAATACTTATCAGCTGTAGTGTGTCCTGCAGGAAGGGGTATTCTTTACAGACTGGAGATTAGGAGAGGTGTTCTATGGGGATTTGCTATAGCTCTGGACAGTTCAAGACATGGACAGAGGTGGCAGCAGAGAGCAGACTGGAGTCAGACTGGAGAGAACACACCACATCCTTCAGAATATACAGCAGCTGATAAGTACTGGAAAACTTGAGATTTTTTAATAGAAGTAAAATACAAATCTCTTGTCATTTTCTGGCACCAGTTGATCTGGAAGAAATTTTTTTTGGAGAACAACCCCTTTAAAGGGAAGCTGTCACTCCCCGTGCCGAAGTGACAGGCTCCCAACCCCCCTACAGCCCCCTATACTCACCTGATCCCGCCGGGTCCCGCTTCTGGATCCGGTCGGGTCACTGAGATCTCAGCCGCTGCAGCCCGGTGCGCGTGCTGAGGGATGAGTCCAACGCTCATAGAGAATGACAGAGCGCTGGACTCTCCGTCATTCTTTATGAGTGTTGGACTCATCTCTCAGCGCGCGCGCCGGGCTGCAGCGGCTGAGATCTCCGTGACCCGACCGGATCCAGAAGCAAGACCCGGCGGGATCAGGTGAGTATAGGGGGCTGTAGCGGGGGGTCGGGAGCCTGTCACCCCGGCACGGGGGGTGACAGGTTCCCTTTAAGCTTGTTTCTTATGTTCCTCCCTGCCTGCTGGATTTTTGAAATATCACCAGATTTCTCCTTTAAGGTAATAAAACTATCATCTTCCTTAGTTTCTACTGCACGGTGGAAACATAAAAGTAGGTTAGATTCTTTTAACCTGTTGTAAGTTCCTCTTAAAGGGCTAAATAAGGTTCAGGAGGAAAGTGTTTTTAATAATAACTGAGCACAATAACAATGTGGCACAATTGGAGGTTAGTTGCAGGAAAGATTAGGAGCAACGTAACAAAATCTTATTTTAACTGAACGAGTACTAGATGCTTTGAACCAGGGCCCCTTCTGCCATGAGGCAGAATGAGTATTCTGCCTCAGGCGGCAGATTCTGCGGTCCCGGAGGGGGGCAGCATAATCTTTCTCTCTGCTGTCATTTAAGTTAAAGGTGGAAAAAGGCTGGAAACACAAAGAATAGGCGCTCCCTGGGTGAATCAGTAGCAGGAAATATAAGGTATAAGGGGTGATGGATGTGCTCACCTGGACGGGTTGTACTAAGAGCACAACACCTTTATGCGCATAGTAGTGATGGAGATCTAGATGCTGCCGCTCCGGGGAACCAAGACGGGGTGCCTCACGTCAAAGGTATCAGGAAATGTAGAGTCGTGCAAATGGAGTAGTGTATCGCAAGGAGTATACACTTACTTAACCAGGAAACGGAGTCTTCGTTGGCGCAGGGAGATCTCAGGACACGTAGGTATTGGAAAAGTTGTTTTATTGCATAACGGCAACGCGTTTCTAGGCTACAATGCCTCTTTATCAAGCCAAAATGATATGCATCTCATTTTGGCTTGATAAAGAGGCATTGTAGCCTAGAAACGCGTTGCCGTTATGCAATAAAACAACTTTTCCAATACCTACGTGTCCTGAGATCTCCCTGCGCCAACGAAGACTCCGTTTCCTGGTTAAGTAAGTGTATACTCCTTGCGATACACTACTCCATTTGCACGACTCTACATTTAAGTTAAAGGGGTATTCCATGGAAAATCAATAATTTAGCAAAGGAAAGGGTTAACCAAGGTTAACCCTTTCCTAATATACATACCTGTCCTTTATTGGCCCCCCAAGGAGATCTCCAGTCCGGTCACGTGATCTTGCAGCTTGCGGCTCCCGGATCCTCTTCTCCTTCCGGTCCGGTGAGGTCACTATACCCGGCCGGCGTCCGCTCTCCTTCTCATTAGCAGCAGAGCACTGAACCCTGACTGACTTGGTAGCGTGTAGCCAATCAGGGTTCAGTGCTCTGCATCCCCACCACGCTCCAGAGTGTGGGTCCCCTGAGGCTGCTGTAAATTATCAGGGGTTGTGGGGGCTCAGTGCCAGTCGCCAATTACTTGGGCCGGCACTGCACTACAGCAGGTGAATGTGAGGGGTCCCTGCGGGGTCTTGGGTCCATCATCACTGCGCAGGCTCCCCCCCCCCCCCGGGTTCATAGCTACTCAGCCGCCCGCCGCGTCCCTTCCCCCCAGGGACTCAGGGTCAGCATCTTGGGGGGGGGAAGTCCTGCAAAGTAATGTTTATCGGCTGCTGATCCCCCCGGCCCCCCTCCCTGTGTCCCTGTCAGAGATCTCTCACCCCCACCCCCGGAGCGTGGTGCTGGCCCCAGTCTCAAGCACCTGTACTCAGCTGACAGGCACTGTCTGTGAGTGAAGCAGGAGAGATTTCTGTCTTGCTCCGTACACAGCGCCTGTCAGCTGAGTTTTATCGGGGTGACTGACAGGCGCTGTGTACGGAGCAAGACAGGAATCTCTCCTGCCTCACACACACACACACAGTGCCTGTCAGCTGAGTACAGGTGCTTGAGACCAGTAACGAGATCGGGACCAGCAGCACGATCCAGGGGGTGGGGGTGAGAGATCTCTGACAGGGACACAGGGAGGGGGGCCGGGGGGATCAGCAGCCGATAAACATTACTTTGCAGGACTTCCCCCCCCAATGCTGACCCTGAGTCCCTGGGATGAAGGGATGCGGCGGGCGGCTGGGTGTCTGGTAGCTATGAATGAAGTAATGCTACCTGCCGCATACCCTCCCGTGACTTGGTCGGCATTGCTGACACCCAGGGGGTCCTGCGGAGTGATGATAGTGCGGGGGTGGCCCATGTAACTGGCGGCCGGCACTGAGCCCCCACAACCCCTGATAATTTACAGCAGCCTCAGGGGACCCCCTGAACCCTGATTGGCTACACGCTACCAAGCCAGTCAGGGTTCAGTGCTCTGCTGCTAATGAGAAGAAGAGCGGACGCCGGCCGGGTATAGTGACGTCACCGGACCGGAAGGAGAAGAGGATCCGGGAGCCGCAAGCTGCAAGATCACGTGACCGGACCGGAGATCTCTTTGGGGGGCCAAAAAAAGACACGTAGGTATATTAGGAAAGGGTTAACCTTGGTTAACCCTTTCCATTGCTAAATTATTGATTTTCCCTGGAATACCCCTTTAAGTTTAACTTAACAAAAATGACAGCAGCCAGGGCCCCCCTAAGTCCCTGGGCTGTTGCTCACCTCTATCCCCATGGTCACAGCCACCCCCATGTACCGCCTGGCTCAGTCCATGCCTGGACCGTGAACAGACTGCCCTGTGCTTTGGTAAGCGGGGGTCGCGCTTGGAGTTGGGTGGGGGGTGTGATCAGGTGGGCGGTCTTCGGGGGGGGGGGTGTAAGCTGGTGGTTGCTGAAGGGAAAAATTTGCGCCCAAGGGGGACTTTTTTGATGAGGTGGTGTAGGTATTGGTGGGGAGGAGGGTCTTCATTTCAGGTTTGCCTCAGGCGGCAGAAAACCTGGAATCTGCTCTGCTTGGAACAAACGTCCAGGATACATCGTTGCTAAATCCACAGTGGGATAACCATAAAGTTATAACTGTTGTTGTTGTTGTTGTTAGATACATACACTCACCGGCCACTTTTTTAGGTACACCATGCTAGTAACGGGTTGGACCCCCTTTTGCCTTCAGAACTGCCTCAATTCTTTGTGGCATAGATACAACAAGGTGCTGGAAGCATTCCTCAGAGATTTTGGTCCATATTGACATGATGGCATCACACAGTTGCCGCAGATTTGTCGGCTGCACATCCATGATGCGAATCTCCCATTCCACCACATCCCAAAGATGCTCTATTGGATTGAGATCTGGTGACTGTGGAGGCCATTTGAGTACAGTGAACTCATTGTCATGTTCAAGAAACCAGTCTGAGATGATTCTAGCTTTATGACATGGCGCATTATCCTGCTGAAAGTAGCCATCAGATGTTGGGTACATTGTGGTCATAAAGGGATGGACATGGTCAGCAACAATAATTAGGTAGGCTGTGGCGTTGCAACGATGCTCAATTGGTACCGAGGGGCCCAAAGAGTGCCAAGAAAATATTCCCCACACCATGACACCACCACCACCAGCCTGAATCGTTGATACAGGGCAGGATGGATCCATGCTTTCATGTTGTTGACGCCAAATTCTGACCCTACCATCCGAATGTCGTAGCAGAAATCGAGACTCATCGGACCAGGCAACGTTTTTCCAATCTTCTACTGTCCAATTTCGATGAGCTTGTGCAAATTGTAGCCTCAGTTTCCTGTTCTTAGCTGAAAGGAGTGGCACCAGGTGTGGTCTTCTGCTGCTGTAGCCCATCTGCCTCAAAGCTGGAGGTACTGTGCGTTCAGAGATGCTCTTCTGCCTACCTTGGTTGTAACGGTTGGCAATTTGAGTCACTGTTGCCTTTCTATCAGCTCGAACCAGTCTGCCCATTCTCCTCTGACCTCTGGCATCAACAAGGCATTTCCGCCCACAGAACTGCCGCTCACTGGATGTTTTTTCTTTTTCGGACCATTCTCTGTAAACCCTAGAGATGGTTGTGCGTGAAAATCCCAGTAGATCAGCAGTTTCTAAAATAATCAGACCAGCCCTTCTGGCACCAACAACCATGCCACGTTCAAAGGCACTCAAATCACCTTTCTTCCCCATACTGATGCTCGGTTTGAACTGCAGGAGATTGTCTTGACCATGTCTACATGCCTAAATGCACTGAGCTGCCGCCATGTGATTGGCTGATTAGAAATTAAGTGGTAACGTGCAGTTTGACAGGTGTACCTAATAAAGTGGCCGGAGAGTGTATATAAATTGGGAATACCTTGTTCTTACTCTCCTCCAGAAAGCAGAAGAAACACTAAAGGCCAAATGATGTCTAGAGAAAGAAGGGTTGGGCATGTTGGATTTTACCTTTTGTACCCAGAATCTAGAATCACTGTTCGTGTTTCTGTATGTTTTTAACTAGAATTCTCTGAAAAGCTGTGAAAAAGAATTGCTTACAGCACAGTCATTATTATCTGAAGCAACTAAAGAAAGAAATTTGATTAAAACAGAACTTGAAGAAACAAGATCACAACATAATTTACTTCTGTCAGCACTTCAGTCAAAAGTTCATAGTCTGGAAGAAACTCTTTC
This sequence comes from Dendropsophus ebraccatus, assembly GCF_027789765.1. Taxonomy (NCBI): domain Eukaryota; kingdom Metazoa; phylum Chordata; class Amphibia; order Anura; family Hylidae; genus Dendropsophus; species Dendropsophus ebraccatus. Next base: position 24,991,832 of record NC_091464.1, read on the forward strand.
CACTGAACTAACAAGGTGCAATTTTAAGCAATAAGGTTGGGTCAATAAGTACTGTTTTGGTCATTATTTCTAGCAAATACCAGGGATGGAACTAACACAAGGAAGAACTGTATCAGGCTATGCTCACACAACGTTTAGCAGCGTCCATTGCATACCAATGGCAGCTGTTAAAGTGCCGGTCGCCGGGCTGCATTCAGGACGTTCTGTTACCTCTGTAAAGGCTGCAGGAACGTTCTCTTTTAAAAAAAACGTTGGGTGTGCCCGCAAATCATTTAGCCATTCACTTCAATTTAATGTGCGCCCGCCGGACAACTTTACAATGTGTGAACGGCTATTATTTACATGCGCTATTATTTTATAACGAATGATGAATGTGAATGGGATAATGAATGTAAATTGCAAACATGTTTTATTTTATTTTATCTGCTGTTGATTTAGATTTTGAAAGATACGACAGTGACACTTCCAGGGTAAACTGTCACCTAGGATTTGCATAAGTAACAGACTACATGTGTGTTGCAATTAGACAAATAACACCTGTGTGTAGTTCCTATGTTGGTGCTATATTTTAAAAATTATCTTTTATTAACAGCTTGTCGTGTCATAGAGGCATGGCCAGGGCACCATGGACTTCCTGAGCTGTAATTCCTCTCCCCTCTCCTGTTTCTTCACCCCAACCCTCCTTTATAAGAATATTTACACTCAAAATCTTCTAGAGTAATGCATAATATAGGCTGTTCAGAAGTACTCTGCTGACTCCTGTCCGCTGCTGTAAGTGCCTACATTGAAAGATTTTCTAACGATAGGGAATTATGTCTTCCTTTACATCATGAGGGTTGGCTGGCTGCATGTGCATCACTAACCTAGGAAAGATGTGTAACCAGGATAAAAAATTCACATACAACATGATGGGGGACATTCATGAAAGGTATGCCAGGGAGAAGGTGCAGATTCGCCCCTTTTCGCTGGCATACGCCTCCCATATGCCCAGCTCGCCCGATGGGTGGGCTGGCGGAGTTTGGGTGTGTGTGTTACGACAGGAGGAGGTGTGGCCTCCTCCCGCGCCTCATTTATCATGATTTACGCCTGATTTACGCCGGATTCACTAAAAGGGAAACAGGAAAAGGGGACAGGGCTTCGTAAATCCCCCCCCCCCCCAATAGCTTAACTTTCCTAAGAATATCATCACCTGATTCTTTTGATCCAAGTTAATAAAGTCTTAAAAATGTGTAAAACTCTGTAGCTATTTTTTGTTTAGTTCTCAGATTCATATTGAGGCTATGTTCACACTACATATGAGACCCGCCGTTCCGTGACCCTAGCCGGGTCACGGAACGGCCGGTCTCTGGCCGGATCATCTCAGCCGGTACTTAAGTAGTATCAGCGCGCGCCCGCATCAGAGCTTACCATAGCACACAGTGAAGCGAGCGGCCTGACATGTCAGTTTTTTCCGGCGGCGTATGGGATCCCGGCTGGAGCGTATACGATGTGTGTACGCTCCGGCCGGGATCCCATTGCAAATAAGGCATTGTTCCACACCGCAAAACTACGGCCCTAGTTCTGCGGCGAGAACTGCGGCCGTAGTTTTACGTTGTGTGAACATAGCCTGATACTGCATACATGAACAGTATCATACAAATCAAATTAAAATAATAATATATAGTTTTATCATGAAAAAACATCAGCATCTAGGTTTACTGTATACTTTTCTTTTAGATTAGAAGAAAGGGAGGCTCAAATAGAAGCATACAAACTGGAAGTTATGAACAAATCAAATCAAATTGGTAGGCATTAAAATGTAATTTATTTAAGAAATGTTGATTGTAATCAAGATTGAGGCTTTAGCAATGTTCATGGGATTTTTGGTCACAATACGTCCCTTTTCTATATAGAACCACTGTGTAGAAGTTATTAATACTTTAATGTGCCTCCTAGGGGTGAGAAAACACAATCCATTTGCATCTGGTCGCAGTGCAGTTGGCCATATGCAGTATATACTTCTGAAAACTCTTATTATGTTAACCTGTTTTTTTTAAATCTAATTGCTAAAACTAGTTGGTATTAAAAAAAAAAATAATAATAATTTTATATATATATATATATATATATATATATATATATATATCAGCATTTCAGAAGTATTTACTGCATAAAGCTAACCACAACAAAACTGAGATGCAACCAGATTATATGTTTTCATCCTTATGCCTCCCTCACAGTTTTTTGTCAGGTTCTGAATGACTAAGAAAAAAATCAAGGTATGGACCTTCTTCCCTTATATCTTTTTCTACAAGCACACAGAATTCAGCAGAGCCAGTAGAGCAGTGGATGGCAGTTTTACAGCACCATATGGCTATGTTATTTTTTTTACACCAAAAAGCGTCAGTTTTATGCAAATCACTTTGTGCCTTTGGCTGTGTTCACACATCAGGATTTTGCGGCTGTCTGTCCCGATCATAATCATTATTTGTGGTCATCATTAACAAAGGCAGAATGGCAGACACAAAATTCTGATTTGTGAACATAGCCTATGAAAGGAGCCGAGCATGCTGCCTTTACTGCTGTAGCAGTGTACATAGGCCGCACATTACTATACATAGGTGCACGTTATGTATGGTTGTGTTGATTTTAGATTTACAACTGTACCTGTCGGAAGCATTGATACGATTAGAATATGTGTAAATATACAGTTTTTTCAGGTGTGTATTTAAAAAAATGTTTTATTTGCTTAATAAATTACCTGTTTTACAATTCATCAATGGCTTGTGTTACTTTACCACTTATTTATTTTACTTTCTTATATGTTTAATTTCATTTGTTTCATTTCATAGATGAACTCAAAAAAACAAATGAGATTCAGATGAAAGAAATAAAGAAGCTGAAATCTGAATTAGTAAGTTAGCAGCCTTAATACTTTTATTTGATATACAATTTAATGCTACATTGTAATACATACACGTGTTACAAAAAAGTAATGAACGCAGATAGAAAAGTCAGGTTGATGCATATATTTGGCATGCGGTTATGTCTAGGCAGATAGGTAAATGCTTACAGACACTTGCCACAAGATAATAATAAAGTACATCCTCTACTGTCTTATGAAAAATGCTTTCAGTGGCTACTTTTGGGTGGTGTACTTTTTAGTGAGATATTGTTGCCTGCACTAAGACATGCACTAAGATGCACTGTGTGACATTTTGTCTACTTGAAAGACCTTGAGTTGGGGGCACATCTTCTATGTGAGAGTAGTACAAATTGCTTGGTCATCTCGGTTGTTCTGACCAAGCGGTTAAGAGATGTTGGGAGCAGTGGTTATGTGAGGGCACACACACACACACAGTGAATAGGCTGAGGGCAGTAACAATAAACGGGGAAACATAAGAAGTCAGTTCACCGCCTGATTTACGGATGACAGCCTGGAATATCACATATTGATGCAGAGCACAGGGTATGCCAGTTGGGCTGACTCACAAGATACTGAGCGGTGCACAAAGAGGATGTCTTCACTTCTACAATAAGTTAAAAGATCCAACTTTATTTCTTTATGATTAAAACAAACTGCCCAGTGAACAAGTTAAAATAACGCAAGTGAAATATCAACGTGTTTTGAACATTAAGCACTTTAAGTCGTGACATAGCTAGTAAGAGTACAAGTACATTATATATATTTTACACATCAGAATTGGGGAGTTACATCGTATAGGGTCTGTTGAATAGTTCAGTCCTAATAGACAGGCTAACTGGTTATTACCCATTAAAAACATTTAAGTAACTCACCAGAAAAAAATGGGGCAAGAGAATGAGGTAATTATATTGCAAATTAAAGAGCACCTGTTATTGTATGTCTGGTAAACAAACAAGAGACACGGACAAGTGAGCCCAAGCTGAACCCCGGCCTGTGTCCCTGCCTACTTGCCTGATCTGTCCTAACCAACAGTAGACAACTTGGAGACAGTGCCTGCACTGTTTAAGTGAAGCATAAAACAGACGGGACAGACAAACACAATAAAGGAAAAAACAACAATCCACAGACAGGTAGCAGAGGTACAAAGTCACTAGGCAAAAGCAGGTCCAAGAAATAAACTGAAAATCGGGCGGGCTGCAAGCGAGGATAGACTCTACATTCAGAGCCCCAATCTCACTGCTCAATGCTATCATTCCCTCCATGGTGTACTGCAGTAAACCAGCCATGAACAACATGACAATCTGTTAGTCCTCTCACCTGGGTGAAAAGATGAATAATCTGTAAAAATGATGTCCAAGCAAGTAAAAACCAATACCCTGTAGTTATCATGATACTTTATGGCCGTGCATAGATTTCACCAAAAATCGTAAATCAATGATCCACTTGTAAACTTTAAAAATAAAAACTTATTCCATGAAAAAATATATAAAAGTGCTAGTGCATAATAAAGTGCCATATATAAAACTCACCATACCACAATTATAATAACACAACATAAAGTATATATATATATGTAGTTACCAGGCACGTGTATGACCGGAATAAATGAAACTAAATCCCCTCGATCCTAATCTATCTACCCAATAAAGTGCATTTTGCTGATAATTGCCGCAGCTCTGCCAGTCCACAGACTCCACTCCTAGACATAGGAGACAGGGCAGGCCCATCCATATACAATAACTAAATAGTCACGCATGGAAGCATCAACATGATGGAGACATATGGTTATAGAAGTCCAATATAAGTCTCAAAGAAGGTAACAAGCCTGATATAATGGCCAAATTACCACCAATATCACTGGCAAAGAGTTTTCATGTAGACTTCCAGTCCTCCAGAAGGAGTGTCGAGCCTTCTCTCTGAGTTTATTTGTGCACATGTGGGTCTCTTCAAAAAATGTGATGTCTACGCTGAAAGAATTCCATTCAAAGCTGTAAATTCAATAGCACATAAAAAGGTTAATAACAATGCTGATCATAAATGAGGTTGTATCTGGTGCCATCTTGCTGCCTATAATTTATATCTCTTCTGTCCAAAAGGAGGACTCCATAAAAGTTGAAAAGGAGTTGGAGAAGAAGGTTTCTGAGGAAAAATCTGAAAATAAAATTCTAAAAAACATAGAACAAGAACTGCTCATTAGTCAAGAAAATCTTAAGGTATTCTAAAATACAATAAACAAATTGGGGGACACTTATATACTTATCAAAACCCTTAAAGGTAAATTTGTCTGTATGCAGCCTTTTAGCTGTTTTCACCAAATATTTATCTCTCTTCCATACTATAGTTTCAACACATTCAGCAGAAGTTGATGGCAATTGCTAGACAGCCACCACTGACAAAAAGTGTAATTGCTTTGTTAAAGGGATTATCCAGCGCTACAAAAACACAGCCACTTTCTTGTCTCCAGTTCAGGTGAGGTTTGTAATTAAGCTCCATTCACTTCAATGGGACTGAGTTACAAAACCTGCACTCAAACTGAAGACAAGAGCGGTGCTGTCTCTGGAAGAAAGTAGCCATGTTTTTGTAGCGCTGGATAACCTCTTTAAATTTCCCCAATTGTTTCTGTTGTAACCCTTCTGCATGTACAGAAAAGTTATAATGTACATACTGTCTCAGATATAGGTATGTGTGTACAAGAAGTCTATGGGATACGGCATGTATGGAAATCCCCCTCAATAGCACATATGTACATGAGCAGTGTACTCCGCAGTCATTGCTCCTACATTTAGATTAATATCTGTATGAGTGAATATATCTTATTACAGATAATGACTTGCTTTCATTAGCTATACTTTAAATATTTAATAGGAACAGTTTCACAGTATTGTAAAGGAAAACACAGATCTGAAGAAGTTGACTGGTGATTTAAAAGAGATTCAATGCCAGCTCCAGGAAAAATTAATAAGCAGAGAGGTAAATAAACATGAAATCTATGTTCTGTCAGTTTACTTTTATGGCATGCTCTTTATTAAATCATGGCATTATTTCAATGTTGTGTCAGTTTTTCATTATCAGAAAAGTATGCACATTGCCAAAGACTTTTCTGCTCTAGATCTGTGGTGTTCTGGGGTCACATACTTCACTACAATGTCCTTCTGATGTTTGGTCGGAACATTAAAAGAAATCTGTGGTGGGCCCTTACATCTGGGCTGTGCTGCAGTCTGAGCGGACCCCAATGTCAGACTGGCGTACATGGGGTCCACCAATGCAACTAAGCCTGGGGACCCTTCAATGAAGATGAACCAGTTAGAAACTACATGCTGACCCGGTTCCATTCTTCCATTCTGGATTGATCTGTATCTGTGACCACATCTCTTTTGTAAATAACAGGCTTTTAGTCTAATCACAACCCTCAAATTCGCAGCGAGAAATTTGCTGCAGATCTGCCCTGTCTGTCTGTAGCCTTTATCATAATTCTTCTAATTGTGCTGAAAAAGATGACAGTATTCTTTCATCTTTAGGATGAAATTAATAATCTAAATATAAAAATAAACACATTATCTGTGGATGTAGAGAGGAGCTGTAAGCAAATTGAAGAGCTCAATGCTGAAATAAGCCAGCAAGAGTATGTATAACCTTTATTTTACATTTATTGTACCTATATCCACTGTTCCTAATGCCACTGTAAAGCCTATGTTGCATATAGAATAAGTGAGAAAAATGCACATTGACAAAAATAAACATAAACAAATATACATGCATGGCTATAGATAGAGTACCTCTTGGTGAGAGATAATTGTCTGGTAGACATGCTTTTATGACATGCTTGAACACATTTTGCCTAGTTGTCACACTTTGAAAGGGGACACATTATTTGACTTAAAGAAGGAGGAGGGTCATTTTGACAAATATCCTGTCATCTAGACCATTAAAACAAGATGTTAGAGGTGTTGGGAGCAGTGTTTTCTTCTAAGCATACACACATGAACAGGATCTTGATAGCCCACTCAGACCATCCGTAGAGAGGATCTTTTCAACCGCTGGCAAGTCTTTAGTGATAAATCTCTGTGGGTTCAATAACAGACAGGCTCCTTCTACCACATCCAGATGCAGGGTGCACCTTTATTACACAAACTTGTCTCTACCTGGAACATTTTCCAGTGCTTAGTAGAAGGAAAGTTGTGTTCTTTCGGCAATGGTTGCAGAGTTTTTTTTCTCTGGTGTTTCTCGGATGACATACCAACATTCATCCGTTCAATGAAGCAGATAACTTATTAAAGAAGACAACCCTTTGATTAGCAGAGGTCCAATTTCAATACTGCTATGAAAATTGAGGCCTTTTCTGTTAGCAGAGGTGCAGTAAACTTACATCTACTTTAGAGCCCAATAATCCCATTGCTGAGCTGTTGTTTTAGACACATCTGGTAGCTCCCTGGTTCATTTTGGCTGTGTGAGCTGCTTCATATTAGCTGCTCCACTGTTACAATTTGGTCCATACTCATGCAACCAGGGTGCCCTCTTTTACTATAAGCGTGTCATTAGACATGCTTATAATTAAAGGGATCGGTGCCCAGGCACTTGTCCAGGTTGAGTGGGTGGGGGCGTCCCCTTTTAATTGAAAGGTTGATAGGTCCTTTGCAGTAGCATACTCTAAGGTCGGCGCTGCCCGTGAGCTAAAATGCTTTATAAGCAAAATCAAAGATTATAATTTTAGCTAGACTTAATATGTATTCTCTTTCAGTAAGCATATCCATATTTAGGCCACATTCACACAACGTAAATTTTCTATTAATCACGTCCGTTGTTGCCGATTTGCAACAACGGCCGTAATTAATAGAAAATTTACGTTTCACTGCAGTCAATGGGATCACGGCCGGAGTGTATACACATAGGGGGAGATTTATTATAGGGTGTAAATATACACCTGGTGTAAAATGCCCAGAGCATCCAATCACAGCTCAGCTTTCAGCTCTGGTATAAGAGGAGCTGTGAATGGTTGCTGTGGGCAATTAACACCAGGTGTATATTTATATGCATCGCTAGGGGCCGCAGCGAAAAATGACATGTCAGTTTTGTGCATCCGCTATTCATTAAATAGTGGCTGCACAACCCTGACAGTACACACAATGTCATACGTTGTGTGAACGTGACCTTCATGTATTTACTACAAATTCTTTGTGTTTTCTGTTTCCAATGAACAGCGAAAAGTATCTAAAACTTGAAAAAGCTTATGACAATATTTTAACTGAAAAAGAAGTTATGTCTAAAAAGATTGACAAAAACATGACAAATAGTGAAAAAGATTTCAAGGTAAGTTAGGAAAAATGTTAACGTCCTCACATCTAAAACTGTGGGGATTGTGAGAAATAAAGCATGTGTATGGACAAACTTTAACTGTTTCTTATCAACACTATCTACAATTCCTACTGCTTTAGTGAACATGGCTTTTAGTCAATATCATGTCTTTCAGAAGAAAATGAATTCTGTTTAGTTCACACTAGTGTTATCACTTCTGTTTTTGTAAGAGCCAGTGTTAATCTTTGACATGCAGTTATCCGTTATAACTGATGCTTACAGACCCCGTTGGCTTTGGATTTTATTTGGATTATTTGTTTGACAAGTTTATTTTGGTTTCTCTTTAGTTTTTAAAATAACTTAACATGTTGGCAAATTCTGATGGAAAACATTGTAAGTAAAAGTCTACTGAATGCCCATTATTAACCCCTTAATTTCCACAGTACATACACTACCGTTCAAAAGTTTGGGGTCACCCAAACAATTTTGTGCTTTCCATGAAAAGTCACACTTATTTACCACCATACGTTGTGAAATGAATAGAAAATAGAGTCAAGACATTGACAAGGTTAGAAATAATGATTTGTATATGAAGTAGCATTGTTTTTACATCAAACTTTGCTTTCGTCAAAGAATCCACCTTTTGCAGCAATTACAGCATTGCACACCTTTGGCTTTCTAGCTATTATTCTGTTGAGGTAAGCTGGAGAAATTGCACCCCACGCTTCTAGAAGCAGCTCCCACAACTTGGATTGGTTGGATGGGCACTTCTGGCGTACCATATGGTCAAGCTGCTCCCACAACAGCTCAATGGGGTTCAGATCTGGTGACTGCGCTGGCCACTTCATTACCGATAGAATACCAGCTGCCTGCTTCTGCTGTAAATAGTTCTTGCACAATTTGGAGGTGTGTTTAGGGTCATTGTCCTGTTGTAGGATGAAATTGGTTCCAATCAAGCGCTGTCCACTGGGTATGGCATGGCGTTGCAAAATTGAGTGATAGCCTTCCTTATTCAGAATCCCTTTTACCCTGTACAAATCTCCCACCTTACCAGCACCAAAGCAACCCCAGACCATCACATTACCTCCACCATGCTTAACAGATGGCGTCAGGCATTCTTCCAGCATCTTTTCATTTGTTCTGCGTCTCACAAACGTTCTTCATTGTGATCCAAACACCTCAAACTTGGATTCATCCGTCCACAACACTTTTTTCCAGTCTTCCTCTGTCCAATGTCTGTGTTCTTTTGCCCATCTAAATCTTTTTCTTTTATTGGCCAGTCTCAGATATGATATGGCTTTTTCTTTGCCACTCTACCCTGAAGCCCAAAATCCCGCAGCCGCCTCTTCACTGTAGATGTTGACACTGGTGTTTTGCGGGTACTATTTAATGAAGATGCCAGTTGGGGACCTGTGAGGCGTCTGTTTCTCAAACTAGAGACTCTAATGTGCTTATCTTCTTGCTTAGTTGTGCAACGTGGCCTACCACTTCTTTTTCTACTCTGGTTAGAGCCTGTTTGTGCTGTCCTCTGAAGGGAGTGGTACACACCGTTGTAGGAAATCTTCAATTTCTCGCATGGAATAGCCTTCATTTCTAAGAACAAGAATAGACTGTCGAGTTTTAGATGAAAGTTCTCTTTTTCTGGCCATTTTGAGCGTTTAATTGACCCCACAAATATGATGCTCCAGAAACACAATCTGCTCAAAGGAAGGTCAGTTTTGTAGCTTCTGTAACGAGCTAGACTGTTTCCAGATGTGTGAACATGATTGCACAAGGGTTTTCTAATCATCAATTAGCCTTCTGAGCCAATTAGCAAACACATTGTACCATTAGAACACAGGAGCGATAGTTGCTGGAAATGGGCCTCTATACTCCTATGTAGGTATTGCACCAAAAAACAGACATTTGCAGCTAGAATAGTCATTTACCACATTAGGAATGTATAGAGTATATTTGTTTGAAGTTAGGACAAGTTTAAAGTTATCTTCATTGAAAAGTACAGTGCTTTTCCTTCAAAAATAAGGACATTTCAATGTGACCCCAAACTTTTGAACGGTAGTGTAAATATACATTCCTACTGCCGATGACCCATGCAATAGGAACGTGTATATACAGTACATTCCTGACTATGAAGGGGTTTTAATGTGTGCAGAGTCGCTTCAATGTAATCACCTCCGCACATGTCCCAGGAGCCAGGCATAATGACAAGCAGACGGGATCACGCAACTGCCTGTCATTAACCTCTTAAATGCCGCAATCTATAGCGATTACGGCATTTAACCCCTTGCCTCTAAAGCCTGTTTTGGCCTTAATGACCAGGCTCATTTTTCAAAATCTGACCTGTCTCACTTTATGCTCTTATAGCTCAGTGATGCTTTAACGTATGCTAGCGATTCTGAGATTGTTTTTTCGTCACATATGACACTTTATATTAGTAGCAAAATTTGGTCACTACTTTGTGTATTTTTTGTGAAAAACATCAAAATATCAAGAAAAATTAGAAAATTTTGCATTTTATGAACTTCTGAAATTCTCTGCTTCTAAAAAAGGAAGTCATAGCACATAAATTAGTTACTAAATCACATTACCAATATGTCCTCTTTATTCTTGCATAATTTGGGAAACATATTTTACTTTTTTAGGGTGTTACGGGGCTTAGAAATTTATGAGCAAATTATCACATTTTGTGAAAATTTCCAAAACTGATTTTTTTTAGGGACCAGTTCTTTTTTTAAATGGATTTAGAAGGCTTGTATACTGGAAACCCCCATAAGTGACCCCATTTTGTAAACTAGACACCTTAAAGAATTAATCTAGGGGTATAATGAGCATTTTAACCCTACAGGGGCTGGAGGAAAGTATTCACAATTAGGCCGTAAAAAATCGAAAATTTCAATTTTCAAATAATATATACGTTTAGATTAAAGTTTCTCATTTTCAAAAGGAACATGAGAAAAAAAGCATGCCAAAATTTGTAACGCAGGTTCTCCTGAATACAACGGTACCCCATATGTGGGCGTAAACCACTGTATGGGCACACAGCCGGGCTCAGAAGTAAAGGAGCGCCAATTAGCTTTTTTAATGCAGATTTTGCTGAAGAAGTTTCTGAGCGCCAGGTGCATTTGCAGAGCCCCTGTAGTGTCCGCAGAATAGAATCCCCCCAAAAGTCACCCCATTTTCGAAAGTACACCCTTCAAAGAAATCATCTTTGGGTAGGATGAGCATTTTGACCCCACATGCATTAGAGGAAAGTATTCAAAATTAGACAGTAAAAATTAAAAACACGAATTTTTCCAATAATATGTTTGTTTAGTTTGAAATTTCTCAATTTCACGAGGAACAAGAGAAAAAAAGTACCCCAAAATTTGTAAAGAAAGTTCTCCTGAATACAACGGTACCCCATATGTGGGCGTAAACCACTGTATGGGCACACAGCAGGGCTCAGAAGAAAAGGAGCGCCAATTAGCTTTTTCAATGCAGATTTTGCTGAAGAAGTTTCTGAGCGCCAGGTGCATTTGCAGCGCCCCTGTAGTGTCCGCAGAAGAGAAACCCCCCAAAAGTCACCCCATTTTGGAAAGTACACCCCTCAAAGAATTCATCTTGGGGTGTGGTGACCATTTTGACCTCACAGGTATTAGAGGAAAGTATTTAAAATTAGACAGTAAAAATGAAAAACTTGAATTTTTCCTATAATATGTTTGTTTAGTTTGAAATTTCTCAATTTCACGAGGAACAAGAGAAAAAAAGCACCCCCAAATTTGTAAAGAAGGTTCTCCTGAATACAACGGTACCCCATATTTGGGCATAAACTACTGTATCGCCACACAGGAGGGCTCAGAAAGAAGGGAGCGCCAATTAGTATTTTCAGTTCAGATTTTGCTGAAGAAGTTTCTGAGCGCCAGGTCCGTTTGCAGAGCCCCTGTAGTGTCCGCAGAAGAGAACCCCTCCAAAAGTCCACCCATTTTGGAAAGTACACCCCTCAAAGAATTCATCTTGGGGTGTGGTGACCATTTTGACCCCAAAGGTATTAGAGGAAAGTATTCAAAATAAGACAGTAAAATTGAAAAACTAGAATTTTTCCAATAATATGTTTGTTTAGTTAAAAATTTCTTAATTTCACGAGGAACAGGAGAGAAAACGTACCCCAAAATCTGTAACGCAGGTTCCCCTGAGTAGAACGGTACCCCATATGTGGGCATAAACCACTGTATGGGCACACAGCCGGGCTCAGAAGGGAAGGAGCGCCAATTAGCATTTTCAGTGCAGATTTTTCCGAAGAAGTTTCTGAGTGCCAGGTGCATTTGCAGGGCCCCTGTAGTGTCCGCAGAATAGAATCCCCCCAAAAGTCACCCCATTTTCGAAAGTACACCCTTCAAAGAAATCATCTTTGGGTAGGATGAGCATTTTGACCCCACATGCATTAGAGGAAAGTATTCAAAATTAGACAGTAAAAATGAAAAACACGAATTTTTCCAATAATATGTTTGTTTAGTTTGAAATTTCTCAATTTCACGAGGAAGAAGAGAAAAAAAGTACCCCAAAATTTGTAAAGAAAGTTCTCCTGAATACAACGGTACCCCATATGTGGGCGTAAACCACTGTATGGGCACACAGCAGGGCTCAGAAGGAAGGGAGCGCCAATAAGCTTTTTCAATGCAGATTTTGCTGAAGAAGTTTCTGAGCGCCAGGTGCATTTGCAGCGCCCCTGTAGTGTCAGAAGAATAGAACCCCAGCAAAAGTCACCCCATTTAGGAAAGTACACCCCAGAAAGAATTCATCTTGGGGTGCAGTGAGCGGTTTGACCCCACAGGTATTAGAGGAAAGTATTCAAAATAAGACAGTAAAAATGAAAAACTAGAATTTTTCCAATAATATGTTTGTTTAGTTAAAAATTTCTTAATTTCACGAGGAACAGGAGAGAAAACGTACCCCAAAATCTGTAACGCAGGTTCTCCTGAGTACAACGGTACCCCATATGTGGGCATAAACCACTGTATGGGCACACAGCAGGGCTCAGAAGGAAGGGAGCGCCAATTTGCTGGAGCAAAACCGCAGCTAGTAATAGTTATTAGAATAGCGCAGTTACTAAAATACAATAAAAAATGAGATTACAGGTAATGTGGGGTGGTCACGGGCAACCTGGGGTGGTTATGGGCAACCTGGGGTGGTTATGGGCAACCTGGGGTGGTTACAGAGAATCTGGGGTGGTTACGGGCAACGTGGGGTGGTTACGGATAAACTGAAGTGCTTATAGGTAATCTGGGATGGATACCTGTAATTTGGGGTCGTTACGGGCAATCTGGAGAGGGTCACTGGCAATTTGGGGTGGTTAGAGGCAACGTGCGGTGGTTATAGGCAACGTGCGGTGGTCAGAGGCAACGTGCGGTGGTCAGGGGCAACGTGCGGTGGTCAGGGGCAACGTGCGGTGGTCAGGGGCAACGTGCGGTGGTTAGGGGCAACGTGCGGTGGTTAGGGGCAACGTGCGGTGGTTAGAGGCAATGTGCGGTGGTTAGAGGCAACGTGCGGTGGTCAGAGGCAGCGTGCGGTGGTCAGAGGCAACGTGCGGTGGTTAGAGGCAACGTGCGGTGGTCAATGGCAACGTGCGGTGGTCAGAGGCAGCGTGCGGTGGTCAGGGGCAACCTGAGGTGGTAAGAGTCAACGTGCTGTCGTCAGAGGCGACGTGTGGTGGTTAGAGGCGACGTGCGGTGGTTAGAGGCGACGTGCGGTGGTCAGAGGCGACGTGGGGTGGTCAGAGGCAACGTGCGGTGGTTAGAGGCAGTGTGCGGTGGTTAGAGGCGACGTGGGGTGGTCAGAGGCAACGTGCGGTGGTTAGAGGCAGTGTGCGGTGGTTAGAGCCAACGTGCGGTGGTTGGAGGCGACGTGGGGTGGTTAGAGGCGACGTGCGGTGGTTAGAGGCGACGTGGGGTGGTTAGAGGCGACGTGCGGTGGTCAGAGGCGACGTGCGGTGGTTAGAGGCAGTGTGCGGTGGTTAAAAGCGACGTGCGGTGGTCAGAGGCGACGTGGGGTGGTTAGAGGCGACGTGCGGTGGTTAGAGGCGACGTGCGGTGGTCAGAGGCGACGTGGGGTGGTTAGAGGCAGTGTGCGGTGGTTACGGTCAACGTGCGGTGGTTGCGTGCAGTCTGGGGCGGTTATGTGCAATCTGGTGTGATTACGGACAACCTGGGGCAGTTACAGGCAACCTGGGGCGGTTACGGGTAATCTGGGGGGTTAGGAATAATCTGGGAGTAAACTGCAGTTATTACTATAATAAAAAAAAGTGTGTTTTATTTTTTTGTGTGTTTGTCACTTTTTGTACTTTACACATTTGTTTCACTGTATTACTATGATTACTGTGATATTTTCTATCACAGTAATCATAGTTCAGTGACAGAGACCAAATTGGTCTCTGTCACTTTAAATTTTCAGAGTTGGCTGGTTGTGGAGCGCATGCGCACTTCATAACCAGCCAGGACGTCGAGGAGGAAGGAGCTCCGTGGATCCGGTGAGTATATGGGGAAGGGGGGGTGACTGGGGGACGGGGGTGACAGGGGGGGTGGGGGGCGACTTGGGGGGCGACACTGTAACACTTTTTATCCCCTGTCACCAATGATTTATGGTGACAGGGGATAAAAAGTGCCGGCAGCACTGGGAACAGGCGATCGGCGGTATATAGTATATACCGCCGATCGCCTGCTCCGGGACCACACGGGGGGGTCCCCGATCACTGCCCCATGCTCTCCGCTACCTCCGGTGGCGGAGAGCATGGGGCTTTGATCATTATTTTATTTCCATCCCTGCGAACAAACATCGCAGGGATGGGGGCGGCCATCTTGGATCTGATGGCCGCCCGGGTACGGTGATCTGGGGTCTGATCGGGGGGCTGATCTGGGGTCTGAGGGGACATTTTTCATCTCCCCCCACCGTGGATTCACGGTGGGGGGAGATGAAAGCTCTCGGCGGCGCCGGTAATTCCCGGTACCGGAGATCACCGCTATAACGGTAACAGCGGTGATCTCCGGTATCGGGGGACAAGGGGAGGGGGCCGGGGGACATACTAGTTGTGGCGGTGAGGGGAGGCAACGTGCTGCAGCCTCCCCCCGCCGCCCGATCGCCCGATCTCCCCATAGACGCTGCGGTCGCATTGACCGCGGCGTTTATGGGGTTAACTGCCCGGGGGGGAGCGCGGCTCCCCTCCGGGCAGAGGCAGCAGGGGGATGCTGTGTGATATAGCATCCTCCTGCTGCCCGATCTTCTATAGGGACAGCGGGGGGAGGCAGGGAAGCCATGACGTTCCTGGAACGTCATGTTGCGGGAACTACCTGCTTTACATGACGTTCCAGGAACGTCATTTTGCGGCAAGGGGTTAAAGGGGGTATCCAGCGTTAGAAAAACATGGCCACTTTCTTCCAGAAACAGCACGACTCTTGTCTTCAGTTTGGGTGGGGTTTTGAAACTCAGTTCGGTTGAAGTGAATGGAGCTTAATTGCAAAGCCGATGACGCTGAAGAGGGCGGCCGGCACTCAGGACGCTCGGAGGGATTCGGCCCGGCCTTCCGAAGACAACATCGCAGACTGAAGATCGGAGACGAGTCGGCACGTGACAGGTGAGTATAGCGCACCACACTTCCGGGTACACGGGTGGGGGTGCTGGGACACGTGGAAGGGGGCCATTCACAGACATAACATACATTACAAAGTTGTATAACTTTGTAATGTGTGTTATTCTGTCAATAATTCTTTACCGCCGCACTACCCCTTTAAAGGGAATCTGTCAGCATATGGGCACTACCCAAAGTTCTGACAGTGCGCTGTAGCTGGCAGTCCCCTAGTGAGCATGTTTCCTTTTAGTAATTTGTCCATGCAGTGGATTATGCACAAGTCTCAGGTGTCCTATTGTAATGAAGAGTTGTAGCTCAGCATTTGTGCCACACTCTGTCCGCCTCACCACTGCTTCCTCCTCCCTCTCCTTCATGAATAATCAATGCTGCCCGGCCTCCTGCTCACTCAGCCAGGCTGTCAGCCAGTGTTTCTGAATGCAGCTTACTCCTCTGTCTAGAGGTAAATCACCTATCTAGAGCCCAAGAGCAGTTGTTTCTTTGGTTCGAATGCCCTGATGGAAATGAAATATAATTATCTATTTTTTTGTTATTTCTCATTATTGTATCAATTTTAAAAGTGCAATAAATTTTTTCTCATCTGTATTTAAAATACTAAACTAATTTGGACCTGATTGGGAATTCTTTGCACTTTTAACCCCTAGAGGACCGGGCCAATTTTAATTTTTGCGTTTTCGTTTTTTCCTCCTTGTGCTTAAAAGGCCATAGCACTTGCATTTTTCCACCTAGAGACCCACATGAGCCCTTATTTTTTGCGCCACTAATTGTACTTTGCAATGACAGGCTGAATTTTTTCATAAAGTACACTGCGAAACCAAAAGTGTGGTGAAATTGAAAAAAAAGCGCATTTCTTTTGTTTGGGGTTTTTTCGTTTTTACACCATTCGCCCTGGGGTAAAACTGACTTGTTATATATGTTCCTCAAATTGTTACGATTATGACGATATATAATATGTATAACTTTCATTGTATCTGATGACCGGTAAAAAATTCTAACCATTGTTAACATAAATATGTTCCTTAAAATCGCTCCATTCCCAGGCTTATAGCGCTTTTGTCCTTTGGTCTATGGGGCTGAACCAAAGAACCAACTGCTCTTGGGCAGGCGATTTACCCCTACAACACAGCTCCAACACATTTGGACACAGAGATTCAACTATATCTCAGTGTTTCTTTGCAATCAGAGACAATGACTGACAGCTGAGTGAGAAGGAGACCGGGCGGCATTGATTATTCATGAAGGAGAGGGAGGAGAAAGCAGAGGTGAGGCGTGCCAGAACGAGCCATAAAACGCAGAGCTGCAACTCCTGTTTGTAACTTCATTACAATAGGAGACCTGAGACCTGTGCATAATCCTCTGCACAGACAAATTACCAAAAGGAAACATGCTCACTAGTGGACTGCCAACTATAGCTCACTGTCAGCACCTCAGGTAGGGCCTGTGTGCTGACAGATTCCCTTTTAGTACAAGGGCATTCTGCAAAAAATAAGCATACCATAGTATATCCATAAGCTATGACTAAGGGTCATACTGACCAGAAACTCGTTTGTTGTTGGTATTGAGATGTAAATTGGCCTGTGTTGTTACCATCCAAAAAATGTTGCTATTTTTATCTGCACAAATGAGCCACTAGATGTCTTCCCTTTTGCATTATTGGTGCCACCAAAGCACATGCCTGCACTTACTCAGGTGCTTGGTGAGCTTTATTACTACATTGGTCTACTATACCATAGTTGACCTAGATTTCATATATCTTATGAATTTTTTATTTTATCTCATACTTTTAGGCATGTAAACAACAAAGAGATCAGGCAATAAAGAAGATCGAAAGCCTAGATAAAATAAATGATCATTTAAGGCAAGTTAAAAATTAAAAGTGTCATAAAATTCACAATCTGTAAATCCTCTTTTACCTCACAACCCCCTTTTAAAAAAAAGTAATTTACAATATATAACTATCTATGACTTTGACAGCTGCATCTGAATTCTTAATTAGCGGGCACGGCGATCGGACCCTGCCCGCTAGTAGCTGCAGTCCCGGGCTACGAGCGGCACCTGGGGCCGCGGCGGTTCAGAGCAGGGCCACCGTGCGACCTTGTTTTGAACTCCCCTAGCGACACCTGGACGTACAGGTACGCCCTGGGTCGTCTAGGGGTTAATCTATGTTATGGGGGGAAAAAAGGGATGATAAAAATGGATGCAGTTGTATGCCATCCGTCAGGATCCGTTTTGCATTGACTTACATTGTGAAAATAAAGTATTTAAAAGAATGACCAAATTTTTATGTATGTTAAAATTAAACATTTAAAAACTGATCTGTTAAAGGGGTTGTTTACCGAAAATGTTTTAAAATTTACTTGAGGTGTTAACAGCATGGACTTTTTTGGCAAACTTTGTGTGCTTTATCGTAACAATTTGTTAAACATCTTTTTCCAAAAATATATTTAGGAAGGAAAATGAGTCTTTAAAAGAGCAGATGATCACAAAAGACAAAGAATATAGCATTCTCCATGAAGAGAAGGTATTTGAACTGGGAACATGCTTTGTTGACTACTGCAAATTTATAACAAATAAATACATAGCATGACAGACATATCCAATGGAAAAAGAAGTGGCATGCCATGCTTCATCAAAGGCCTTATGTATTAACCCCTTGCCTCCGCAGCCTGTTTTGGCCTTAATGACCAGGGCCTATTTTGCAAATCTGACCTGTCTCTCTTTATGTAGTGGTAACTCTGCGGTGCTTTTAATTATCATGGTTATTCTGAGATTGTTTTTTCGTGACATATTCCTCTTTATGTTTGTGGTATACTTTGGTTGATACACTCAGTAGTTTTTTGTGAAAAACACAAAATTTGCGCAAAAATTAGAAACATTTACAATCCTTTATATTCAAAATTCTCTTTTTCTGAGAAAAATAGTTATGCCACATGAATTAATTATTACTGCAACATCTACAACATGTCTACTTTATGGTGACGTCATTTGGTGAATGTCCTTTTACTAGTTAGGATGTTAGAGGGCTTCGAAATTTTGCAATGATTTTCACATTTTCAGGAAAATTTCAAATTCAGATTTTTTTAGGGACCAGTTCAGTTCTGAAGTGGATTTGTGGGGCCTGTATGTTAGTTACCCCCATAAATCCCTCCATTGTAAAAACAGCACCCCTCAACGTATTCAGAGTAACGTTTCATAAGTGTATTAACCCTTTAGGTGTTTCGCAGAAATGTAAGCAATTTGGAGGGGAAATTTAAAATTCTCATTTTTTTGGAAGATATTCCATTTTAATCCATTTTTTTCCTCTAACACAGCAAATACTGACTGAGAAATGGAGCTCACTGTTTATTCCCCTTATTCCAATGTTTCTAGAAATCCCCCATATGTGGCCGCTGTGCGTCACCTGACTCAACCACAGGCCGCAGACATGACAGAAGCCTTATGTATTTTTGGGGTCTTTTCTTATTTAAGGTTTTTTATAGTCATTATATCATGTCACGGAGGCCTTGGGGTGCCAAAATATTTGTGAAAGACAAGTTTACGTTTCCATCAGTAACATTGGGGGGAACATGTGACACTCTGATCATTATTTATTAAATTTTTTTATGAGATGGTACAAATAAAAAACACAATTTAGCAGCTGTTTTTCATCTTTTTTTGTACGCCGTTTACTATACGTTGCATATGACATGTTATAGTTATTTGTCAGGTCGGTACGATTACAGTGATATCCATTTTATATAGCTCTTGTTATAGTTTATGGTATTTATACTATAAAAACTGTTTGTGTCTTGCATATTGTAAGAGTGGTAATATTTTAATTTCTTCGCCAATGGAGTTATGTGAGGGCTTTTTTTTTGCGGCATAAGCTGATGCTTTTAGTGGTACACCTTTTGGGTATATGTGACGTTTTTTCTATATTTTTAGGGGGCGGGATTAACAAAAACTTTAAATTTTTGTTAGTTTTTTATTGATTTTTTTAATGGCGTTAATCAGGTGGAAAAATTAATGTAACAGGTTAATAGATGGGGTCATTACGGACGCGGCGATACCACATATGTGTACTTTATTTATAGGGGATCATTAATAAAGGGAGGATGGGGAATGTGTATATTTATTTATGTTTATTTATTTATTTCAATTGTTTATTTATTTATTATGTATTTATTTATTTAATTTATTTATTGTAATTAAATATTTATTTATGTATGTATGTGTGTGCTTAGTGGGGTTTTTTTACTTTCACTTTTTCACAAATATAATGCATTACAGCACATGATCAGTGCTGTAATGCATTATATATTGAATGATCTGTCAGTGTTATACTGACAGATCATTCAAATGATCAGGTCCCTGCCTCAGTGCAGGGGCCTGATCATTAGAAATCATAGCACCCCAGACGCACTGGGAAGCGTCTGGGTTGCTATGGTTACCCTCCCGCAGTCGCGCGATTACTCGCGCGGCTCCGGGGAGGGGGGGTCTGGGGAGAGGGAGCACGGGGAGGGGGGCGCCTGGAGAGGGAGAGAGCAGGCTGGGGAGGCAGAGCACGGGGAGGAGGGGGTGCGGGGTCGGCTAGGGCAGGGAGCGGTCGCCTGGGAGGAGCACAGCAGCGGCACAGCATGTGCAGCTGCCTCCTCCCAGCATCCGATCTGCGAGAAGCAGCAGATCTCCCCATAGACGCTGCGGTCGCACCGACCGCGGCGTCTATGGGGTTAACTGCCCGGGGGGGGAGCGCGGCCCCTCTCTGGGCAGTGGCAGCAGGAGGAGGCTGTGTGACACAGCCTCCTTCTGCTGCCCGATCTCAGCCAGGGACAGTGGGGGGAGGCAGGGAGAGCATGACGTCCAGGGACGTCATGATGCAGAATGGCACTGCTTTTCATGACGTCCCTGGACGTCATATTGGGGGAAGGGGTTAAGTAGTGCTTAAAAGGGAAAAGACCTCCATACATATGCCACCCAACATATTTGTGTGAAAAATCAGAAAAAAAGAGTTGAGGTCTTTCGGAAAAAAAAATCTATCTTTAAGGCTATGGTCACACTAAATAAAACAACGGTCGTAGTCCTCACCGCAAAACTACGGCCATTGTTTTGAGGTTTATAAACTTGACTGCAATATATACAAACTACTGGTAGTGCTCCAACAACGGCCATGGATTTCAATGCGGCCGCGAACGTAAAACATATCTGCCGAATTAAACTTGATTTTAATGTAAAAAATGTTCTGAGTGGTTTCTCGGGCTGGGCGCAGTATTTAAAGTAAATGACCTGTGTCAACTCGCTTAGAAACATGCTAGGAAGCCGTAGTTTCAGGCGTACGTGTCCGGCCGGGTGAAAACAACGGCCGTTAATTTACGCTGTGTGAATATAGCCTACAAATGTAAAAAAAAATGCTGTACCTAGAGGTAGGAAACACCCACTTGGCTGTTTTTTAGACCGGGTTTTGCCTTTGCCTTTCAGTTCTTATAATTTTAAAGTTGCAAAGTACAACATATTATTTTTACTGTAACTTTTGTTGTTTCTTTAATGCCTCTGCCCTAGATGAAACATTTTGAAAGCGAATATTTGAAAAAAGAAAAACAACAAAAAACACTGGAAAAAAAGGTATGATATAAATGACAAATTAGTGTAAGTTGTGTAAAATAAACATTATGATTTATTTTCATGTTGCTCCTTTTTCTTTTTTCTTTTTTTCTCAGAACAATTCTTAGGGTTTTTATTTTAAGTGATATGTGCTAAAACGCACTTTTGCACTGTGCCATATACTATAAACTTTCCTCACTACTGCTGTGTTATATTATTCTCCCCTACATTTAGAAGACCCACTTTAGTTCCTTCTTACTTCTGTAAGCTGCACCAAGGAACCTGTACTATCCTAGTAGAATCAAAAAAGATTTTATCTACTATATTTTATCTAAATATAATGAAAAGGCATATAATTGCCGTTCCGTGCTGTGCCAAAATGTAGTAAGGGTAATATGATGAATTTACAATTATGGAGGTGTGATATATGAATCAAGAGGTTAGGGCAATTGGTGTATCACAAAAGTGTTTCACTATTGTATAACGTAGCTATATGAATCGCACACTGACCTGGTCTTGAGTGAAGTAATGAACTTGCCGATGGCAGATTGCAGATGAGTAGTGGTCCGCTGGCGGTATGGTTGATTGGTGATCAACTTTTGGCACAGCGCGGAACGGCAATTATATGCCTTTTCATTGTCTTTTCCCTACGGCGTGCAGATAGCCGTTTTCTGCCCAGTACGCTGCTATCCACACATCTTTCCCAGGAGTCTGATAGGCAGTGCTAGTATTTTCACGAGTTTCCCTTTTATCTAAATATGTTATCTGCTATTTTATATGTTTTAGCTACATTGTGATCTTTATGTCTAAAAAGTTAATTTTAATTAATTTAACTAATGTGTCCATAAATATCTTTATATTCAAATACCTTAAGAGTCAATGTATATATATGTATTACATTTTTACATTTTTGTGTACATCATTCTGGGTACAAGATTAATTTGTGCTCTTGGTGATCTCTTTATTTTCTTGGTCTGTTTGAATATTCATTAAAGTGGTGCATACCCTTAGTAAATTTGTCAGGTTTTTCACAGGACAAAATGAAAATCTGATCTTACCGCTACATTAGAAGTGGCTGATTTTTAGAATAAAAAACCCATTAAAAAATTACAGATTGCTTAATAAAATCTGTCATTTGTGGCTGGTTTAAAAGGACACACCCACTTGACGCCCACTTGGCGTTTTTTTTGAAAAATTTAATTGCACACCTTTAGTAAATATGGGGAAAATGGACAAAAATGACAATTTGCTGCTGGGTACAGGTTAGTTAATCAGACCTTTAGACCCAGTGCTAAGAATGTTAAGGTTACTTTCTTTCCAGAAGTTTTACCTTAGTCTTGTCTCCCAATCTCAAACCTGAACCTATCCTGTCTGAGAATAGTGTAGTCTCTGCTGTTTCTTCTCGTCTAACTACCTAAATTAGAGGATGTCAACACTTAAGGGTCCATTTACACAGAAAGATTATCTGACAGATTATCTGCCAAAGATTTGAAGCCAAAGCCAGAAACAGACTATAAACAGAGATCAGGTCATAAAGGAAAGACTGAGATGTCTCCTCTTTTCAAATCCATTCCTGGCTTTGGCTTCAAATCTTTGGCACATAATTTGTCAGATAATCTTTCTGTGTAAATGGACCCTCACTAAGGGTCCTATTCCACGGGCCGAGGAGGGCCTGATTAACGATGTAAACGAGCAGCGATCTGCTAGATCGCCACTCGTTTACTGGGCCTATTCCACATTGAGCGAGGGCTGCAAGGACATGTCCTTGCACCCCCTGCAGCAGCATACATTACCTGTCCAGGCTTCTTCTCCGTGCTGTCTTCATCCCCGGGTCCCGCGCTCTCTATCTTCAGAATGGCCGGTCAGCTGAAGGTAGAGCGCGAAGATAAGAGTGCGCGGGACCCGGAGATGAAGACCGCGCGGGGAAGTAGCCTGGACAGGTAATGTATGCTGCTGCTTGTCAAATCGTCGGTCGCCCGCCGCGCACCGCTATTCAACCGTAGCGATGCACGGTGGAGGAACGATGATTTTAGGTCTGGCCCTAATTGAACGATCAGCCGATGACACGATCATCGGCTGATCATTCTCTCTATTTCACCGAACAATAATCGGCCGAATCGGGCCAAATGAGGCTGATCCGATTATTGTTACTGTGGAATAGGGCCCTTAGTCGATACTGGCCCAAAATATATATTGTTTTAATAGCTTGCTGCGTGAGCTTTATTTTCTTTCTAAACTTGTATATAGCCTATATGATCTTTTGCAGGCTACTGTTTGAAAGCTCTACTTTCTTTCTTATTCCAGTCTGTGTGATAAGACTTCCAGTCTGTGTGATCCAGTTTTGTTATCAACTCACTGATGCTATTTACAATATGTATGTGCATATTACAAATTTCTTTTCACCTTTCAGTTGAGCACACTGAAGAAACAATTTGAAAATAAAAATAAAACGATTGAAGAGCTACAGCAGGAAGTATGCAGTTTTAACTGTTGTCACTGTTCAGTAATATCTAATATTATAATATTTAATATTTCAGGTCTTTTCTGGGCAAAACGGACTGATGAACTATCCACAGGAAAGTCCAGCAGTCACTGATTGGTGCCCACACTACATATAGAACGGAATTAGTCTCCGTCTACTGTGTAGTTGTGGTGAGGTGTGACTGCAGCTCAGCTCCTGTTTAGGTGAACAAGAGCTTGTATAGCGTGCCAAACAGGTAATCAGCACAGGTGTTGGCCCCACCATAGACCAATTTGCTTGGAAAACTCATTTTAAGACTATGTTCCCACAACGTTTTTTCTTGTCCATTTATAATTTTTTTTTTAATGATGTCTGTTATTTTGAGGATTGGCTGCCTTTCAGTGCAACAGGTGCTGGTACATTATTCTAGTTTGAGTTTACTAATTGGCCTTTGGATGTGTCTTTAATTAAAAACTCCATTGAATTTAATAGTAAAAACTAAGAAAAACTGTGCGTGAACAACAAAAAAAATAACGTCCGCTGTTTGCAAAAGACGTCTGAAAATAATTGACATGAACATTATTTTGACATCCGCGCAGATAACGTCTGTCATTTTATACATTGTGCGCATTGACTTCAATGCATAGCAGTCAGTTAATTCACATTAAAAAGAAAAAGCAGATGCCTTTTATGGGGTTTTTTTTACGTTGTTTGAACATAGCCTAACCCTTTTATTTATGTTTATTTATGTCCATTGTTTCAGTCTTATTTCTCAATTTTTTGACCAAAGGACAGAAATGGATGTTGTTTTCAATAGACAAGAACAATTGCATACAACATTTTCTTGATGAGACTGAAAACATTTCTGAATTCTTACTAAATGGGACAAATTATAGGTTGAACTATTGATATAAATGTCACTCTTTTTCTTTCCATCAATACTTTTACAAATGCCAATTTAAAAAATTTACATTGTTTTATTCATGTTTTTTTTTACATCAAACATTAACCCCTTAAAGGGGTAAAGCCATTTAAAATGTTTGATATAGTGCTGAGGCTGCATAAAAAATTTAAGATATCCTACTCTTGCCTAATCTTGTTCTCCCAGGGTCCTCCCCATCACTTCTCCCTAGTGTTTTAGAGAAAAGCATCATTTGTTTTATCACACTATCACCTCTGCCTGTCTCTGCATCTCTGTACCTGGTACAGACCTGACAGATTCCCTTTAAGGGCTCACCTGAAAACACAATGCTTGGCATTTGAATCCCGCTGCCTGAAGAAGATGGATGGAAACCTGGATTTACTATAAGTTTGCTTATCTCTACAAGATACAAGATCTTTAAGGAATGATCTTGGTTTTCTACAAACTGAGTGGATTTATTTGTTTCAAAAGTCTTCACATTAACTCTTGGGTTTGTTCACATCATCATAAAAATGTCATGTGTGAACACAGCATTAGATATCTGTAGATTATTTTCTAATCTGCATCTATTCATGCCATTCTATACCTGTACGCCACCAAGCAAGTGTAGAAAATTCCACTAATCATTAGAAGAATAACGGCCAATAATTGCCCCGTGGAATAGAGGGCAACGATCAGCCGACATCGTTCATGTCAGCCGCCGTCGCTCTGCGGAATAGGAGCTGCGGCAGCAAACCACCACTATCCTCTATGGGCTGCCCAGACGATCTAGCAATCACCCGGGCAGCCCCCTGCAGCTCCCCGGCCCCTCCCGCACTCAGCCGCTCGCTGTTGCCACGTGGAATAGGGGTGGCAGCGAGCGGGGAACGAGGAGCAAACGAGCGATGACAGCGCTCGTTTCCCCCTCTATGTCGGCCTGCAGAATAGGACCTTCAGACGTATGGTGAAACAATACTTCACTCTCATATGAAATTAGAACAGAGGTGCTGGCTACAGAAGTCCACGTGAAACGTGATAATCAAATGACTATTATAGAAGTAGTACATGCAGAATGAATTAGAGATAAAAAACACCAGTTATTCAGAATTTACTATGAAATATAAAACTGTGATAACTGCATAGTTTTTCTTTATTTTTGTAGAACAGATCATTAAAAGGCAAAATAAAGGAAGGATGCAAGCAGTGTAGTGTTCTTGAAGCAGAGGTATGATTTTCCATGTGTCATAAGTATATGACATAACTATGCAAAAACACATGTAAAAATACTATGACTAAAAAGTACAATGGCACACTGCAAATGCTAAGATATTAGCATTACATAGATATTTTAAATTGCAATACAAGTATAAAAATTAGATTCTTAGCATATCATGTGATCAAATAAGGTGTATTACCCCACCGCGGGTAATTGGCAGGGTCCTGTCAATACTTAGACAGAAGCCTGTCAATAACTGGGGGGTTGTGGGGCAGAAAACCAGCTCATGAATATCACAGACTACTAACTACGTGCTCACTCACTCTGGCCCCCTGTCACCAGGCATATACTGTCCTCATGGCAACATAATTGTGGTGACAGAGTCTCTTTTAAATCACCTAAGGGGGGGGGGTGTTGTTAAGCAGGATTCAAGATGGAGACAGCCACTCCCCCCGAATAATCATTAATAATAATAATAATAAAAAAGATAAGTGCCTTTTTTAACCCTTAGGTGACCCTGGACGTACCCGTACGTCCATGGCCGCCTCCCCGCGCTCTGAACCGCCACAATCCCGGGTGCCGTATGTAGCCCGGGATCGCGGCTATTAGCGGGCACGGTGTGATCGCCGTGCCCGCTAATCAGGTATTTGGAGGCAGCTGTCAAAGATGACAGCTGCCTCCGATTACCGGCAGATAGCGATCTCTGTACCTAATGCCGGCCGGGGACTGCTCCAAAATGGCGCCGTCCCCGGCTCCGCACTCGTTTGTTTTCGGCTGCAGCAGCCAAAAGCAAACGAGTGCCGATCTCATTGATCTTTGCTGCATAACTATACAGCAAAGATCTCAATGAGAGATCTGAGTGCATATACTAGAAGTCCCCCAGGGGGGCTTCTAGTATATGTGTAAAAGTAAAAATAAAAGTGATGTTATAAGTAAAAAGCCCCCTCCCCTAATAAAAGTCAGAATCACCCCCCTTTTCCCATGTTATTAATAAAAATAAACAAATAAATGAATAAACATAATTGGTATCGCCGCGTCCGTAATCGCCCGAACTATTAATTAATCACATTCCTGATCTCGCATGGTAAACGGCTTAAGTGCAAAAAAATCCCAAAGTGCAAAATTGCGCATTTTTGGTCGCATCAAATCCAGAAAAATTGTAATAAAAAGTCGCATATGCGCAATCAAGGTACCAATAGAAATACAGATCATGGTGCAAAAAATGACACCTCTTACAGCCCCATAGATCAAAGGATAAAAGCGCTATAAGCCTGGGAATAGAGCGATTTTAAGGAACATATATTTGTTAACAATGGTTTGAATTTTTTACAGGCCATCAGATACAATAAAAGTTATACATGTTATATATCGTTTTAATCGTAACGACTTGAGGAACATATATAACAAGTCAGTTTTACCCCAGGGCGAACGGCGTAAAAACACAAACCCCCCAAATAAAAGAAATGCCTTTTTTTTTAATTTCACCAAGCTTTGATTTTTTTCTGGTTTCGCAGTGTACTTTATGCAAATATTCAGCCTGTCATTGCAAAGTACAATTAGTGGCGCAAAAAATAAGGGCTCATGTGGGTTTCTAGGTGAAAAAATGCAAGTGCTATGGCCTTTTAAGCACTAGGAGGAAAAAACGAAAATGCAAAAATTTTAATTGGCCGGGTCTTCTAAGGGTTAATATAAAGTAAATGTTCAATATAGTTATTCAAGTAGCAAAAAAGGCCAGGTAGTGAGTAAGCGAGGTTCTTAGTATCCTAGGTACAATCTAGCGTTAAGACATTATGTGTAGTAGCAAAACCTGAAAACTTCTGAAAACATTATTGTTTAAATATTACACTGGTAGGCTATGTTCCCACAATGACTTTTTTACCTCAAAGATGGCCGTGTTTTGATAAAGACAGACATCGTTAATGGTCATGATCATCAGAATTGTCCGTCTTTATGAAAAGACTGATGTCTTTCACGCAAAAAAAGATGTTGTGGGAACATAGCCATAAGCTTTTACTTTTTTTAAAAAGGTAAATAAATTACAAGCCCAGGTTAAAAATATGAGAACACAGTATGAGGAAGATGTCACCAGCAAGCAACTGGAAATTGAAGAAGAAAAGACAAAAGAAGAAACGCTGCGTCATGAGGTATGTCAATATCTTTTGCTAATGAGAACATATTTGCTTTCATCACACGCACAATTACCCAACCTATTAAACTATCGCATTCCTGGTCTCGCTAGGTAAACTGTGTGAGCACGAAAGAACACCAAAGTGAAAAATTGCAGATTTTTAGTCACATCAAATCTTGAAAAATTGTAATAAAATAAAAAAGTGATTGAAAAGTTGCATATTGGCAAGAAAGGTACCGATAGAAAGTGCAGTTCATGTTTATCCAGGGGCGTAACTCCCACCATAGCAGCCATAGCAACTGCTACGGGGCCTTCCCAGTTGCTCACTTCTACAATACACTGGGCCCACTGAGCCGTCATAATTTTCAACAACCGGTGGCTTTTAAAGGTTATGACTACACTTGATTTGTGATCAGTTGGGGAAGGGGACATGAAAAGTTTGCTATAGGGCCCAGCCATTTAGTTACACTCCTGTGTTTACCACAGTCATGCTTCTACTGTTATCATAGACGTAGTAACACATCAATATGCCCAAACTACCTTAGGCCCTTGATGTCTTGTCATATAAAGATGTGAGAAGTGGTATAAAGAAATGCCCCACCTTTTGGTTTCTCTTTCCTACATCTGATAACACATTTATAGCATAGCAAGGGAAGCAGCAGAATGGTTACCTATTCTTGCTCATAGAGGTAGGGCTCCCTTTGATACAGTATATATTACACTTTAGACCACTGTGTCTACTATTTTTAGGTTGAAAGATTAACGTTATCATCTGAGGAAGCATTACAGATGCAAAAAGAGACTGATATCAAATGTCAGCACAAAATTGCCGAGATGATGGCACTGATGGAAAAACACAAGGTAACCTAAAACAGTTTTAAGTAGTAGTATGTTTTCTTGGATTTGTAAACATTATAGGCATTTTATAGGCAAGTTGGAAAGTTAAAAAATGATGTAATTATTGTATGTATAGTTCGTCAGCGCCTTAAATTAGCAGCATGTTTTCTTTCCTTACATACACTGCAGATTTACAGTGCTGGCCAAAAGTATTGGAACCCCTACAATTCTGTCAGATAATACTCAATTTCTTCCAGAAAATGATTTCAATCACAAATGTTTTGGTAATAATATCTTCATTTATTTTGCTTGCAATGAATGAAAAATGAGAATGAGAAAAAAAGTCAAAACATTGATAATTTTACACAAAACTCCAAAAATGGTCTGGACAAAAGTATTGGCACCCTCAGCCTAATACTTGGTAGCACAACCTTTAGCTGCGAACAACCGCTTCGGGTAACCATCAGTGAGTTTCTTACAATGCTCTGCTGGAATTTTAGACCATTCTTCTTTGGCAAATTGTTCCAGGTCCCTGAGATTTGAAGGGTGCCTTCTCCAAACTGCCATTTTGAGATCTCTCCACAGGTGTTCTATGGGATTCAGATCTGGACTCATTGCTGGCCACTTTAGAAGTCTCCAGTGCTTTCTCTCAAACCATTTTCTAGTGCTTTTTGAAGTGTGCTTTGGGTCATTGTCCTGCTGGAAGATCCATGACCTCTGAGGGAGACACAGCTTTCTCACACTGGGCTCTACATTATGCTGCAAAATGTGTTGATAGTCTTCAGACTTCATAATGCCATGCTCACGGTCAAGCAGAAGCAGCCAGAAGCAGCAAAGCAACCCCAAAACATCAGGGAATCTCCGCCATGTTTGAATGTAGTGACCGTGTTCTTTTCTTTGAAGGCCTCTTTTTTTCCTGTAAACTCTATGTTGATGCCTTTTCCAAAAAAAGCTCTACTTTTGTCTCATCTGACCAGAGAACATTCTTTCAAAAAGTTTGTGGCTTTATCTGGTAAGTTTTGGCAAACTCCAGCCTGGCTTTTTTATGTCTCTTGGTCAGAAGTGGGGCCTTCCTGGGCATCCTACCATAAAATCCCTTTCCATTCAGACGGTGGCGGATAAAACAGGTTGACACTTTTGTACCCTTGGACTGCAGGGCAGCTAGAACTTGTTTGGATGTTAGTCGAGGTTCTTTAGCCACCATCTGCACAACCTTTCATTGAAATCTCTTGTGCTGTTAATTACACAAATTAAAGAAGCATCACATGATTTTTCTAAGGGTGCCAATACTTTTGTCCACCCCCTTTTTTATGCTTGGTGTGGAATTATCTCCAACTTGGCTTTTTGAAGACAAATTAAATGAAGAGATTAATGCTGCGTTTACACTAAACGATTATCGTTCGAATTTTCGCAATAACAATCGCATTTGAGCGATAATCGGCTAGTGTAAACACAGCAAACGATCAAGCGACGAGCAAGAAATCGTTTATTTTGATCTTTCAACTTGTTCTCAAATCATCGTTCGTCGTTTCGCAGATCGCTTTGTGTAAACAGTCTTTCAAAGATTCTCCCTATGTAAAAGATGGGCTTAAGCGATCTTAAAAACTATCGCAATAATGATTTTTCTTACGAATTTTCTAACGATTTATTCGTCTAAACGCTGATTGTTATAAAAGCCAAATCTTTTCTTCAAAATCGTTAAACGATCGATTGGGCGAATTATCGCTTCGTGTAAACGCAGCAAAATACCAAAGCATTTGTGATTGCAATCATTTTCTGAAAAAAAAATTGAGTATTATCTAGATGGAGTATTAACTAGATGGACCCAGTGGTCTTTTTCTGCCGACAATCTTCTATGTTTCTATGTTTCTATATTATCTGACATAATTGCAGGGGTGCCAATCATTTTGGCCGGCACTGTATTACTCTAAATTTTTGAAAAATGTTACAGAAACAGAAAGAGACAGATTTTGACAGATTAATTTATCTGAGGCTTCCCTCCAACACAAATTTAGCTTTTTCTTCAAATTTTTCATTCCGCTGCAAGTATGTAAAGCCCTGTTCCCCTTAACCCACCGCTGCCCGGTTAATTCTTTACCCGTCCGTGCTCCGGCCTGCTTCTGTGGCTCCCGACTCCCTGATGTCTCGCTCAGCCAATCAGTGGTGGCAGCAGGACAGCGCACAGATTGGCTGAGCAGGATGTCAGGGAGCCGGGAGCCACAAAAGCAGGCTGGAGCGTGGATCAGTAATGTATTAACCAGGCAGCGGTGGATAAGGGGGACAGGGCTTTACATACTCGCAATGGAATGAAAATCTGCTGCAAGTATGTAAACCCATACTTTTTTTCTCTATTTTATGTGCTAGAATCAGTATGATAAGCTGCTTGAAGAAAAAGATGCAGAGTTAGGTGGACTCAGAGCAAAAGAACAGGAAATTGCTGCTGCCAGAGACTTAATGGTGAGAAAAACTCAATATGCTTGTTCACTGAAATCAATACAATTAAGGCTGGGTTCACACACAGTAAAATAAATATTTACACATAGTTTTTAGTCCGTATTTCTAGTCAAAATCAGGAGTGGAACTGAAAAAATACTGAGCAAAATACTGAGGGTGAACAAAGCCTCATTGTTTGGACGATCATCAATCACAGCCCTTATTCTATACCGTGTGTGCAGCCGGCCAATTTTCTATTGACTTAAATGGAACGCATTAATTTATTGAATCAGGATGACAGTGATGTAATGGGAGTGGACCCAGAGGACCCTGACATATTTTCTTTATGTAACCTTAGGGATATGTTCCCACTTCGGAAACATATCGTGATCGGCCATCTTGTTATAATCATGATCATTATTTGAGTACTAGTGTGGTGTGCTCGACTGAAAAAGTCTATGGGCGATCTAATGTGTGTCAAAGACCTGAGTGCACTAGCTAGTTCTGCACCTGTGGAACTGGATTGATTATATGGTATGTAAATAGGGAGTAGTAGGCTCTCAAAGGGCAATAGACACATATAGATCAGAATATTATATAGTTTGGTAAAGACACAGTGAATCTTATACTTCCCAATTGGTGGGTCTAAAATTTAATTTTGTACATGGACAAAAAAAATTTTTAAGAAGAAAAATGTAAAAATGATACAGATAGTACAAAAATACAGATACATATGTACAGAATAATAAAATAAACGATAAAATAAAATACAATAAAATTGTCTCAGTGTGCTATGATATCTTTCAGAGGTATCAATAGCTATATACGGTCTTGTGTGTTTCTATATATTTAATCGGTATTAACTTACTTTTATTTATTTTTACCCATGCAGTATCTGTTTATGCGTACCAATAAATATAGAATGTAGAAAAGTAGTAATCGATGTTCAAAAAATGTTAAGAAATATAGAAATAGAATAAATGTTGCCACTTGTAAGGTAAACAGTGCGGTGCAGGGCCCTTGCTTTTACCGCATATATAATTTGTTAAGATCCCGTTCACATATCTCATATGTCCTTATGTGGAACCAAAAAAAAGGCAAATGTGAAATATCTTTATGTGGTGTAAGTCCACCTCTCACCAGTCCTTGTAGGTGATAGAAGCTCCTGTATCGGGTAATATCGCAACAGCCGACGGACCTGTGTAATGACAATATCTTAGTAGTTGGCGGTACCGTAGCGGCTGGCGCTCTCTCCTCTCCTCATTTCACTGTTAGACTGTCTCTTGAATTAGACTTATGGTTCCACAGCAAAGGTTGGTAGAGTCTATGTTGTTCTATCTTGCAGCTCCAAGTGTGCAGGGGGCGTCCCCCCCGTGGTTCTTGGATAAGGTGCTTGGTGCAAAGTATTTTGCATGCGGTGTGCGCCTTGCATGCGGGATAGGTGGCGGAAAAGGTTTTTTCTCAGTGGCTGTATACTGCTATTGTCCTGCAACCTTTCAGATGCGTTTCAGGATGTATAGCTTATCCTTTCTTCAGTGAAAAATGTTGCAGTAATGAATCTTCCTATGTTTTTAGATCTATATACATACGCCTCTTTGGTTGATCTTTGGCCGGGATATGTAAACGGGATCTTAACAAATTATATTTGCGGTAAAAGCAAGGGCCCTGCACTGCAAGTGGAAACATTTATTCTATTTCTATATTTCTTAACATTTTTTGAACATCGATTACTACTTTTCTACATTCTATATTTATTGGTACGCATAAACAGATACTGCATGGGTAAAAATAAATAAAAGTAAGTTAATACCGATTAAATATATAGAAACACACAAGACCGTATATAGCTATTGATACCTCTGAAAGATATCATAGCACACTGAGACAATTTTATTGTATTTTATTTTATCGTTTATTTTATTATTCTGTACATATGTATCTGTATTTTTGTACTATCTGTATCATTTTTACATTTTTCTTCTTAAAAATTTTTTTTGTCCATGTACAAAATTACATTTTAGACCCACCAATTGGGAAGTATAAGATTCACTGTGTCTTTACCAAACTATATAATATTCTGATCTATATGTGTCTATTGCCCTTTGAGAGCCTACTACTCCTTATTTACATACCATGATCATTATTTGCTGCAAAAAATATCCAACGTAAGAAGAAAAAGTCTGGCTCTCACCCAATTAGCAAAAGTAACAAAATTTCTTTATTCACCAAAGCGGGTTATCATGGCGTGGATGAACACAGATCAGGCTACAGCTGTTTCGCGTTAATCACGCTTTTTCACAGCCCTGACGTCATCACGTATTACGGTCATTTATATACAACGTTGAATTTACATAATTAACATATTTAAAATCACATACAAACAAGTAATGGCAAAAGACCATAATAATACTGACATGTAATACTTATTTGCAACGTGCGCACAAGGCGAGCTTTTTCTACCAGCAGGTTCCATGAATACCGGACCTATCGTTCAGACCTAGCGGTCCGATAGCTTCCGTTTTCAATATAAGTTCAGTCTCCTCCTGGAGTAATCGCAACTGGCGATCACCTCCAGCCGGTAGATATTTTACCTGTTTCAAACCCATAAAGCAAAGATCAGAGGCATTACCATTATGCACTGTGTGAACATGGGCAATTAACTTCGGGCACCCTTTACCAGTTTTTAAGGATCTGACATGTTCTGAAAAACGTACATACATAGGGCGTATAGTTTTACCTAAGTAGTAAAATCCACACGTGCAAACAACCGCATATACTACGTATTTTGATTTACACGTGATAAAATCTCTTACTTCCCATTTAATGGGACCTAGCTGAACAGTTCTAACATCATTTAGAAACTCACAATAATTGCAATGCTTGCACTTATAGTTCCCCGGATCATGAGTAGCTCTACCCAACCATAGGTTTTTACGTTCTATTTGCCCTGTATCCACAAATCTGCCTTTTACAACCTCATCTCGTAAATTTTTACATCGCCGGAATGATATAAGGGGGCGCTGTTCAGTTAGATCTCGCAAATCAACATCACTCTCTAATAGGCGCCAATGCTTAAGTATAGTCTTTTTTACTACATCATCCATAGGTGAGTGGCAAAATGTGAATGCAAATCTAGGGGTACTGTCCTTCTTTTTACTTTTATTTCTCAGTAGGGTCACACGTGAAATGTTACGGGCCTTATCCCAAGCCTTTGTTATGACGTCCTGCGGATATCCCCGGGTAAGTAATCGTTGACTCAGTGTATATGCCTGTGCTTCCAACGATGTGTCTGTATTGTTTATCCTACGTAATCTTATAAATTGTCCATATGGGACTGATCTTTTTACATATATTGGATGATAGCTCTCATATTTAAGTAACGTATTTGTGGCACTTGGTTTTCGATACCCACTTGTCAGTAATTCATTATTTTTAACCTCTAAGTGTACATCCAGGAAGTTTATTTGATTACCCCCATATTCTGATGTAAAAGTCATATTATAGGTGTTGCTATTCATGTACTGTATAAAGTCAGTGAATTCCTCCTCTGTCCCAGCCCACACAATCAATACATCGTCGATATACCTGAGATATAAGGCAATTTTTGCCAAAAAATTGTTGGACACTGTAAAAATAATATCATCCTCCAACTCCGCCAAAAATAAATTTGCAAAAGTTGGGGCTACCGGCGTCCCCATCGCCGTACCAGCTCGCTGACAGTACCACTGATCAGCGAACTGGAAGGCGTTATGTTGTAAAACAAATGATAACATATCACAGGTGTATTGAATATGTGGTGTATCCATTGTTCCAAGGCGAAGCAATCGACGACGAATTGCCTGTACACCCGCATCCTGGGGGATGCGGGTGTACAGGCTCTCGACGTCAATGCTCACCAATGAAAACTCTTCTCTCCACTCAAAATCTGCCAGAACATTTAATAACTCCTTCGTGTCCTGTAAATAGGACGGGACCTGTTGGAGCAGAGGGCGTAGAATCCAGTCAAGGTATTTTGACAAGGGTTCCGTAATGGACCCCATACCTGCTACGATAGGGCGTCCCGGAGGGCGCTCCATATCTTTATGTAGCTTTGGTATCCAATACCAATAAGGTCTCATGGGTGATTCCGCAAACAATTTTTCAGCAAATTTTTTAGAAAAAATTCCAGATTCTACACCCCTTTGTAATAGCGTTCTAGCTTTAGAAATGTAATCTGGCGTCGGGTCCTTTTTTAGTTTTTCATACACATTGGAATCATTTAGCTGGCGATATGCTTCTTCTTTATAATAATCCTTGGTTATTAAAACAATATTTGCCCCCTTGTCCGCTGGCTTCACTATAACATCATTCCTGGACTTGAGCCATTTCAACTCTCTTTTTTCTGCTATAGTAAGATTAGGAGTAGCTCGGGGATAAATCAACGCTTTGATATCCCTGGCCACATATTGCTCAAATAAGTCCAGATTAGAGCCAGCGGACAAGGGGGGATTAAAAGTAGAGGGTATTCCCCCCCCAAAAAAAAAAAAAATCCCCACTTGGACTAACCAAGGCCAGGGATATCAAAGCGTTGATTTATCCCCGAGCTACTCCTAATCTTACTATAGCAGAAAAAAGAGAGTTGAAATGGCTCAAGTCCAGGAATGATGTTATAGTGAAGCCAGCGGACAAGGGGGGAAATATTGTTTTAATAACCAAGGATTATTATAAAGAAGAAGCATATCGCCAGCTAAATGATTCCAATGTGTATGAAAAACTAAAAAAGGACCCGACGCCAGATTACATTTCTAAAGCTAGAACGCTATTACAAAGGGGTGTAGAATCTGGAATTTTTTCTAAAAAATTTGCTGAAAAATTGTTTGCGGAATCACCCATGAGACCTTATTGGTATTGGATACCAAAGCTACATAAAGATATGGAGCGCCCTCCGGGACGCCCTATCGTAGCAGGTATGGGGTCCATTACGGAACCCTTGTCAAAATACCTTGACTGGATTCTACGCCCTCTGCTCCAACAGGTCCCGTCCTATTTACAGGACACGAAGGAGTTATTAAATGTTCTGGCAGATTTTGAGTGGAGAGAAGAGTTTTCATTGGTGAGCATTGACGTCGAGAGCCTGTACACCCGCATCCCCCAGGATGCGGGTGTACAGGCAATTCGTCGTCGATTGCTTCGCCTTGGAACAATGGATACACCACATATTCAATACACCTGTGATATGTTATCATTTGTTTTACAACATAACGCCTTCCAGTTCGCTGATCAGTGGTACTGTCAGCGAGCTGGTACGGCGATGGGGACGCCGGTAGCCCCAACTTTTGCAAATTTATTTTTGGCGGAGTTGGAGGATGATATTATTTTTACAGTGTCCAACAATTTTTTGGCAAAAATTGCCTTATATCTCAGGTATATCGACGATGTATTGATTGTGTGGGCTGGGACAGAGGAGGAATTCACTGACTTTATACAGTACATGAATAGCAACACCTATAATATGACTTTTACATCAGAATATGGGGGTAATCAAATAAACTTCCTGGATGTACACTTAGAGGTTAAAAATAATGAATTACTGACAAGTGGGTATCGAAAACCAAGTGCCACAAATACGTTACTTAAATATGAGAGCTATCATCCAATATATGTAAAAAGATCAGTCCCATATGGACAATTTATAAGATTACGTAGGATAAACAATACAGACACATCGTTTGAAGCACAGGCATATACACTGAGTCAACGATTACTTACCCGGGGATATCCGCAGGACGTCATAACAAAGGCTTGGGATAAGGCCCGTAACATTTCACGTGTGACCCTACTGAGAAATAAAAGTAAAAAGAAGGACAGTACCCCTAGATTTGCATTCACATTTTGCCACTCACCTATGGATGATGTAGTAAAAAAGACTATACTTAAGCATTGGCGCCTATTAGAGAGTGATGTGGATTTGCGAGATCTAACTGAACAGCGCCCCCTTATATCATTCCGGCGATGTAAAAATTTACGAGATGAGGTTGTAAAAGGCAGATTTGTGGATACAGGGCAAATAGAACGTAAAAACCTATGGTTGGGTAGAGCTACTCATGATCCGGGGAACTATAAGTGCAAGCATTGCAATTATTGTGAGTTTCTAAATGATGTTAGAACTGTTCAGCTAGGTCCCATTAAATGGGAAGTAAGAGATTTTATCACGTGTAAATCAAAATACGTAGTATATGCGGTTGTTTGCACGTGTGGATTTTACTACTTAGGTAAAACTATACGCCCTATGTATGTACGTTTTTCAGAACATGTCAGATCCTTAAAAACTGGTAAAGGGTGCCCGAAGTTAATTGCCCATGTTCACACAGTGCATAATGGTAATGCCTCTGATCTTTGCTTTATGGGTTTGAAACAGGTAAAATATCTACCGGCTGGAGGTGATCGCCAGTTGCGATTACTCCAGGAGGAGACTGAACTTATATTGAAAACGGAAGCTATCGGACCGCTAGGTCTGAACGATAGGTCCGGTATTCATGGAACCTGCTGGTAGAAAAAGCTCGCCTTGTGCGCACGTTGCAAATAAGTATTACATGTCAGTATTATTATGGTCTTTTGCCATTACTTGTTTGTATGTGATTTTAAATATGTTAATTATGTAAATTCAACGTTGTATATAAATGACCGTAATACGTGATGACGTCAGGGCTGTGAAAAAGCGTGATTAACGCGAAACAGCTGTAGCCTGATCTGTGTTCATCCACGCCATGATAACCCGCTTTGGTGAATAAAGAAATTTTGTTACTTTTGCTAATTGGGTGAGAGACAGACTTTTTCTTCTTACGTTGGATATTTATTACAAAGACTGTATACTTTGAGTCTGTGCACCACCCTTAGCACGCTCCGGGATATTGGCTGCAATACACACTGGAGAATGGAACCTATCAGCGGTTGTGAGTAGTGCCGAGAATCTTGCTTGTGATTTCATTATTTGCTGCTGTGATTATATTGAGACAGCCGCCTTTCCCCGATATGTTCCCGAAGTGGGAAGATAGCCTAAAATGTGTTATGATAGTCCTGGCTACATGTACTTTAGCTGAAAGACAAAAGTCATAGAAAGCGAAGGATGGTCTTGAATTATCCCTGGAGCAAATAGCGAAAGGGAAACATGTGAGTGCATTGGCTACCCATAGAGAGGGATAGATATTTATCTTTGTAGTCTGATCTCCCCTTATGGGAGATCAGTTGTTTTTCATATTTAAAGCTTATTTTCCAGGAAGAAGCATAATCAACTGCTGGTTACTGGGCAGAGATCAGTAAGTATTCAACTAATTGGTCAGAATCCAATGTGACGTCATCATGCCAGCGTGTTAAAAGTACCAGATGCCGGTAACCGTTTATACAGTTATTTCAAGACGAAGAAGAAGGAGCTTCCTATCCCTAGCCGTGGTGGACATATTTTGCTGCGCAATGGAAGATCTTTATTATAAAGTACTGTCCAGAGCGTCGGGCTTGGGTGGAGAGGACTGGCTAAAACAGTGCCTTTCCATTACCGCCGAAGATGAAGGAGCGATGCCTACCGGGTCCGGTGTACGAGCTTCGGGAATCCCGGGGTCCAGCAAAGCCGTTATGGCCGATGAGGAGATTGATCTGTGCGTCGAGGATGGAGGCGGTTCTTCAGGCGGAGCGAGAGGCAGAACCGGAGGCGGAGAAGATTACGTCATTCGCAGGCGGTCCGGAGGGCGGCAAAAGAGAGCGAGAAAGATGGCGTCGTCTATCCAGCCTTCGGGCAGAGGCCAGAAAGGGCAGTCTAAGAAGAGGAAGACGCCGGCTGTTGAGGTGTCGGACTCGAAACCTGCAGCAGCTGAGAAGGAGGCCGAGAGGGCAGATAATTTGGATGTGGTGCGTTTAGCGCCCCCCCCCTGCAATGCCTGTTGTTGGATCTTATACTGGGCAAGCTGTTAACATTGATAAACCCTTATTGTCTGGGATCGCCACATTATTAAGGATGTTGGGCAATGATAAAATGTCTAATACTGTTGATTCTGCTAAGTTGATGTCTCCCCCTACTATCATGGGTATAGACTCCTTCGGTGCTGCATGGGTTAGTAAGTCGGTTGATGATGAGATGCCTGTGTTGGACTGTTGCTGCTCTGGTGGGACTCAGGCTGAACAACCTGTCCCAGCCACGAAACCTGGTATACCTGACGTATGTTTTAAAGAAGTGTTACCGTGTAATGTCTCACCTTTGGGCTTTCATCTGACACAATCTGTTAAGGATAAGATTTGGAGATTGGAGTTTATGGATTTGTTTTCGCTGTTGCCGCAATTTAAAGAGCGAAAAGAAGACAAGGATGAGAACGACAAAAAGAAACCTGTTATTTATAAATCCTTAAATAATTGGTTGCAAGCTTTTTGTATTTACTCATCTGTTTTAGGGGAACGTTATCCCACTGTGTGTTCCTCACTATTTCAACATGTCGACATAATTTTGGATGCTTATAGTAGCTTTGGCGGTACAGCATGGCTACATTATGACGAGATGTTTCGACAAAAGTTATCGTTATATCCGAACCTTAAATGGGGCCAAAAAGATGTCAGACTGGGGATACAATTAATGATCCTGCAGAGGAATCGTCCTACGGTGTCGGCTACTCCAGCACAGTCCTTTCGTAAAGGACTGTGCTTCGCCTACAACGAGTCTTCCTGTAAGTGGGCACAGTCTTGCAAATACAGACACGAATGTGCACACTGTGCCGGATCTCACCTGGTGTCCCGTTGTTTTAAAAGATTGTTCACAACATGCAACAAACAGCTGTTGTTAGAGATTCGGTTCAAAAAAACGTTGACACCTGTGAGACTGGACATAATGCGCAAATGGTTAGATTGATACCCAAACACACAGATGGCTGACTTGTTGATCTTCAGTTTTGAAAATGGTTTTCCATTCCCAGTTATGCAGGTGAAGGCTGTTTAATTGTTGATAATTTGAAGTTGGTGATGTTTAATAAGTCCGAGGTGGATAAAAAATTAGCCACAGAGTTGAGAGAAGGGAGGGTTGAGGGTTCTTTTCAATCCCCTCCCTTTTCTGATTTCAGAATCTCACCACTGGGTCTTATTCCTAAAAAAGAACCGCGCAAATTTAGGCTTATACATAATCTTTCTTTTCCTAAGGATGCGTCTTTAAATGACTCAGTCGATAAATCACTAGTGTTAGTTCGCTATAGTTCTTTTGATACCGCGCTGGATTTAGTTAGGTCATGTGGGCAGAATGCCTTGATGTCCAAAGCCGACATTGAGTCGGAATTTAGATTGTTGCCCGTTCGTCCGACAGGTTTTAATTCTCTAGGCTTTATATGGCATAGTAATTATTACTTTGATAAATCCCTCCCTATGGGATTTTCTATGTCCTGCTTCTACTTTTGAGTCTTTTTCGTCATTTTTCGAATGGGTGGTTAAGGAAAGGTGTGGTATCAGCTCGTGTTGTCCTTACTTGGATGATTTTTTATTTGTGGAAAGTTCGCGTTCTGGTGATTGAAATTGTTATCCTCGTTTAAAGAAATGGGTTTAGAGTTTGGTGTGCCTTTGGCCCAGAACAAAACCGTTATGCCCTGTACTAGGTTAGAATTTTTGGGTATTGTCATTGACGCTACTAGAATGGAGTTTTGTTTGCCCGAGGTGAAGATTAAGAAAATCCTTGGCTTGTTGTCTGCTTTTTTGAAAAAGAAAAAATCTTCTTTGAAGGAATTGCAATCTTTACTAGGCAACCTTGTATTTGCGATCCGAATTGTGCCGATGGGGAAGGTGTTTTGTAGAAGGATGTATGCGGCTACAAGAGGCCTCTCCCTACTCACTTGTTCGTATCGCGTTACCCTTGAAAGATGACATCAAAGTTTGGTTTTCCTTTCTGTCTGATTTTAATGGCAGGGCAGTTTGGCAGGAGGAATTTGTTGACGCAAAAGCTCTTGGTTTGTACACCGATGCGGCAGGCAGCTGTGGATTTGGTGCTTTTTGGGATAGACACTGGTGCTGATATGTGGCACCCTAAGTGGATTGCAGAAGGAGTGGTCAAGAACATTGTGTTGTTAGAATTATTTCCTGTATTTGTTGCTCTTACTTTATGGGGAAATGATTTTAGAAATAAACGGTTGCTTGTTAACACCCACAACAAAGGAGTCATGTTTGCAATTAATTGTATGTCTGCTAAATCTGATTTGGTTGTAAAGTTGTTATGGCATTCGTTTTTACGGTGTTTTAACCTGAATATATGGTTTAAGGCGAAATATGTACCTGGAGCTTCTAATGTTATAGCGGACGCTTTATCTCGTCAACAGCTTCATCAGTTTCGGTCCTTGGTGCCAGGAGCAGATCTGGAGGGATTTCCTTGCCTGCCCAGTCTTTGGGATTTGATATGGACTTAGTGTGCGGATTCCTAGAGAGGTCGCTATCAAAAGTCACGTGGAAAGCCTATGCTGCTGCATGGATAAGATGGTGCTCTTTTTGTCGTAGCCACCGTTTTTCCACGCTTTCTTCCTCTCCACTGCAATTTCTGTCTTTTTTGGCTGAATTGTTGGCGCACGGTGTGTCTTTATCTATTATATTGAAGATTGTCTCCGGGATATCCTTTTTTCAGAAGTGGTTTAACATACCTTCGATATCTGCTTGCTTTGCTGTTAAGCAATTGTTGAAAGGTGTGCGTTTATCTAGAGGTTCGGTTCCAGATGGGCGTAGGCCTGTTACGTACCCACTGTTATTGCTTTTGATGGATGCTTGTGATGAAATTTGCTTGTCCACATATGAGGCTATCCTATTTAAGGTTTCTTTTTCCTTGGCATTTTTTGGAGCCTTCCGTATCGGCGAATTGGTAGCTGATAATGTTTCGTCTTGTTCGGCATTGGGTCTTAAAGATGTAAAAGCCTCTAAGGATATGATTTATTTATTGGACGATCAAAAACCGATTTGTCCGGTAAGGGTTCGACGCTAGTTCTGAGATCTATTGATAATAGTAGGGCCTGTCCTGTTCGTATGATTCTTGAATACCTGTTGGTCCGTCTGTATTCGGCTGGTTCCTTTTTAATACATCAGAATGGTCTGTCTTTATCCAAATATCAGTTCTTCTCCATATTTAGGAAATGTTTGGTGAAATTAGATATTGACTTAGCTGGATTCTCTGCTCACTCATTCCGCATAGGCGCGGCAACCGAAGCGTTCAGAATTGGACTGCCCCCCCTTACATTAAAAATATTGGTAGATGGAAATCTGATAAATATAAACTGTATATTAGACCTCATCTGTGTTTTTAATCTTTTCAGGACCGACACTTACTATCATTTGGTTTTTGGGACACTCTTTCGTTTACTGGGCGCACAGACGTGCCTTGGACAGATCATATACTGCTAACTTAGGTCTGGATGGTGTGTCGGTGTATTGGGCCGGAGTCAGAGGGATGCGTTGGGAGAACTTGGTAGATCTAGTAGAAGGGGTTTGCAGGGTCTGGCCGCCACCCGACGTACTTATTATACATTTAGGTGGTAATGACATCGGACGTCGTCGGACTGACTTATTATTTGGTGATTTTAGACTTACCTTTAGGGTATTACATTCTCTCTACCCGAATACAATCTTATGCTTTTCTGAAGTCATTCCGAGGTTAGTATGGTCGTTTCCTGGTTATACTTACCTCAATATGATTAGATGTTATCTTAACAGGGGAATGTCTAACTTCATGGCCACGGTTGACGGGATTTGCTATCGTCACTTGGATTTGAAAGGTTTTGTACCCGGTCTTTATCGGGTAGATGGTGTTTATCTATCCGATGTAGGCTTTGATATTTTTAATCTAGGGATGCAGAGCATTATAGAGTTGGCCTCTGCGCAGTTGGGCTTATGTTCGGCTGCGCCGGCATTGGTGGGGTGGGTCACCCCAGGATAGTTACGGGCGGACATTGTTGTCTTTTCTTGCTAATTGGTTAGGCTTAATTGCTATTTTAATATATAATTTGGACTTTAGTACACAGTTTAAAATAGGGTAATTGGAATTTATAAAATGTTATATTTAATAAATAAAGATAAGTGTTTGATACATGT
Source organism: Dendropsophus ebraccatus (assembly GCF_027789765.1). Classification (NCBI taxonomy): domain Eukaryota; kingdom Metazoa; phylum Chordata; class Amphibia; order Anura; family Hylidae; genus Dendropsophus; species Dendropsophus ebraccatus. Next base: position 25,035,263 of record NC_091464.1, read on the forward strand.
TTTAAGTTGAGTAAACCTTAATAAATCCCGTGGCCATGTATACCACATTATTTCGGAATTTCTGTCTGTGTATTAATTTTAGATAAGCGGGTTTGGGCATATGCCATTTGCGCATCACATGTATTCCACATAAAATAAAATTCTAGGACTTTAGGCTTTGTTTCCACAATTTAAAAATAAGGGCAAATAACATGATCATTAATAATGGCTGTTATTTGCCCTTATTTTTACATTGTGGGAACATAGTCTTTGAATAGTCTTTGGGATGTGCTCCTACACACTTTAATGCTGCCCATTCAGTGCTGACAGTGCCAGACTGTCAGGACACACCCCTTTGACATGTGGAATGGTAACACCAAGATTGTTTTTATTTGTATTAAGGAAACCGAACTGTCAAACAAAATTAATGAAATAACCACACTTAAGAAACACCTTCAGCAAGAGAAAGAGCAAAAGGTACTTTTTTTTAAGTTATTTTTATGTATCTCGTCACATACTCATCACATACAGCATGCACCACTGACATACTCCTCACTTACTGCATGTACCACTCACTTATTTGTTACATACCACATGTAGCACTCGCATACCACATGTACCACTTACTTACTCTTCACATACCACATGTACCACTCACATACCGCATGTACCACCCACTTACTCGTCACATACCACATGTACCACTCACTTACTCGTCACATACCACATGTACCACTCACATACTCGTCACATACTGCATGTACCACTCACATACTCGTCACATACCACATGTACCACTCACATACTCGTCACATACTACATGTACCACTCACATACCCGTCACATACCACATGTACCACTCACATACTCGTCACATTCCACATGTACCACTCACATACTCGTCACATTCCACATGTACCACTCACATACTCGTCACATTCCACATGTACCACTCACATACTCGTCACATACTGCATGTACCACTCACATACTCGTCACATACTGCATGTACCACTCACATACTCGTCACATTCCACATGTACTACTCACACAGGGGCGTAGCTAATGTCTCCTGGGCCCTGGTGCGAGAGGTCAACTTGGGCCCCCCCCCTTTCACGACCAAGTGATGCTACTGGTAGGTGTATGTGTGTGTATGTGTATGTATATATCTATATATATATATATACACACACTCCAAGACAGATATTACCAATAACACCAGCATAGAGGAAGTGAAAATATTATCACCATATATATTACCGCCATACTGTTACTGTATACTGAGACCAATATTGCCAATAATACAAGTATACAAGGGGCAAATATAAACGCCACACCACAACTACTACCATCACCACCACATTGTTACTGACCAAAACCAGTATACTGAGACCAATAAAACACAGTACCGGATAACAAGTAACAAATATTACCATCACATACCGACTAACACCGCCACATACCGACTAACACCGCCACATACTGACTAACACCGCCACATACTGACTAACACCACCTCTGCTACTGAATAACATCCACTGTACACAGATCACTATCACCTCATACAGTCATATAGAGGTGGAAGCAGCTCCACACAGGTTGTATACACCATATACATTACAGTGCAGATATATCAGGTGATTCACAGGGAACGTCTTCTCTGATCGGAGTTCTTTCCTTTTCATCTTCTTTTCCATCTGTCCTGGGCCGTTATGAGAACTTCTCCGAGCCACGAATCCACAGAATCTGCCAGACAGACATATTAGTCTCCTCACACTGACACCATCCTCATCTCTATACACACTGCACATCTGTACTGTCCCCTTTACACCCTCATTTGGTGGGTAGCCCTGACTCTATGTGACCCCCTTATAGTATATATAGATGGCCCCCACTGCATGTTGCACCCCCCTTCCCTTATAGATGGCCCCCTCCCCTTATAGATGACCCCCTCTCCCCCCATTATAGATGCCCCCTCTCCCCCCCATTATAGATGCCCCCTCTCCCCCCATTATAGATGCCCCCTCCCCTTATAGATGACCTCCTCTACCCCCATTATAGATGCCCCCTCTCTCCCCCCCATTATAGATGCCCCCCTCCCCTTATAGATGGCCCCCACTCCCCCCCCTTGAAGATGGCCCCCTCTTCTCCCCCCCTTATAGATACCCCCTCCCCTTATAGATGGCCCCCTCTCCCCCCCTTGAAGATGGCCCCCTCTTCTCCCCCCCTTATGGATACCCCCTCCCCTTATAGATGGCCCCCTCCCCCCCCTTGAAGATGGCCCCTCTTCTCCCCCCATTATAGATGCCCCCCCCTTCTCTTCCCCCCATTATAGATGCCACCCCTTCTCTTCCCCCCATTATAGATGCCCCCCTTCTCTTCCCCCCATTATAGATGCCCCCCCCTTCTCTTCCCCCCATTATAGATGCCCCCCCTTTCCTCTATGCTAAGCAGTATTTAAAACACAAACAAACACACAAACTCACCTGAAAACCCGCTCCCCCGGCGATCCTCTTCTTCTTCAGGCGCTGTCCCCGGCTGATGCGCGGCTGCCGGGGGTGTCCCGTCCTATCCCCGGCAGCGCGCGCATCAGTGAGCTCCCTGTACGTCAGGGCTGTGCCTTCTGACACAGGAAGCGTTTCTGACGTGCACTTCCTGTGCCGGAAGTCAGGGCCCCAGGCAGCTCACTGATGCGCCGCGCTGCCGGGGATAGGACGGGACACCCCCGGCAGCCGCGCATCAGCCGGGGGCCCGGACGAGCCCGCTCTTGTGACCGCAAGCAAATCAATGCTTGCGGTCACAAGAGTAATTTAAGGGGGGAGCAGTGCAGTGGCAAGGGGGCCCCCCCTCGTAGCGGGCCGGGTCGCAGCGACGACCGCTGCGACCCTGGTAGCTACGCCACTGCACTCACATACTCGTCACATACTGCATGTACCACTTACATACTTGTCACATTCCACATGTACCACTCACATACTCGTCACATACTGCATGTACCACTCACATACTCGTAACATGCCACATGTACCACTCACATACTCAACACATTTCTGCATGTACCACTCACATACTCGTCACATACCACACGTACCACTCACATACTCGTCACATACCACATGTACCACTCACATACTTGTCATATACCGTATGTACCACTCACCTACTCGTCACATACCACATGTACCACTCACATACTCGTCACATACCACATGTACCACTCACATACTCGTCACATTCCGCATGTACCACTCACATACTCGTCACATACCACACGTACCACTCACATACTCGTCACATACCACATGTACCACTCACATACTTGTCACATACCACATGTACCACTCACCTACTCGTCACATACCACATGTACCACTCACATACTCGTCACATACCACATGTACCACTCACATACTCGTCACATTCCGCATGTACCATTCACATACTCGTCACATACTGCATGTACCACTCTGTACCACTCACATACTCATCACATACTGCATGTACCACTCACATACTCGTCACATTCCACATGTACCACTCACATACTCGTCACATTCCACATGTACCACTCACATACTCGTCACATTCCACATGTACCACTCACATACTCGTCACATACCACAGGTACCACTCACTTACTCGTCACATACCACATGTACCACTCACATACTTGTCATATACCGTATGTACCACTCACATACTCGTCACATACTGCATGTACCACTCACATACTCGTCACATTCCACATGTACCACTCACATACTCGTCACATACCACATGTACCACTCACATACTCGTCACATACCACATGTACCACTCACATACTCGTCACATACCACATGTACCACTCACATACTCGTCACATTCCACATGCACCACTCACATACTCGTCACATACTGCATGTACCACTCACATACTCGTCACATACTACATGTACCACTCACATACTTGTCACATTCCACATATACCACTCACATACTCGTCACATACCACATGTACCACTCACATACTCGTCACATTCCACATGCACCACTCACATACTCGTCACATACTGCATGTACCACTCACATACTCGTCACATTCCACATGTACCACTCACATACTCGTCACATTCCACATGTACCACTCACATACTTGTCACATTCCACATATACCACTCACATACTCGTCACATTCCACATGTACCACTCACATACTCGTCACATACTGCATGTACCACTCACATACTCGTCACATTCCACATGTACCACTCACATACTCGTCACATACTGCATGTACCACTCACATACTCGTCACATACTGCATGTACCACTCACATACTCGTCACATTCCACATGTACCACTCACATACTCGTCACATACTGCATGTACCACTCACATACTCGTCACATACTGCATGTACCACTCACATACTCGTCACATACCACATGTACCACTCACATACTTGTCACATACCACATGTACCACTCACATACTCGTCACATACCACATGTACCACTTACATACTTGCCAGAGAGTTTACCTAACATAAAATTCACTAAACTGTTGTAAGTTTTTATGTAGTAAAAAGGAAAGAAGTATACCCAGTCTATTCCTATCTAAGTAACCTGGGGCTAAATACAGCCTTCTGTCTGGGTAGCTGTAACTTAAATAAGACTTCCACTTTTATTACTAGTTATTTTTAGTAACTTAAATAAGCATTATAAATAAGATTTATGCTATTATTAGCTATTGTTCTTTTTTATGTACACTTGGGTAATTTAACAACTTTTCTTTAATGCTTTAAATTATATTTTTATCCTTTAAAGGAGAAAATGAATTTGAAAAAAAGGATGCAGCACAAGGTAAACTATATAATCATTAGTGGAGGCAGTGGCATGTACGATAGATCTTCAGTTCATTAGTATATACGTGGGTTGTTTTTTTTTTACAGGAAGTTCAAGTTGTATTTACAGAGACTCCAAAGCAATCAGCCAAAATTGGAGATATACAGTATTCTGCATCATCTGTTTTAATACAAACACCACTGAAGGAGAATTGGAAAATGTTGGACAATAAGCATAAATTTCCCCGGACCTCATCTAAAAACAGCAAGAGTGTTATCACAAAGGTAGAAATGTATTGTTTTATTTTAGTTGAACATGTGAACATAGGCTATGTTCACACGTCGTATCGGACCGGCCGTTCCATGACCCGGCTGGGGTCTATGGCCGTAGTGTTCTGATGCGGGCGCATCAGCGTGCACCTGCATCAGAACTCCCCATAGTGCACAATGAAGCAAACGGCCAGAGCTGCTCGCTTAATTGTGTGAACTGACAGGGTTTCCTACGGCCGCAATTCACTGAATTGTGGCCGCAGAAAACTGACATGTCAGTTCTTTGCAGCCCGGCATGGGATCCCGGACAGAGCATATACAATGTGTATACGCTCCGGCCGGGATCCCATAGAACAAGCGGCAATGTTCCACACTGCATTAAGTGGCCGTTGTTGCCATGTGGCTATGTTCACGTGGTGTGAACATAGCCACAGCCTCACGGGAACTTCCGGGGGATTGATCCCATTTAACCGCTACCACTGCACCATATATGTTATTAACAGTGGGCCTACCTTGTCTTTGTAATGATTTTACATTACTGCAATCACCCATTATAAAGTTTTAACCTTTCCCCTACTACATGCAAACTCTATGTAGGCAATGGGGTGAGGAGCATAACTTGTCATAGTACTTAGGATTAGTATGTCCGTATCTCTCAAACAGGACAGTTTCAGAAATGCTTGTAGATTTTAAATATGTTTAATTTCACACAATGCATCAGTTTAGACTTGGTTTCCTTAAAGGGGTTATGCAGCGCTACAAAAACATGGCCACTTTCCCCCTACTGTTGTCTCCAGTTTGGGTGGGGTTTTGAAACTCAGTTCCATTGAAGTAAATGGAGCTTAATTGCAAACCGCACCTGAACTGAGACAACAGTAGAGGGAAAAGTGGCCATGTTTTTGTAGCACTGGATAACCCCTTTAATGACACATCCCCTTTAATATGAGTGATTAGAGCAGCCTTTGAAGTGTAGAACATGGGATCTCTAATGCAGTAGTGTAGCTCTTCAGGGCCCAGCTAAACAGTTTTAGGGCTCCTTTACACAGATAGATTTTTAAAGCCAAAGACAATAAACTGAGAACAGGTCATAAAGGAAAGAGTCCTCTTTTCAAATCAATCCCTGGCTTTGGCTTAAAAAATCTGTCAGATAAATCTCTCTGTGTAAAGGCACCCTTAACTCGTGAACACCCAGCTACTTTGTTACGCCACTGTTTAACAAGTCCATATAATGCCTCTATGGTAGTGTTTTTAAGTTTATCTTAATTATTTGAATATACAGTGGTGCCTTGGATTACAAGCATAATTCGTTCCGGGACCGTGCTTGGAATCCAAATTACTCTTAAACCAAAGCAAATGTTCGCACTAGAAATCACAGACAACTGGTTCCCCACTCCAAAAATAATGATTCTTTATTCTAAATAACATGTAGAACAGATGAAACAAACAGATGAGAAACAGCTGAATATGTAATATTATCGGTTACTGTCCAGTATAGCAACCAGCATGTGGAGTATAATGTATAGTAAGTGCATAAACCTGAAAAAACAGCAGCAGTTTGTAGATACAGGATGGAGATGCAGATCACCATGATGCAGTAGTGTAGTATAACAGGCTAGAATAGAGAAGCAGGGCTGCTTCAGAGGTCTGTGCGGTCTCATGACTGCAATGGGAGAGGGGTGTGTGTTCAGCATGGGCCAATCAGGAAGTGAGAATCACAGAGCTGTGCAGAAGGACAGTGACAGAAACTTTTCTATACATCAGTGTGAATGGCTGAGTGTGAGTGCAAGCCCATTATAGCAGCAGCAGTGCGTATAGCTGAGTATGAGTGCAGGCACATTATAGCAGCAGTGTGTATAGCTGAGTGTGAGTGCAGGCAGATTATAACAGCAGTGTGTATAGTTGACTATGAGTGCAGGCACATTATACCAGGAATGGAGAGGATGGGAAACACAAGGGCTGACAGATTTGCCATGATTTGGAAGGTGAGGGTCAGAGTACAGTGCTGTAGACCAGTTTGTGCAGGCGATGCCCCTCCCCAGCTCCCCCTCCACCTAGTACAGGGAGCTTTTAAACCAAAGAAATGCTTTTAAACCAAGTTACAATTTGGAAAAACAGTGAGCTCTTCTTGAAAAAACGCTCTTGATCCAAGTTACTCTTAAACCAATGTACCACTGTAGTCTAACCCCTTGCCGCAAAATGACATTTGGGGAACGTCATGCTTTCCCTGCCTCCCCCCCGCTGTCCCTGACGGTGATCGGGCAGCGGGAGGAGGCTATGTCACATAGCATCCTCCCGCTGCCTCTGCCCGGAGGGGAGCCGCGCTCCCCGCGGCCAGTTAACCCCGTAAACGCCGCGGTCAATGCGACCACAGCGTCTATGGGGAGATTTGTGTTCTCCCGCTGATCGGGCGGTGGGAGGAGGCTGCAGAACGTTGCCCCGATTGCCCATAACCCCCCAGATTGCACGTAACCACACGTTGCTTCTGACCACCGCACGTTGCCTCTGACCACCGCACGTTGCCTCTGACCACCGCACGTTGCCTCTGACCACCGCACGTTGCCTATAACCACCAGATTGCCAGTGACTCTCTCCAGATTGCCCGTAACCACGCCGGATTGCCTGTAACGACCACAAATTACAGGTACCCATCCCAGATTACCTATAAGCACTTCAGTTTATCTGTTACCACCCCACGTTGCCCGTAACGACCCCACGTTGCCCGTAACCACCCCACGTTGCCCGTAACCACCCCACGTTGCCCGTAACCACCCCACGTTGCCCGTAACCACCCCAGATTGTCTGTAACCACCGCAGGTTGCCCATAACCACCCCAGGTTGCCCATAACCACACCAGGTTGCCCGTGACCACCCCAGGTTGCCCGTGACCACCCCAGGTTGCCCGTGACCACCCCACATTACCTGTAATCTAATTTTTTTTGTATTTTAGTAACTGCGCTATTCTAATAACTATTACTAGCTGCGGTTTTGCTCCAGCAAATTGGCGCTCCCTTCCTTCTGAGCCCTGCTGTGTGCCCATACAGTGGTTTATGCCCACATATGGGGTACCGTTTTACTCAGAAGAAGCTGCATTACAGATTTTGGGGTACGTTTTCTCTCCTGTTCCTCGTGAAATTAAGAAATTTTTAACTAAAAAAACATATTATTGGAAAAATTCGAGTTTTTCATTTTTACTGTCTTATTTTGAATACTTTCCTCTAATACCTGTGGGGTCAAACCGCTCACTGCACCCCAAGATGAATTCTTTCAGGGGTGTACTTTCCTAAATGGGGTGACTTTTGGGGGGGTTCTATTCTGCTGACACTACAGGGGCACTGCAAACGCACCTGGCACTCAGAAACTTCTTCAGCAAAATCTGCATTGAAAAAGCTAATTGGCGCTCCTTTTCTTCTGAGCCCGGCTGTGTGCCCATACAGTGGTTTATGCCCACATATGGGGTACCGTTGTACTCAGGAGAACCTGCGTTACAAATTTTGGGGTACGGATTCTCTCATGTTCCTTGTGAAATTGAGAAATTTCAAACTAAACGAACATATTATTGGAAAAATTCAAGTTTTTCATTTTTACTGTCTAATTTTAAATACTTTCCTCTAATACCTGTGGGGTCAAAATGGTCACCACACCCCAAGATGAATTCTTTGAGGGGTGTACTTTCCAAAATGGGGTGACTTTTGGGGAGTTTCTCTTCTGCGGACACTACAGGGGCGCTGCAAACGCACCTGGCGCTCAGAAACTTCTTCAGCAAAATCTGCATTGAAAAAGCTAATTGGCGCTCCTTTTCTTCTGAGCCCGGCTGTGTGCCCATACAGTGGTTTATGCCCACATATGGGGTACCGTTGTATTCAGGAGAACCTCCTTTTCAAATTTTGGGGTATTTTTTTTCTCTTCTTCCTCGTGAAATTGAGAAATTTCAAACTAAACAAACATATTATTGGAAAAATTCGTGTTTTTCATTTTTACTGTCTAATTTTGAATACTTTCCTCTAATGCATGTGGGGTCAAAATGCTCATCCTACCCAAAGATGAATTCTTTGAGGGGTGTACTTTCGAAAATGGGGTGACTTTTGGGGGGATTCTATTCTGCGGACACTACAGGGGCTCTGCAAATGCAACTGGCGCTCAGAAACTTCTTCAACAAAATCTGCATTAAAAAAGCGAATTGGCGCTCCTTTCCTTCTGAGCCCGGCTGTGTGCCCATACAGTGGTTTACGCCCACATCTGGGGTACCGTTGTATTCAGGAGAACCTGCGTTACAAATTTTGGCATGCTTTTTTTCTCATGTTCCTTTTGAAAATGAGAAACTTTAATCTAAACGTATATATTATTTAAAAGTTTAAATTTTCGTTTTTTTTTACGGCCTAATTGTGCATACTTTCCTCCAGCCCCTGTAGGGTTAAAATGCTCATTATACCCCTAGATTAATTCTTTAAGGTGTCTAGTTTCCAAAATGGGGTCACTTATGGGGGTTTCCAGTATACAAGCCTTCTAAATCCATTTAAAAAAAGAACTGGTCCCTAAAAAAAAATCAGGTTTGGAAATTTTCACAAAATGTGATAATTTGCTAATAAATTTCTAAGCCCCATAACACCCTAAAAAAGTAAAATATGTTTCCCAAATTATGCCAGAATAAAGAGGACATATTGGTAATGTGATCTCAGAATCGCTAGCATACGTTAAAGCATTATGAGCTATAAGCGCATAAAGTGAGACAGGTCAGATTTTGAAAAATGAGCCTGGTCATTAAGGCCAAAACAGGCTTTAGAGGCAAGGGGTTAAAGTGTCACTGTCATTTGTAAAAACTTCTGACATGTCATAGAGACATGTCAAAAGTTTTGATCGGACTGGGTCTGAACACTTAGATCGGGAGAACAAGCAGGGAAAGGACTGCCCTGCAACGCATCTACTCTACGTTGCTAGGGCTGAAATTGCAAACACACAAAAACAAAGAAATGCAACACATCAATGGCAAGATACAGACAAAGGCTATGTTCACACTGCGTATGAGTCCGGCCGCATTTCATACGTGGCTGCAAGTACGTAGGCGTGGGAAAAGTAGACATGCGGCCGGATGCGTACAAACCGCGAACATACGCCCGTAGTACAGTTATGCTTCCCTAGCTTGTTTCGAAGCGATCTGAGGCAGGTCATTTACTTGGAAATCTTCGCCCAGCCCCGTAAACCACACAGAACCTTTTGGATCGAAAAATCAAGTTCAATTTGGCTGAAATAACTACTTCGTCCTGGACTGCATGGAAATCCACGGCCGTGAGTTTCAACGTTTCCGTCCTTAAACAATGGTCTTGTTTATTTTTCACTGCGCCGTAAGCTCATACGTAGTGTGCATTGTGCGGGCGTATATCGTATACTTTCAAGCGAACGCATCAACCTCAAAACTACGTGCGTATATTCGCGGTTCGCACTACGGCCGGAAACATACACAGTGTGAACATAGCCTAATACAGATATAAAAATCACTAAAAGCAGCCTCCCAACTGCTAAAAACAAAATATGGATTTTTCTTTCTGGCATTTGGGGGATGCTTTTAGCGATTTTCATATGCATATTGGGTCTGTATCTTGCCATTGCATTTCTCTGTGTTTTTGTGTTTTGCAATTTCAGCTATAGCAACGTGCTCCTGCCTAGTGTAAATGGTGTTCTAAGAGAGCTGACCAAACTTGTCTTTTTTTTTCTATCCTACAGTCATAATGATAATGGTTTTCCCCAAAACAATGTCTAAAACATTTCTGACAGGAGATATTTTTATAGGCAAAAGAAACATTTTTACTACTTTGCCAAGAATAAGTTTTTTGTTCTCCCCCCCCCCCCCCACCCCACCCCTGGAATTTGGCTACTTTTAAAGGGGAAAATATGGATTTACCTGTATTATGGACACAACAAATACCTGTTTCTCCCACCCTGCAGTTCACTAGAACCAATTTAGTTTGTTTGCAAAAATTGCTTGGTAAATTTCTACAGTTTTTGTGTTCTTTTAAATCTAAAAAAAAGTAAGGCTTTATTCACACAATGTTTTTTGAGGTGAAAATATGGCCGGATTTTGATAATTACAGATGTAAGTAAAGAGCATGATCATTATTTACCGCCGTAATTATCAAAACACAGCCATATTTTCACCTCAAAAACCATTGTGTGAACATAGCCTTAAAGAGTACATCTGCAGTGTATTATATCATGTTACAAGTTTTTCTAAAAGCCAATCTATATCCAAGATGGGGCCAGCCAGGAAATTCATTTCCCATCATGCAGTGTTTCTGCCTGATTGGTCTGTGATGTAGCAGAGCTGATGATGTAGCAAAACTGATACCCACATGATGTAGCAAAGCTGATACCCACATTATGTAGCAGAGCCGAAGTGACATGACCCGCATAACATATTTTACACTGCAGTTGGGGGGGGGGAGACTGACAGGATGGGAGGGCTTAGGCTTGGCTGTATGTGATGTCAGTGGGTCATGTGTCCACCGTGTCTTTAGTGGGCAGGGTTAACCCAGCCATTCGAAGAGATGGAGAACACATGATCCATGTCTCAAAAGGTGGGGACCAGGAGCAGAGAGTGAGACAAAGAGGACCCAGTTTAGCTGTTTTTCTGCATCCAGAGGGGGTGAGTCCATGTAAAATGCATAAAAACTGCACGCAACTTTTATTATTATTTTATTTTACAAAAATGGAAAGCCATTAGTGAGCTCTTTATAAATGTAAAAATGATTTTGGGTGGAATACCTCTTTAGGGTGCCTTCACACGTACCGTATCGCTGCTTATTTATCGCACAAAACTCGCATCAAACTTGCATGAAAGTAGCTGCGCTTTTTTGTGGTGTTGAACTCGCCTGTGAAAATCATATGAAAATCAAAACTCGCATGTAAAAATCGCACCAAACACGCAGTGAGAATACACATACATTGACTTGATAGCAATCAGTATCACTGTGGATTTATGTGCGAGAAACTCACAGCGATAAATACACAGCGATACGGTACGTGTGAAGGCACCCTTAGGGTGTCATATTTTCTAATCTTTTATTTCTGTAACCTTCTTGTTGATTTTTTTGTTTCCCTTCCTGTTCTGTGTCACTGTACATCCCTATACTTCCAGAGATTTTCTGTGAAGACGCCACCAAAGTGTGAAAATGTTATTACACATCCACAAGGTTTAGAAAAGAAGAAAAGAAAAGTTGCCTTAGAATTTGATTTCCACTCAGACAGCTCCGAGCCTACAGACATTTTGGTAAAATGTTGTTGTACATGTTACTTTTAATTGCAGTTCTGCATGAAACCTCCCATTGAGGGTTTTTATTCAGAGCAGTTTTGAGCAGTGATCATATCCTTACGATGCATTTGAGACGCTTTCACTTTTTCACATTTTGTTATGTTACGGCCTTGTGTTAAAAAATAAGATAAAAACAAGTTTTCCCCCATCAGTCTGTATCCAATACCCTATAAAAATAAATCAGTCATAAGGTAGAAGAGTAGGTTCCCCACACAAACCAGAACCCCTGCAACTTCACAGACCTGGCATGTATTTCACAATGTGTTTTGGCAGTGAATCACAAAGCACGTTCAGTACAAATGTTACATTTGTGTGCAGTGTATATCTATCAGCATGCACATTGGTATACCATAGCCTATACTGCGTTGGTTTGTCTGTGTGGAATTTTCCCATTTTAGATGTTGGTAATATACCTTTATATACTCAGTTTATAGCTAATAAAGAATAATATTTAATTGCTTAACATGTCACTGCCATTATAAAGAAATTTTGACATGTGATCGGTAAGGGTCTAAATGTTCAGACCCTTACCGATCGTGAGAACGAGCCAGGAGAAGTCTGTGCTTAGCGAAGTCCTCTCCCAGCTCTGTATCACCTGATGAGTCTGTGAGCTTGATTCTTTTCACTGACATACAGTGGGGAGCCGACTGCATAGCCTCACTGACACACACCCCTCTCACGGGGTCCGGGGTTACAAAAATACTATAAACTCAACCCACAGGCACACGGCTTGGGGTACAAAACCCCTTTGTAACAAAAGACCCCCCTTTAAAACATTAAAATAAATAAATGATTGTGATTATTTAAAAACACATCACGTCCAGGCTAGGTAAATAGAAGTACATAATATGATTGAGAGATGGCTAACTGCCTATATAACTCTCTTAAAGTCTAAACTGTACCACCAGGCCCAGGCTGAAGCACTGGAGGTGGGCCGACCCACCCTTAGTGGGAAGAAACCCTAGCCCCTCCATGACATGACTCTATTAGAATCAATGGAGCCCTATCATAGAGGGGCTAGGGTTTCCTCCCACTAAGGGTAGGTCAGCCCGCCTCCAGTGCTTCAGCCTGGGCCTGGTGGTACAGTCACTTTAATATATGAACTAACTCAGACTGCAGATCTGTGCTAGTACTACAAGCAATGGACGTGTGCTTGTAGTACTCGTCAGGGTTATGTCTGTTCTCCTGATGACATTGCTTTAGCAACGAAACATGTAGAGGAGGCCTGACTGCATAGCCTGTCTCCAGACCTGATCCCAATAAAAAATCTTTGGAGGGAGCTGAAACTCAATGTTGCATAACGACATCCCTTAAAACCTGGGATAGAATCCCTGCTGTAGTGTGTACAAACTACAAGAACTATAGAAAACGTCTGACCTCTGTAATTGCAAACAAAGGTTACTGTACCAAATGTTGGGTTCTGTTTTTCTGTTGTATCAAATACTTATTTCATGCAATAAAATGCTAAATAATGTGATTCTGGAATATTTTTTGTAGATTCCGTCTCTCACAGGTGAAGTATACCTATGATAACAATTCCACACCTCTCCATTCTTTGTAGGTGGGAAAACTTGCAAAATTGGCAGTGTATCGAATACTTTTTTTCCCCACTGAATATATTTTTAACATCTACCTTGAAAGAGATTGACATTGTTTACAGCTGAAACTGTTGTTCACATGTGGCATTTTTGTTGGTGTATCTGTTGTAGTTTTGTCATAATCTTCCTGCTATTTTGCTTTAAATTGCACAATTTTGGTAACACTGCACCATTTTTGCCAGGGTTGTGGCAAAAATAGTTATTTTACTGAAAATATGAGATTTGCAGCAAAATCGCAACAAAAACGCCATGTGTGTACACAACCTCAAAACGTTGTAAAGAAAGGGCTGTCTCTAGTAACAGACCCGAGGAGAGGTATTGGAGGTGTCGGGGTATTAGAGGAGAGTAAGCTGTCTATTCACTCTTGTATACAGGTTTGTCTTTACATAGTTTACCGACAGGTTATATCTTGTCCCAAGAGCAAAAACTGCTTTTTATAACTAATGAAACAGTGTACAGGCTTAGGGCCCTATTACTCAGGGTGATTATTGGCTGAACTGGCCAATATCTCCCTGTGTAATAATGCTAGCGATCTGACCACACAAACCCTCACTGATCAGTTGATCAGGCTATTCTGACATGCTGAAAATCATCAATCATCTCACCATGCAATAAGGAACAAGTGTCAAACTGCGATCCTCCAGCTGTTGCAAAACTACAAATTCCACCAGCAGTCAATTGTGTGGCCCCACCACAGACTGATTGAGCCCTGTGAAGGTTGTGTAAACCTACACTGATCACATAGATGAATTTTAGTTTACAGAACTCATAAAGTCTAATAGGAAGAGGAGAATTCATACAATTTTTACTTTTTGGCAAATGTGTTTAAACGACTGTGCGCGTTTAGGGTTACTTTACATTACGCAAAAATGACAGACATCTTTTATAACAACAGCTGTCATTGTGCAAACAGTGCCAAGAAATAACGAACGTTGTTTGCGCAATGACGGACATTGTTATAAAAGATGGCCAATATTCTTACATAGTGTGAACCTAGACCTAGTTTGATATTATGTAATGTTTGAAGAGTTCATTGGTTTAAAATATTTTTAAATGTGTTTTATTCTATTTTATTTTAGGGAATATGTGGAAATGACAGTTCATTCAAAGCATTGTATCATCTGTCTCACTCAACTCCTATTACCCATACCGTAAATCCAAAAAAGGTATTTGTTACTCGATAGAATAAACTGGAGATTTGCTTTTATGGTTAACTATAATGTGCTTTTCAACAGATTTAGTAGGAAAATAAATAAGACCAAACTGGTATATATATCCGTTTATTTTTCTACTAAATCTGTTGAAAAGGAAATTCAAACATCAATTGACTGTTAAGTGTCCACATTTTTTAATTCAGGCAACATGTTAAAGGGGTTGTTCCATTAAAAATATTAGGGTAGATTTATCAAACATGGTGTAAAGTAGAACTGGCTCAGTTGCCCCTAGCAACCAATCAGATTCCACTTTTCTTTCCTCACAGATTCTTTGGAAAATGAAAGGTGGAATCTGATTGGTTGTCGGGGGTAACTGAGCCAGTTTCACTTTACACCATGTTTGATAAATCTCCCCCATTATGTGTTTTATTTTAACAATATGTTTGAAAATAAGTTTCATCCAAAGCAATTGATTAAAAATTCTGTTTCTGTTATGAGATATCTTACATTTATGTCAGTGGTAGCGTCCCCCCACTGTTCCTTTCTGGGTCCTCCATAGGTTACCTTGCTAACTTTAACAGGTGCATTGATACTTTGGTACATTTGAATATCATATACTACATGTATGCCCACCCATAAGCCTGTATATGTTAGGAAAGTTAAAATAGTAACACACAGAAATTCATAGAAATCTCTCTCTCTCATGGAGAGAGAATGGATTTGTGTGTAGTACTATTTTTGCTCACTTTACACACAGGCTTCTAAGTGGGTGAGGAATTATATAAGGCCCAAATAATAAAAAAGAATGATCAATTGGTGGGGACAGTGGAGAATAAATTTCCGGAAAAGTAGATTCCACAGGTCTCTAGACCTATATGAGAGGTGCAACTTTCAATGGAGGGAGACTGGAAAAGCAAATTGTGGTAACTAGGGGGATACCAAGGACCAGACTGCAATACACTATTGGAAAATACAGTAGCTTCCTGGTCACATGATCACACTAGGACCTGAGACACAAGAGCTGCAGAAAGGTGAAGAAATAAGCTAAAAGTGCCAAAATTACACAATCTTACACAATCTTTGTGCTGCATTTGTTATTATCTCAATGCTCACCCAGGTAGCTGATTGTGTGGATTGCAGAGCTACAGAACATTGGTTATCTATAAAGTGTTTTGTTCTCTGCTAAGTATACTTTGTTAAATGAATATTATTAATGTGTACATCCAAAGCTATATATACGTAGCTGATGTACCAATTGAATTAATGTTTCTTTTAGCCCTTCTTCGCTCTCTTAAATGGGTTATCTGGTTAGGTAAAATATTTGTTCAATCCCCCCCCCTCCTGGAGACTAACAATTCCTTCCATACTTATTATTATCATTTCACTCTCCCCCCCCCCCCCCCAGTTCTGAGCCTGGTGCTTTTTGCTGTTTACTCCGTCCCTACTCTGATCACACTCCTCCCCCCTCCCTTCCAAGATGGCTCATGTAAACAGTATTTCTGGCTGATTGCCCACCTTGACTACCCTTTGTTATGGTATTGTGTGCACCCACCTTTCAGCCATTTGATGCAGTTTTATACTAGAACAAATCAGTTTCAAGCAAATACTATTTGTTTAATCTGTTATGTCTCTTTGCTTCTAGCTTTTTACTGAAGGATCTTTGAAGTCCCCTGGTTCTGTCCTCAAAACTCCAGCTTCCATAAAAAAGATGAAGGAAGTTGACTGGGTTGCTATATCCAAAGTAGACAGAAGAAGAAAAATGAAAGCTGCTGAAAAATTATTTAGTTAAATAGTATATAGTTTATATTACATTTTGTTTGTTTTCTTATGTTTTTGAAGTTATTGATGGATTATTATAGTATATAGTATAGACTGTCTCTAAGTAACCTCCCTTAGGGGCCCTAGTGCACTTTTAGTGCTAGGACTTGCTTTTAAGAGGATCTCTTTTGACCTGTCTGTTTTAGTAAATACTTGTAGTCCCCATGAGATTCTGTAAAATTTCTTTGTATGGCCCTGTGTTGTGCTATTATCCTGTTATTTTTACTAACAACATATGACTAAATTTCCAAATGGGTGTTACCAGTTGGTAGCATGTCCCTACATTCTGGCAATAGCAGCAGGATAGTGTCAAACACTATGGGAACATGGCTTCAACTGATAATTCATTAGATAATTTAGCCATATATTTCTAGTGAACATAGAACAGAGTTGTTGTTTCATAGGAAATAAAAGTATTTACTAAAACAGGTAGGTCAGGAGAGGCAATTGGTTCTCTTTGTAGGATTAGCATAAAGGTAATTGATTTTCTCTTTATAGGGCTCCTACGGTGAAAAAAAAAACTCTTTTCAAATCAACTGGTATGAGAAAGTTATATAGATGTGTAAATTACTTCTATTTTAAAATCTCAAGCCATCCAGCACTTATCAGCTGCTATATGTCCTGCAGGAAGTGGTGTTTTTATTTCAGTCTGACACGCTGCTATCTGCTGCCACCTCTGTCCATGACAGGCATTGTCCAAATCAGTAGAGGTTTTCTATAGGGATTTGCTACTGCTCTGGACAGTGGCAGCAGAGAGCACTGTGTCAGACTAGAAAGAATACACCACTTCATGCAGGACATACAGCAGCTGATAAGTACTGGAAGACTTTAAAATAGAAGTAAATTACAAACTTTATACAACTTTCTGGAACCCATTGATTTAAAAATATGTTTTTCTCATCAGAGTACCCCTTTAACTCTGGTACCAAACACAATCCACAGACAAAAGTGCAACTAGTTTTGAAATTAAAAATTTGGCCAATCCGTTTATTTTGAAGATTTTCTCACAGCACATACAGTATAAAGGTTTTCTGAAATTCAAATGAATCTTGACAAAATGAGCAAAAGTAAATTGTTCTACCCATAAAAACAATAATCCTGATGGCAAACTCACCTTTTTACATTGCTATACATTTCCTAGTTTGATTTCTAGATTGTACTCTGCTCTTTAAAGTGTAATTATCATTTAAACAAACTTCTGACATGATCGGTAGAAAGAAGGGGCAGATGCGCTGAGACTTCTAATACAAGCAATGTATGTTATAATGGGAGCCTAGGGAACTTCCGGTATACAGAATTGCCAGAAGTTCCATAGGCTTCCATTATAATTCCTTAGACTGATGTATTAGCAGTTTATAGCAGAGAAGAAGGGGTTGACGTCTTCAGCCCCTTTGTTCTACTGATCAGTGAGGGTCCTAGCACCCGGACCCTCACCACAGGGCCGTTTTTAGGTCATTTGAACTACAGGGCGAAACTTGCTAAAAGCTCCCCCCCCCCCTTGTTACTAGGAAGAAGCAGTGTGTGTATTATGGCATCCCTCTGTGCTCCCCCCCATATTAATAATCCCCCCGTGCTCCGCCCCATATTAATAACCCCCCTTGTGTAGTCCCCATATTAATAATCCCTCCTGTGCTCCCTCAATATTAATAATCCCCCCTGTGCTCTGTCCCCCATAGTAATAATCCCCCCTGTGCTCTGTCCTCATAGTAATAATCTCCCTTGTGCTCTGCCCCCATAGTAACAATCCCCCCTGTGCTCTGCCCCCCCATAGTAACAATCCCCCCTGTGCTCTGCCCCCCATATTAATAATCCCCCTGTGATCCCCCCATATTAATAATCCCCCCTGTGCTCCCCCTATATTAATAATCCCCCTGTGCTCTGCCCCATTTTAATAATGCCCCCTATGCTCTCCCCATATTAATAATCCCCCTGTGATCCCCCATATTAATAATCCCCCCTGTGCTCCCCCCATATTAATAATCCCCCTATGCTCTGCCTCCCTTTTAATAATCCCCCCTGTGCTCCCCCCATATTAATAATCCCCCCTGTGCTCTGCCCCCCATAGTAACAATCCCCCCCTGTGCTCCCCCATATTAATAATCCCCCCTGTGCTCTGCCCCCCATAGTAACAATCCCCCCTGTGCTCTGCCACCCAAATTAATAATCCCCCCTGTGCTCCCCCCATATTTATAATCCCCCCATATTAATAACCCCCCCCCTGTTCTCTTCCCATATTAATAATCCCCCCTGTGCTCTTCCCATATTGATCCCCCTGTGCCCCCCATATTGATAATCCCCCCTGTGCTCCCCCGTATTGATAATACCCCTTGTGCTCTCCCCATATTAATAATCCCCCCTGTTCCCCCCATATTAATAATCCCCCTGTGCTCTCCCCATATTAATAATCCCCCCTGTGCCACCCATATTGATAATCCCCCCTGTGCTCTTCCCATATTGATAATCCCCCCTGTGCTCCCCCCGTATTGATAATCCCCCTGTACTCACCCCCGTATTGATAATCCCCCCTGTGCCCCCCCATATTGATAATCCCCCTGTGCTCCCCCCGTATTAATAATCCCCCTGTGCTCCCCCAGTATTGATAATCCCCCCTGTGCTCCCCCCATATTAATAATCCCCCTATGCTCTGCCTCCCTTTTAATAATCCCCCCTGTGCTCCCCCCATATTAATAATCCCCCCTGTGCTCTGCCCCCCATAGTAACAATCCCCCCCTGTGCTCCCCCATATTAATAATCCCCCCTGTGCTCTGCCCCCCATAGTAACAATCCCCCCTGTGCTCTGCCACCCAAATTAATAATCCCCCCTGTGCTCCCCCCATATTTATAATCCCCCCATATTAATAACCCCCCCCTGTTCTCTTCCCATATTAATAATCCCCCCTGTGCTCTTCCCATATTGATCCCCCTGTGCCCCCCATATTGATAATCCCCCCTGTGCTCCCCCGTATTGATAATACCCCTTGTGCTCTCCCCATATTAATAATCCCCCCTGTTCCCCCCATATTAATAATCCCCCTGTGCTCTCCCCATATTAATAATCCCCCCTGTGCCACCCATATTGATAATCCCCCCTGTGCTCTTCCCATATTGATAATCCCCCCTGTGCTCCCCCCGTATTGATAATCCCCCTGTACTCACCCCCGTATTGATAATCCCCCCTGTGCCCCCCCATATTGATAATCCCCCTGTGCTCCCCCCGTATTAATAATCCCCCTGTGCTCCCCCAGTATTGATAATCCCCCCTGTGCCCCCCCATATTGATAATCCCCCTGTGCTTCCCCCCGTATTGATAATCCCCCCTCTGCTCCCCCCTGTGCTCTGTTCCCCCCCCCTCCAAAACACACACACAAACGAAACAAAAACCATTATACTCACCTTCATCCATACAGCGGGTCCCTGTCTCCTCTTCTGCTCCAGCCTGCGAGAAGCAAAAAGGCCGCCGCCGCACACATCCTCTCCCTCCAGCAGGGTGCAGTAATATGACGTCACTGTGGCTGCTGGACGGAGATGTGTGAGGGGCAGCAGTGGCCTGAGAGGTGCTCAGCGTGGTCTGGGGGAGCTGCGGCAGAGCTGTGGGCGGGCAAGGCAGGTGATGGGGCGCTCGGGGCGGATGATCGATGGGGTGGGCGGCTGCGGGGTGCCCTTAAGCTGTCGCCGCCCTGTGCGGTCGCCCGGCCCGCCCGCCTCTAGAAACGGCCATGCCTCACCAATACAAACTTCTGACATGTTGCTATAACATGTCAAAAGTTTGTTTAAAAAATAGTTACACTTTAACTATTTATCAGTATCCTGTTTTAATATTTGTTGTTTTAGAAAATTAGAAACAATTTTAAATTACATTGCTACATGTATTTAATAGCAGTGCATTGATATCTGTTTAGTTCAAGTGGTTCTATTAAAACTATTATTTCAAAGTCATCTGCCTTTTATGTTTCATTTTTCAGAACAGATTATTTCTCACATGCACATGCACATTAAAATGTATAAACCCCATCCACCCATCCCTCCCATCAACAACAAGAAGTAGTTTTTGTCTGATTATATTTTTATTTCTTTTTCTGGAATAAATAGACTTGTCTAGTTATAGTCTAGTTTAGTATTCTCAAGTTTTCTAATGGTAAAGCAACACAGTTCATCATATGTGTTAGAATTGGGACAGGGAGACACAAGGACAGGTGAGCCCTGAAGCTGGCACCCACCCCGCTGTCCCTACCTTCTTGCCTCAGATGCTCTAAAATAGCAAACGGACAACTGGACGGCAGTCCCTAGGCTGGCTGAGTGAAACACAGAACAATACAAGACAGACAAAACACAATAAGGAGAAGTCAGAAGTCCAAGTCAAATACCAAACGGGCAGCACAGTACAAAATCGTGTCCAAAGGGGTAGTCAAAGGGTTAATAGCAGAAGTCAGGTAACCAGGAATCAAATACAGACTAAAGGCTAGGTCAAGTAACTCTAGGGTAAACCAGGTACTATCGCAGGTGAGGAATGAGAGCTCAGGGCTGATACTTATGGAGCCTGGAGTCCCAGCCCCAGACTTGATTGGGGCTGAGGCTCCAGGTCCTGCCCAGATACAGACATCTAACTGGTGAGTCAGCTGTCAGTCAATAATTAGTGAACACACACAACACCTATGCTGATCAGCCAGGGGAGTGAAACCCTGGCCTCTGCTACAACACAGAACAGCAGAGCAGAGTTAGTGAAAAACATATGGCTGCTATGGACGCCGAGCCGAACGCCCGGCCCGAGTCCTAACAGAACCCCCCCCCCCCCCTGAGGAGGGGCCTCCGGACCCTCACGAAGACCTCCAGGCTTTTCAGGATACGAAAGATGAAAACTTTTTATTAAATCAGGGGCATGAAGATCTCGTGATGTTACCCATGTACGCTCCTCCGGGCCATACCCCTTCCAATGTACCAGATACTGTATGGTCCTACGAATTCTTCTTGAGTCGAGAATCCTTTCAATCTCGTACTCCAATTCACCTTGGACTACAACTGGAAGGGGAGGAGGACAAGCAACTGCTGGAGGAGTGTACTTCTTAAGGAGGCTCTTGTGGAATACAGGATGAATTTTTAATGATCGAGGTAACTGTAACTTAAATGACACAGGGTTAATAATTTCAGCAATGGGGAATGGACCAATATACCGGGGTGCAAATTTAGCTGAAGGCACACGAAGTCGGAGGTTCTTGGAGGACAACCATACTTTCTCACCCACCACATACTGGGGACCAGGACGGCGTCTACGGTTGGCATATTGGATATGTTTCTGTTGGGATACGGTTAGAGTCGAAAGACTCTCCGCCCAAACTGTGCACAGTTTTTGTGTAAGTTCTTTGACTGAAGTGAATTGAAACTCTTGATTAGGAACTGCTGAAAACCGGGGATGATAACCATAGTTACAATAGAAGGGGGTTAGTTGTGTGGATGTATCAACGTGGTTGTTCAAAGCAAATTCTGCCATAGGTAAATACTCAAACCATGCATTTTGATTATTAGATATGTAACACCTTAAGTACTGTTCAAGAGACTGATTAGTACGTTCTGTTTGTCCATTGGTTTCTGGATGGAATGCAGAAGAAAATGACAATGATATATTCAACAACTCACAAAATGCCCTCCAGAATTTTGATACAAATTGCACCCCTCGGTCTGAAACAATATTGGTAGGGATTCCGTGCAGACGGAGGATGTGACGTACAAACAGTTTTGCCAGGGATTTGGCGGTGGGAAGTTTTTTCAAGGCTATCAGGTGACACATTTTGCTAAATCGGTCTACTACCACCCAGATTACGGTCTTTCCCCGTGATGGAGGAAGGTCCGTGACAAAGTCCATCGAAAGATGGGACCATGGACGACAAGGCAATGGAAGGGGCTGCAGCAGACCTTCAGGAAAGACCGTGGGGTTTTGGCTCGTGCACATGTCTCACAGGACTTTACGTATTCCCTTACGTCTCTCTGCCATGAAGGCCACCAGCATGAACGAGACAACAGATAACCTGTCCCAGCTATGCCAGGATGACCAGCCAGTGTGGACGCATGAACCTCTTTCAACACTGCTAATCTAAGGTTTACAGGAACGAACAGCTTATCAGGAGGTACATCAGCTGGCGCGTTATTTTGAGATCTCAAAATTTCGTTTTTTAAGTTAACGGACATACTGGCCAACACAATGCCTGGGGGTAGGATGTTTTCAGGCTCTACCTCAGGCATATTATCAACACCAAAGCTCCTGGATAAGGCGTCTGCCTTAATATTCTTGGATCCCGGACGGTACGTAACAAAAAAATTGAAACGGGTAAAAAACAATGCCCAACGGGCTTGACGCGGATTTAACCTTTTAGCTTTATCCAGGTATAACAGGTTCTTATGATCTGTCAAAACTGTAACCTGGTGTCTAGCTCCCTCCAGGAAATGCCTCCATTCCTCGAAGGCCCATTTGATGGCCAAAAGTTTCCGATTACCAATGTCGTAATTAGCCTCGGAAGTGGAGAATCTCCTGGAGAAGTAAGCCACAGGTCTCAAATTGGTATAAGGTTCCCTGCCCTGAGAGAGTACCGCTCCTACACCGGACTCTGAGGCATCAACCACAACCATGAATGGAAGCTCTAAATCAGGATGAACCAAGACGGGGGCAGTAGAAAAACTCTTTTTCAACTGAGTAAACGCCTGTTCGGCCTCATTAGACCAAGAGGTTGGGTCCGCCCCTTTTTTCGTAAGTTCAGTCAATGGTTTGACAACTAATGAGAAATTGCGAATAAATTTTCTATAGAAATTTGCGAAGCCTAGAAACCTTTGGACCTCTTTCAAGGTAGTAGGTTTTGCCCACTCCCGTACTGCGGACACCTTTTTTGGATCCATTTGTACTGAATAAGGGGTAAGAATGTACCCAAGGAACCCAACCTCTTTTACTCCAAAAAGACATTTGGAGAACTTAGCACACAAAGAATTTTTCCTAAGCCTGGATAACACCTCACGTACATGTCTCTGGTGGGACGGCCAGTCTGGTGAGTAAACAGGATGTCATTCAGGTATATCACGACGAATTGACCAAACAGATCACGAAATATGTCATTTACGAACCTTTGGAACACAGCAGGAGCATTACTGAGCCCAAAGGGCATCACCAGATATTCAAAGTGACCCTCGGGAGTGTTAAAAGCTGTTTTCCATTCATCGCCTTCCCGGATCCGAATCAAGTTATATGCCCCCCGAAGGTCAATTTTGGAGAACCAACGGGCACCTACAACTTGGTTTAAAAGATCCGGGATTAGGGGAAGGGGATGCTGGTCCTTAACGGTTATTTTATTAAGTTCTCTGTAATCTATACAAGGACGTAACCCGCCATCCTTCTTCTCCACAAAGAAGAAGCCAGCACCCATAGGAGACACTGATGGGCGGATGTGACCCTTCCTCAAACTATCCTGTATGTATTGCCGCATCGACTCTCGTTCTGGGGGAGACAGGTTAAAAATCCGACCCTTAGGAAACCTGGCCCCGGACACAAGATCCATGGCACAATCATACGGACGGTGAGGAGGCAAGGCGTCAGCAACCGCCTCATCAAAAACATCACAAAAGTCCTCAATGAACTCAGGAAGAGCCAACATATCAGAAGCTGAACACAAGGACGGATAAATTTGAGTCAAATGCGACTCACAAGAATTACCCCACTTGATCAATTCTGAGGTTCTCCAACTAAAGACAGGATTGTGGAGTCGTAACCATGGTAACCCAAGAATTACATCTGCGGCTAGTTTGTCCATAACAAAAAAGGAAATTTGTTCATGGTGGAGACAGCCAACCCCCATGGAGATCTCTGGGGTATGAAACCTGATGTTACCCCCACTTAAAGGGGCAGAGTTGGCACCTGAAACAGAGAATGGGTAACAAAGCGGAATCAACTTTAACCCTAAGGACACAGCAACAGACATACGAATAAGACTCAGGGCTGCGCCTGAGTCCACCATGGCCTGACAGGAAAAAATAACATCACCAGAAAACAATTTAACGGGCAGTAAAAGCTTATCATAGATTTTTGGAGGTACCTGTGTGCCTGGGTGACTCTCCAGATCATCACCCAGGCATTGCCGTTTTCCCAGATGTTGATTAGGCCTTGACGGGCACTCTCGGACGTAGTGACCAGGTTTTCCGCAGTACAGACACAGCAAATTGTCCAATCGATGTTTCCTGCGGGTGGCAGCAGAGGTTGACCCCAATACCATAGGTTCCTCTGATAACGAGGTAGGAGAAGGAACTGTAACAAATCTAGGGGAGGTTACCTTGCTACCAACCAAGTGACCCTGACAAGGAACACTAGATGTCACCCCTTGCTTCTCCCACTTTCTCTCTCTAAGTCGTCATGGAGATGGCTAAGGTCATCATGTCATTTAGAGAGTCAGGAGAGGGATGACTGACCATAGCATCTTTAATATTATCAGACAATCCCTGACGGTAAAAGGTTTTTAAAGGTGCGTCTGCCCACCCAGTCACCACACTCCACTGCCTAAACTCAGCCGAGTAGTCCTCAGCGGTGCGGTTACCTTGCTGGATGGACAACAAGTGAGCCTCGGCCAGGGCAGCATGATTAGGGTCATCATAGATCTGTCCTAGGGAGGAAAAAAAGGACTGGACTAAACTCCATTCTGGAGCTTCAACTGGTAATGACAAGGCCCAATCCTGGGGAGGCCCTTGGAGAAGGGACACAATCATGGCCACCCTCTCTGCTTCTCCAGAGAATGAATTAAACCGGAAATAAAGGTTACATGATTCTTTAAATGTTCTGAATTTCTCAGGATTACCGTCAAAACGGTCAGGCATGAGCATTTTAAGTCTAGTGGTCTGAACCGGTACTGCAACTTCGGCAGGTGTCGCAGTCGACTGGGTGGTGGCCTGAGTGAGGGAATCCACTCGGTCTGCCAGTTGAGTTACCACACCTGCAATACCGCTTATCCGGTTCACAAGTTCTTCTAAACGGTCAGCTACTGACGGCTCAGCAGACATGGTGAGCTGTCGTGATCACTGGCGTGGATTATTGGACCTGCGATAATGTTAGAATTGGGACAGGGAGACACAAGGACAGGTGAGCCCTGAAGCTGGCACCCACCCCGCTGTCCCTACCTTCTTGCCTCAGATGCTCTTAAATAGCAAACGGACAACTGGACGGCAGTCCCTAGGCTGGCTGAGTGAAACACAGAACAATACAAGACAGACAAAACACAATAAGGAGAAGTCAGAAGTCCAAGTCAAATACCAAACGGGCAGCACAGTACAAAATCGTGTCCAAAGGGGTAGTCAAAGGGTTAATAGCAGAAGTCAGGTAACCAGGAATCAAATACAGACTAAAGGCTAGGTCAAGTAACTCTAGGGTGAACCAGGTACTATCGCAGGTGAGGAATGAGAGCTCAGGGCTGATACTTATGGAGCCTGGAGTCCCAGCCCCAGACTTGATTGGGGCTGAGGCTCCAGGTCCTGCCCAGATACAGACATCTAACTGGTGAGTCAGCTGTCAGTCAATAATTAGTGAACACACACAACACCTATGCTGATCAGCCAGGGGAGTGAAACCCTGGCCTCTGCTACAACACAGAACAGCAGAGCAGAGTTAGTGAAAAACATATGGCTGCTATGGACGCCGAGCCGAACGCCCGGCCCGAGTCCTAACAATATGTTTACACATCAGGATGTCATGGCCATCTTTTGTTAATGACGGCCACAAATAATGATCATGATTGTAGGACATCTCTTTAAAGGCTGTCCGGAAAGACAGCCATGAAATCTTGATTTGTGAACATATTTTTAAAGAGGTTGTCCAGGGAAAATTAACTTTCCTCTATCCACAGAGGAACAATTGGACTGGAGCCTGCGTGAGTCGCTCTCATCTCTAGTAATGTTTGGTCCTCATTCTCAATCTGATTGCCAACAGGTGTGCAAGTTTGACATCAGTATGTTTAATCAAAGTGGGATACAAGACCGTGGGGGAGATTTATCAAACATGGTGTAAAGTGAAACTGGCTCAGTTGCCCCTAGCAACCAATCAGATTCCACCTTTCATTTTCTAAAGAGTCTGTGAGGAATGAAAGGTGGAATCTGATTGGTTGCTAGGGGCAACTGAGGCAGTTTCACTTTACACCATGTTTGATAAACCTCCCTCCATATGTAGGAAAAAATAGAAGCAAGTAACAAACTTTCTCCTCCATCTTAAGTATATGTCAATAAATGTCAGGTATTTAACATTATCAACTTCTCCAGCCGCTGGGAGTAAAATGCTGAGCGTTCGGGTTTGTTGCCAAACCTAAACAGTTCGGAAACTCCACTCAACACTACTCCTAAATGCTCTGTGAAGAACTCCTTCATACAGCACATGTAGGACACCTTTTGTTGCTGATTTAGAAAAGAAAAGGTGTTACAGACATTTAGTTAAACCACAATGAGTAAAAATCACCCAGCCACATAAATGGTTGAAGCTATTTATTTATAAAAATTAAAGTGTCTGCTTTGATCTTGTAGAAAGATTGTTCATAAAAGAGAAACAATAAACTGTATATATCTGTGAAGAACTTAAACATTGTAAGGCAGCTGATATATATTGCATCTTTATCAAGAATATAAGTTTAAAAAGCAATAAGGTAAAAATAAAAAGAAGCAAATGAAAAAACATTAGAAAGGAATTCATTAAAGAAAAAAAGGAAACTGGTAAAAAAAATTTCAATCTTTTCTTCTTTTACTACTCTCTTTTCTCTTCTCCTTTTAAGTCTCCTTTTTTAGTGACTTGATATTTTGGATTTATGGCCTGCCTGTGAAGGGTAATAGATTGTTAGGAGAGTTTTGCCCTTTTGTTGTTTGTTGAAAATCTGTAGCATTTTATATTATTTCTGTGTTTTATTGTTTATGTTCTTACTAAGCAACTACACTATCCAATGTAAACTTGAACTGTTCTGCTGGGACTATTTGTCTTTAAATATGGCTTAATATTTGCCCTTTTCAGCATATTTGAGTTGTGTATTCTTAAAAACTAAACAAAACTTTTTGGAAAACCAAAAATAATATTTTTGAGCACTAAAAAAATATTTTTTTGCAGGTTTTTTTTTCCAGTGAAAAGTGTTCTTATATTAAAGTGTTGTTTAAACACAGTAAAAAGAATATCAAACATTAACAAACATAAACAAAAATATATGTCTTAAAAAAATTATTTACTTTCATTTGTTCATGAACCCAGAATGCTTAGCTATTAAACAAACATTGTTTTATGACATTTGTGGGATTTATGAATTTGTGTGTTGAATCTGTAATTTTTGCCAGGGATAATAAATAAAGGGGTATATAGTAATACTTGTAGGGCTCATCAAGTTCACCTCTCTGCTCTAAAAGCAGTGGTCTGACTGATGTATATCTATTTGTAGTAAACATATTTACATATATTACACAGTATATAAAATAAGCAGGGGAAATTATATTCTACATCTTTGCAATTTACTTAATTAATTTTTTTGCCTAGGGTTTCCATGACAGATTCACTTTAAGAGCAGAGTGATGGTCGGTTTACGAAGACAACGAGCTGTCAACAATGGGAGGAAAAGAACGGCATATCAGGAGAAGGAGGCAAGTTTCCTAAATGATTTTATTTGCAAAGGTTTTAACCTTGTAGGGCTTGTCAAGATTAACTATAATAGTTGATATGGAAATACACCTTTAGGCTATGTTCACACTACGTAAAAGTACGCCCGTTGTTGCCATCGAAAACAGTGGCCGTACTTTGTACGGTGTGGAACACTGCCTTATCGTATACGCTCCGGCCAGGGTCCCTTATGGCGCCACAAAGAACTGACATGTCAGTTTTCTTAGGCCACAATTCAGTGAATTGCGGCCGCAGAAGGACCTGTCAGTTCACACAATGAAGTGAGCGGCTCCGGCCGCAAGCTTCAGTGTGTGCTGTGTTTTGATGCGCATCAGAATACTGCGGTCGGAAAGATCATCCGGATCATCCGGAATGATCTTTGCAGAGACCGGCCATTTTGTGACCCGGCCGGTCTCTCCCGTAGTGTGCACATAGCCTTAGGGTGCGTTAACACGTACAGTATATGCAGCAGATTTGATGGCGCAGATTTGAATCTGCTGCAGGTCTGCAGCAGATCCGCAGCAGATTTGATGGCCCAGATTCAAGAACATGTTATAAGATCAAAATGAACGATTTCTCGCTCGTCGTTTGTTTGTTCGCTGCGTTTACAAGTACGATTATCGTTCGAATTCGATCGTTATCGTGCGAATTTGAACGATAATCGTTTCGTGTAAACACAGCATTACTTTGCATTGAATCTGCAACTTCAAATCTGTGCCATAACAACCTGTGGCTGCTGCTCAAACAAAGGGCCAGGCTCAGCTGTACCTATGTTCTGGCCATTAATGTAAACTATATAACTAAACTGTGATTGTGGGCAGAGTGGCTCATATTTTTTTTTTTTTTTACTACACTTGAAAAATTACTTATTATGCACTATTAATGTTTTTGTGTTATAATTTTTTACTGCTTAAATATTTAGAAGCTAAATAATATTTGCAGGAAAAAATTAATTGGAAATAGGCATCTTATTCAGTTATTGTACATATGTAAATAAGGCACTTATGAGCTTACATTTAGTAAACACCAGTTTAAGTTTGTGATAAGATATTTTAAATGTAATGAGAAGAATGTATTTCTGAAAAATAAGGCACGTTCAAAGAAATTTGATAAGACAATAAAAGCAGACAGAGCACCACTGCCTGAACATTAGACAGAGAGAGAACCTGATAATAGACAAATAGGCATACATTGAAGGTATTGTCTAAAAAAGAATAGGTTAAATCTAGTAAGGGTTCATAAAACCAGTGTTTATAAAACAAAACAACTTATAAAAGCAATTCATAGAACTTATGAAATAGGAACATTTGGTTTCATCAGCTTTACTAGATCTAAAGTCAAACATTTCTTCTTAGGGAACCATTATTTGCTGGATCTGTCTCCTTATCACCAGGTAAGAACTCAAGTCTAAATTGGCCTGGTCTGCTACTGAATGAGACATAGTCATGCTGAGCGTCATCTTCCTCTAAAACGGTCATGTTGGGATTATAGATCCGAGGTGCATCGTATAGTCCTCCAGAAATCACAAGGGTATCATCAGGTGGAGAATATCCCTCTGAAAATACAGATCAATAGAAAAGTAAGCAAGCTTTGTTTATATGAAAACTATCACTATTTAATACACTATATATATAGGTATACCCTGTTTCCTCTGAAAATAAGTGTGTCATATATAAATTTTTGTTCCTTAAGATGCGCTAGGTCTTATTTTCAGTAGATTATTTTTTTCATGAAAAAGAATTCACAATTATTTTTGAACAAAAAAAAATGAACATTTGTTATATATTGTACAGTCTGGAGACTGTAACAATCTCCCGCAGCAGTTCCTGGAACACTTCTACAGCAAGGATGGTATTCTAGCTTCCGGCCACCAGGGGGAGCTCATCGCCACACATTCAGAATGGCAGAATGGGATAGTGTGCAGCTTTACATCTGGAGGTAGGGCACAACGGGGATGGTGGAAGGTGATGGGCCTCTTGATGCTTTGCCTGAACATTTAGAAGTTACGGAAGGGAACATCAGGGTTGGCAGCAAGTGACAGCCTTCATGTCCTGCATGCAGTTGCTCTGCAATGGATGTTGAAAATAGGGGACAAAAAGGGGCTAAAAGAATCACAGCTACATGCCCTGGTGTTCTGTTTGATGGGCATGCTTCCAAACAAAAACTAGGTCTTACTTTCAGTGGAGGCCTCATATTTAGCAATTCAGCAATACCTCTATGTCTTATTTTCATTGGATGTCTTATTTTTGGGGAAAATGTTAGCTGGAACTATCTCACAATTCAAAGTAATATATTTTGTAATGTTCACAGATTTTTTGCTGTGTTTAAAAGGAACTTGTCATTTCTTTAATGCTGCCTAATCTGTGAGTCATCAGGTCGGTCCCTAAAGACTTTTGCCACCACACCAGTCATAATTTATGGATCTTTCTCCATACCTAAACAAAGAGAAATTCATTAGTAAATGCTGGTGGGTTGGGAAGAATCCTCTGAAGGCTACCTTGATGAATCATGATTCAGGCAGCATAAAAGTGGGGAAAAGTTCTCTTTAAGGGATATCCCACTCAAACATAACTTTTCAGATGTATCTGCCCGTAGTGAGACTAACAATTCCTTCCATACTTGTTATTATCTATTCAGTCTCCTTTACCCAATTCTGATCCTGCTTCTTTCTGCTGAAGACACAAAAAACTGTGTATGAGCTGTTCTCTCATCTCTCCCTCCTCCCTTCCGAGACGGCTGATGTAAACAAAACAAAAGCAAAATTTGGCAGCACCTTAATGCCTATGTTCACACTGTAGGTTGCATGCTGCATGTGGCTAAAATACAAACAAAAAATGTGCAACAGCAACATACAGGTGCAAGAGCTTACCGTATATACTCCCCCCCCCCCCCCCCGTCATAAACACGATAAAAACAAGTCCCGTTTTGCCACTTTGTAGCTTCTTTGTAATCACAGTGAGTTCATAAACAACTTGACCTTAGGTTAACCCTCCCAGCATTAAAAAGAAGCTACAGAGTTGCAGATAAAGCCTGCCAGGGACTTCTTTACATCTCCCCTGAAGGGAGGGGCGAGGAGGGGGAGTTGGAGAGAAAAGCTCACACACAGTTTTTTGTGTCTTTAGCAGAATGCAGCAGCTAAGATCTGGGAGGAGATTGAATAGATAATAACAAGTATGGAATTAATTGTTAATGCATAGAGACTGCAGTACCGGCCGGGATGATCCGTTCCGTGACCCGGCCAGGTCTCTTACGATGTGTGAACATAGCCTTACTCTGTAGACTACTGACAAATTTGTAGAAACCTGGAGGGGAATTTTTTATGAAAACACTACTTCGGCAAAGTGGAACAAATGCAATGTGTTAATTTATATTATACATTGCTCTGGTGTGTTCTTCATATTATTTTTAAGTATTGGGCTATTTGTATTCAACTGCAAGCTTTTACCTGATTCATACACATTTTCATGGAGTGGATGGTGAGAGTACTGAGATCTTTGCTTTCTATATTTGTTGAAACAGAAGGCTAGCATTGTCAATAGTACCACAACTAAGACGGTGCCAAAGATGGATGTCAAGATGGTCTCAGAGTATTTCATACCATTTCCCATTGTATCTATAAAAAAAAAAAAATTGGAAAAAAAATGCAAATAATTATAGGTGTTGAAGATTAGATATAAGCGAACCAGGCCAAGGTTCGTGTTTGCAAGAACTCGAACCATCGGCATTTGACTCTCGAAGTCTTCCTGTCCGGTGGGGAAGGTGGAGACAGCCTGAGTCCCACCTGGAAAACAGGAACACAGCCTAAGGCTATGTTCACACTACGTAAGTACTGTAGTGGTTGTTGATCACGGCCGTGATCACTACGGTACTTATGTAGTGCTGCAGGCACATAGTATACACTCCGGCCAGGATCCCTAGCGGCGCCTCAAGAAACTGACATGGCGCAGAAAACCCTGTCCACATAATGGAGCATACGGCTCCAGCAGCACGCTTCATTGTGTACAGCGGGGAATTCGGATGCGGGTGCGCACAGATGCGCCCACATCCGAATTCAGCAGCGGTAAACATCATCCTCCCAGTACTGCAGTACCGGCCGGGATGATCTACTCAGACACCGTCCGTTCCTGTGACCCAGCCGGGTGAGAACATGGCCTAAGTCATAGACTGTATCCCTGTTTTCCAGGCGGGTCTCCACCTTCCCCATGGAACGAAAAGAAAGTGGGAGTCAAATGCTGATGGTTCAGGTTTGTACGAACCCAAACTTCAGCCTGGTTCGCTCATCTCTATTGAAGATGAAAGTACTTTTCTCTTGTTATTGCATTTATATGAAATCCTATTCAATGAATCTATCACATGGCATATTTGGACAAGACAAAAAAGGAACTAAGACAAAATTTATTAAAGAAAAATTACCTACAGTTATAATGTACCAAACAATAACCTAAAAAAGGAAATAAATAACATATTGCCTCAAAACAGCACATATTATTCCAGCCAGAAAATGGACATTAGTCTATGCTGCTGAATTAACATCTTCCAGCACCATGCTATAGGAGGGCACAGGTGGGAACAGCATGATGCTGGGATAAAAGTAAGGCCAAGGGATGCCTGGGATAAACATATACCTATCCTAAGATAATAAGAAAGAAAATACTAAAAGGGCCAGGTGGGCTTTTCTTGCTGCCAATCTTCTGTGTTTCTATGTTTGTTCTATGCTGTATGGGGCCCATGGTACTCTTAATCCACCCCTGAGTGAGAGCATTATAAATAAAGTGGGTTCAAGAACGTGGACTGAATTGGATGAGAACAAGACGTGACCTTGGACACGAATGGAGCCAAGGGTAAAAGCCAGAAGAATAACTGGAACCATGAGAACAATCGCATGGTTGACATAGAAGCCATATTCATAAACAAGGTATGGCCAGGATCGGGGCCAGAAAGGTTTTGAATCTTGCAAAAATGAGAGCAAGGAAAGCCTAAGAACCTCATTTAACTGGCAAGACATTAGTGGCTGAATTTCCTTTACATAGCCCTTCAATTGCCTAGCAATGTGAACCCAGCAAATTAGGTGAAAATAAGAACTGTGGCAGGATCCTAGATGATGGCCAAGGCCCAAAATAGGACCGGAGGATTTGGTTGCCTAACATTCAGATGGGACCACTGCCTCTAGTTAAATCAGCACTGGAAAAGGGTGAAGTGAGTACAGTAATCTGACACTGATTTTCAGTGAGTCTCATGATACCGTTGTGCCTAGAACTATGCTAATCAGCTGGGTGTGGGGCATGTGATGAATCTAAGTTATAGCTTTAGGCTCCCCTACCTGCTGTTATTTGTTCTCGCTGCAATTTCACAGTTAGGGTGGGTTCACACTGCGTTTTTGCAATCCACTTAACGGATAAATTTTTTTAAACGGAATTTTTTTATAATGGAAGTCAATGGAGAAAGGGATCAAAACGGATGCATCAGTTTTTTGCAATCCGTTTTTCATCAGTTTTTTTGCAAAAAACGGATTGCAAAAACGGATTGCAAAAACGCAGTGTGAACCCAGCCTTAAAAAAATAAAAAAAAACATCAGCTCAGATTTCAAACATTTTGATAAAACATTTGGAGAACATACCTGGCACTGAAGTTGCATTTGCTTCCGAGGGAAATGTTATTGTAGTATTACCCTGAAGAGTTGAACTTTCTTGGGTTGGAAGAACGGGTATTGTGGTGTTTTTTCCATTAGCTGTGCTGCTCATATGTCCTGTCTCCGATGCAGATGGAAGCAGAGTTGTGGTACGAGTGACTGTGCCGTTCTCATGTTCTGTCTCTGGTACAGTAACGGATGTATTTAAAGTTGCAGAAGCCAAGGTAGTTGACCCATCTACAGAACTGTTCTTCACTGGTGCCGATGGAGTTACCGGTGACGGCGTAGTGGAGTGCACAACTGTGGTGCTGTCATTATTAAATGTTGTATTCAATACAGGAGAAAGTGTCGTTTCTGCTACCGTGGATGCTGATGAGTTAGTAAGCACATTCTCTTTGCTTGTTGAAGCTGCAGCATGGCCCTCAGTCGCAGTTACCCCAGTTGTTGTGGCTTTAACATTCCAAAATACATATGTGCAAATAATGATTGAAAAAAGTGCAGATGTTGTTCCTGAATACATTATAACTGCTGCGTGTCAGCTCTCCGAATGACTGGAAATAAATGCACAGAAAAAGAATTTCTGATTAGTACTTGTATAATCTAATAGTGAAAGTGCTAAATATATCTACAATTGTAACACTATGAAGATATAATGCATAGAATTTGGTACTCCACTTCTCTCTGTAAAAACTCAGTAAAACTCAGTTTGTTACATATAGTTACATACAGTGGCATAGCTACCATAGAAGCAGACCATGCAACTACTACTGGGCCTGTGTGGCAGGGAGGCCCGGACTGCAATCAGCAAAATGTGGCCTGCCTTGATGGTACAAGCTACAGCACTTCAGGGTGCTGACTGCATCTTAGAGCAGCTTACAGAAGCACCCCCCCTCCCCGTTCAGGGGTTTCGACTCAACAAGGACAATCCTTTATCCCTCCCACACACCCCAGGGACAGCATCTCAGAAGGGCTGGCTCGCATACTCCCTGCCCGAGCCATCACAGCATCTCAGGGCAAGTCTTGCAGTGACTCCAATAGCACTGCACAATCCTCCCCCCATGGTACTCCCCCATGGTACTCCCCCAGACTCGTATACTCCTATTTACTTGGCCTGGTGTAGTCCCCCTCTATTTGTTCTCCCAGCTGGGTGAGCTGGGAGAACAAAGTAAAGCCGGGGGACTGCACCAGCCAATATGAGTGGGAATTGGGCGGTGGGGAGCAGGGGCCCGTACAGGATTCATGGGGCCCAATGAATCCTAGCTACACCCCTGGTTATATAGTACGGTTGAAATAAGACACATGTCCATCAAATTCAACCAATGGAAGATGGATGGATGAAGGAGTGGGGGTGGGAAACCACACACATAACCATCTGCATACACAGGAACATTATTTTGTTCTAGAAGATATCTAAGCCTGTTTTGAAGCCCTCCACTGTTTTTGCCATGTTCAGCTTGGACTGTTCCACAGACTCACAGTTCTCATTGTAAAGAAGGGTTGACCCGTAACCTTTTATTTTTAGGAGGAAGCAGTGCTCCGTTGTACTTTGAGGGGGTTTTACCTGAAACAGCTTTTCACCATATATTTGTACAGCCATTTATATACCTTAATAAGTTAATCATACCTCCATATCTCTCCCCAAGACTAAACAAATGTAATTATTTTAACTTTTCCTGCTTCAGAGCATCCTTTTTATGAACTGGTGCCCAGAACTAAACAGCTTACTCCAAGTAATCCATCTGGATCATATTCCACTGCATCTTTTCATCACAATGAGTTTTTCAAGGTTTTAAAGGGGAACTCCAGGTAGAGGTTAAAAAAAATGAAACTTCTGCAGAAGCATAAAGCATTATTTACCTATCTATCCTAGTTTTTAAACTACCAAAAATCCATTTGTTTTGGGGGGTTTTGTTCTGTATTGTGTTTCTGTACTTGCTGGTTTAGCAGTTCCCGGAATGCAGTACTGGAATGCAATGCTTTCCCTCAGCTGTTCATCACAGTCCTCCACCCTGCCCATTCCCCGCCCAAATCTGTTGCAGAACATCTAGGCTGTGTTCACACATTGCAGTTTTACTGTGTTACTGAATTATTTGCAGTATTTTATCATTTCATTGTGGTCCCACTCACACAGCACGCTGTATTCTCTACCTTTAACACCACACAGCATCACTGTTACTACCTGTAACACCACACAGCACACTGTATTCTCTACCTGTAACACCACACAGCACACTGTATTCTCTACCTGTAACAACACACAGCACCCTGTATTCTCTACCTGTAACACCGCACAGCACACTGTATTCTCTACCTGTAACACCACACAGCAGGCTGTATTCTCTACCTGTAACACCACACAGCACACTGTATTCTCTACCTGTAACACCACACAGCACACTGTATTCTCTACCTGTAACACCACACAACACGCTGTATTCTCTACCTGTAACACCACACAGCACGCTGTATTCTCTACCTGTAACATCACACAGCACACTGTATTCTCTACCTGTAACACCACACAGCACACTGTATTCTCTATCTGTAACACCACACAGCACTGTATTTTCTACCTGTAACACCACATAGCACGCTGTATTCTCTACCTGTAACACCACACAGCACACTGTATTCTCTATCTGTAACACCACACAGCACTGTATTTTCTACCTGTAACACCACATAGCACGCTGTATTCTCTACATGTAACACCACACAGCACACTGTATTCTCTACCTGTAACACCACACAGCGCACTGTATTCTCTACCTGTAACACCACACAACACGCTGTATTCTCTACCTGTAACACCACACAGCACGCTGTATTCTCTACCTGTAACATCACACAGCACACTGTATTCTTTACCTGTAACACCACACAGCACACTGTATTCTCTACCTGTAACACCACACAGCACACTGTATTCTCTACCTGTAACACCACACAGCACACTGTATTCTCTACCTGTAACACCACACAGCACGCTGTATTCTCTATCTGTAATACCACTCAGCACTGTATTTTCTACCTGTAACACCACACAGCACACTGTATTCTCTACCTGTAACACCACACAGCACACTGTATTCTCTATCTGTAACACCACACAGAACACTGTATTCTCTATCTGTAACACCACATAGCACACTGTTACTACCTGTAATGCTGATATTGGAATAAAGTAAAGAACTTTTTGAAAGAAATTTTTTTTCTTTTCATTTTAACGCACATATTATGATCAAGCATCTTTTATCTTTGAAGTTGAGCCCGACAATAAGGAGTTTATCCGATATTATCCTACATGGGATATAATGTTTGTGCCTTGTTTTTTGTCCAGGTGGGATTGGCAGTGCCGGCTCTGGTCTTCTCTACCGTTTAGCATCATTTACTTGTTACTGTATCATTTTTGTGAATACTGCAATGAAACTCCAACATGTGTGAACACAGCCCTAATTTCACTGCAGACTTTTGCACAATCAGTGAAATTGCAGCAGCTGCTTCTGGCGTGTCACTGATAGTGAATCACTCAGGGGATTGGGGGATCCAAAGAAAGCCTCCTGTGACATCATGCCTTGGCCCCTGTCTGCATCATCAGCCTGTGCTCAGCAAACACACACAATGTGAGACAGAGGCATGGAAGATTTGTCTCCTAAGGTGGGAGAGTAGTGGGAGCAGGAGACAATGTGAATTGGCATAGAGGCCATGTTTCTTCACTTCCTGGATTTCTATCAGCTACCAGTGTGGCAGAACTGTACAGATACGGTAATACATTTTATAGACACATCTATATAACTTTTAATGTACTTTTAATAGAAAACAAATTTTCCTTATGTGCAGTTCCCCTGTAATGTCCATAAAACTACTCCATTATCCTACAGTTTTACCAATGACTGATGAAATTTTGTTTGGGAGATCTTGGTAAGTGTGTGGTTCACACTGCTAAGAATAACTGACACAAGCACAAACATATCTATCCCAAGGTTTTACATTGTTTTGGGCTATGTTCAGTGGTCCAGCACTGCTGTCACTTAAACGGCAGCCTCAAATAAAGATTTGTTGTTTCTTTAATGCTTTTTTCTAAACTTGGAGAAGAATAAGAAAAGTGGGCATGGTCTCCATTTGTGAAAGTTTTTGGGAAAACAACAAATATTTTAAGGCTATGTTCATACAATGTCCTTTTTTGATAATGACAGCAGTATATAATGATCATGATCATTATTACAGACAGCATTATAAAATAACATTTATTATTTTTAAAATAACTGCCTTTATTCACCTAAAAAGATGTTGTGTGAACATAGCCTTAAAAGTACCCAAATTACTAATTAAGAGTAAATATGTTAATTTTACTATAAAATTATTAGAAATTCAAATACATACAATAGAGTTTGGTATTATTATTATTATTATTATTATTATTATTTAGCATTAACATATTCTGCAGTATTTTACAATTCTGAGAGTACATGTACAGATAAAAATCCACCTCTGCAGGATTATACACTAGTCAATTAAACAAGATTAGTGCCTTCATTTAGTTTTCAATTCGTCACAGGAGATATAGGAAGGAAAAAAGAAAACCTTCAAACAATTTTATAAACAGTAAGTAATACAGTATGATGTCTTTCTACGTTGTAAAATTTTTATAGTAATATAGTACTAAGTTTAAACACTAGGGGTCATCTAAGAGTCACAAGTCACACTGAGTAAGGTCAGCAAAAATCCAGTCATGTAACAATGTAACATACAGTTTAGGAAAATGAAGTAGAAAAGGCAATGCCCTGTAAACATATAAAAAATGTAAAAATGTATAGCTTTTATAAATTTATAAATCTGATAGCTAATTACTAATCATAAAATCAATTGTTCATTAATAACAAAAATATTAAAACATATACATGTCTGTTTTCTGACTTCTCTCAGAGTGTTGTGTTGGTGACTTGTGTTTCTGAAAATTGTTCTTCATATGATTGCAGGTGGTCGCTAGTAATTAAATATTTTATTACAGAATCCGTCTGTGGTGCAACCATAACCCCTACACAACAAGCCCGCTGCCTTGGGGTTATAGTTGACTCAGATCTGTCCTTCACTCCTCATATTAAATCTCTTTCATACTCCTGTAATTTGTATCTAAAAAACATCTCTAAAATCCGTCCCTTCCTTACTGTCGAATCTGCTAAAACTCTTATTGTCGCTCTGATTCATTCCCGCCTAGACTACTGCAACTCCTTACTAATCGGCCTTCCTTCCTCTAAACTCTCCTCTCTCCAGTCCATTCTCAATGCAGTGGCCAGGCTCATCTCCATGTCCAGCCGCTACACCGATGCCTCCCCCCTGTACCAGTCACTACATTGGCTCCCAATTAAACACAGAATACAATACAAAGTCCTCCTGCTCACCCACAAGGCTCTCCACAGTGCTGCACCTCTCTATATCTCCTCCCTCATCTCTGTCTACCACCCTACCCATGCCTTACGCTTTTTTAATGACTTATGACTAACATCCATCTTATCCCCACCTCTCACTCCCGTGTCCAGGACTTCACCCGAGCTGCACCAGTTCTATGGAATGCATTAACCAAGACTGTCAGACTCACCTCCAATACCCAAAGCTTCAAACGTGCCCTCAAAACTCATCTGTTCAAGCAGGCTTACCAGGTTCCCTAATTTTCACTGCTACCCTCAAACCCAACACCCCCCCACACACACACCTCCAACACACACACACACACACCTCCACCACACACACACACACACACACACACACACACACACACACCTCAACCACGCACACACACACCTCCACCACGCACACACACATACATATACACACACCAAGCATTTAAGCACTTAGACCTGTGCATGCAGGTATTGGCTGGTGACAGGTTCAGCCATCCTTACCTGCACTGCCTTATTTATATAGATGGCCGGACCATAAGAACAATGAAGCACTTTGCCCCTCTACCATTTTGTCTCAAACCCCCTCCTAGTAGTATGTAAGCTGATGTATGCCAGCAGGGACCTCACTCCTCATGTATGGATAATTATATGTATATCTCTGTAATGTCTATTTTTTGTCTATGTATGTACCCCCAGAATTGTAAAGTGCTGCGGAATCTGTTGGCGCTATATAAATAAAAATTATTATTATTATTAATCCCAAACAAAATAATACTTCCATTACCAAACAGGTCAAGTAAGGGTTTTCATCCAGCTAGGTCGTCAACGAAAGAGTCAGCACGGTACCAGGGATGATATAGTAATCATAATCAGATGGGCAA
This sequence comes from Dendropsophus ebraccatus, assembly GCF_027789765.1. Taxonomy (NCBI): domain Eukaryota; kingdom Metazoa; phylum Chordata; class Amphibia; order Anura; family Hylidae; genus Dendropsophus; species Dendropsophus ebraccatus. The sequence continues at coordinate 25,075,761 of NC_091464.1, forward strand.
GGGATCAGGGCAGGTGGCTTCCGAGACAGGTCAGGTAATCAAATTCAGCAATAGGAGAGGAAAATGGTACAGAAGTGGGTAGGGCAGGAAGCGTAAACTGAGGAACAGGCTCGATACACAGGATATCACAGAATACATCATTGCTAGAAACACAGATCCAACAATGCTTAGGCAAAGTTGTACTACTCTTACAGTAAAGAATCTCCTTGTGCGTTGGTGTAGTTATTTTTTTATCCTGTAGACATGGATGATACCGCATTTTTTTTTAATTAAGTAAATAACCCTAATTGTGATATCTGTACACAATATTCTATGTGTGCTCTAATGATTTGAGCAATGGTAAAACTACTTCTCATGTGCATCTATGCCCCATTTGATGCTCCCATGATTTTTATTTACCTTGGCAGCAGCTGGTTCTATGACCTTTTGTATATGGATCCCAGACTGCTGGCACCTGCTATCACTATTGTACAGTAATGTAAAGCATTGGCTTCTAGTAATAGAAACCTGGCTCTAGTGCAATCTTGGTCACTCACCAGCTTCACAAGAAGATCAGGTTTAAGAACTGAGGTTGGTAAGCTTTTTTCCCTCCAAAGCTGTATTGCTTAATTATACACTCATTTGCACTAATTATGGGAACTGCACATATAGTGCTATTTCACTCAATTTAGTAGATCAGACAGGCTTCCATTTCTCTAAAAAAAAAAGGTGACATCACGACCCGGTCTATACCTGAAGGGGCCAGCAGGGGGTTCAGCATATGTAGAAATTACGTGTAAAAAATAACAGGGCCCTTTCTGTACTTTTGGCACAAATTTGTGTGATACAAATACTGATGTAAACTGGTCACAGTAACCAATCACAGCACAGCTTTTATATTTTTTTTATTTTTCACATTATTTGATTAGTTCTTGGCCACTCTTTTCAAAAATCCCATAAAATGGTTTAAGTGGGCAAGTGGACAATTCCCGTATCTAGGGATCACCCTAACCTACCTCATTATGTCCCTGGTGTCAGTTAATTGTAAATCTCTGGTCATACTCTAAACTCCCATTGTCATGGGTTGGGTGCATATCCACTGTGAAAATGATGGTCATGCCTAAGATATTGTTTTTTCTACGGAATCTCCCTGTAACCTTTCCCCAATCACTAATAACCTGTTTGCTTAGAATTATCATGGGTTTTGTGTGGAAAGGCCAAAGGGCTAGAGTTAAAGCTAATGTATTATGTAGGCCCCTAGCTGAAGGTGGGCTGGGTTGTCCCTCGGTGAAACACTATTATTACTAGATCAAACCAAGCAGTGGATTCTTGAGGCTCCTTCTAAACACTGAGTGAACATTGAAGCTCATCTTACTTGTTCCTGTCCCCTTGCACATCTATTTTGTCTGCTCTACTGCCAGACCATACTAGGTTGCCTAGAATAAATAGGGCCTCTCCCACAGTCAAGGCTGTGTTACAGATGTGGAGTAAGGCAGACCCTCAATTAAGATTGCTCCCGCCCAAGTTTCTCAAACTACTATTAGCAGTTATACGACATCATATACCCGATTCAAATTTTAGGGCATGTATAATGCAAGGAATAGATACCTTGGGTCATTTATACAGTAGTAACCAAGTAAAAGCTTTCTCACAAATCTCTCAAGTTCCAGTTATCTTCTGGAGAGTTTTTTTCCAATACTTACAGTTGAGACATTTTGTGAGTAATTTGCATATTAATACTCCCCCTCCTGTCTTTATGTGAAAAGTTTTTCTATGACCCCCAAGAAACTGATGAAGGTTAATTCAATGGCCTATAAATCTATGATGGACTGCTCCAACAACTCTCTGGCATGTGTTTCTAAGTGGGGATCGGAACAGGTTACTACATTTACCTTTAATTTACATTAAAATACCCTACTCTGTATCTAAATGTGTATCTTATTTGGAAGCTTCGAGGAAGCTGAGGTTTAGGTGGTATTACACACCTTATCGTCTCTCAAACATTTTCCCAGGGGCCTTCCACATCTGTTGCAGGTGTCAGGCCTACGTTGGATCTCTACAGCATATTTGGTGGACTTGCCCACTGGTAGCTAAATTGTGGCAGTCTATTTTTGACAAACTTATCTCCAAAATTATTGAGTATAACCCCCCCCCTGGAATCACGGGCTGGTTCTTCTGTTGTTAGGACTCGAGGAGCTACAAATATCGTATCAAACAATAGTATTCCTTATCCTAGTTTCCAGCAACAATAAAATTGCACAACATTGATAGTCGATTAATCTCCCATTGCTTTCTGAAATCATACATACTGTTCAACACAATTGTATTATGGAACACATGATAGGAGGTGGGAGCAGTACCAATGACCAGGGGCTCACAACTAAATGGGACAAATGGCTAACGTTTCAAGGTTATTCATTTACCTGATGTACAGCTGTGATTAGGACTACAGTTTGTTTCTCAATGATTGTGCTTAAAGGGGTTGTCCAGCGAAAATCTTTTTCTTTCAAATCACCTGCTTTCAGAAAGTTATATAGATTTGTTATTTACTTCTATTAAAAAAAAGTTCATCTTACTATACTTATTAGCTCCTATATGTCATGCAGGAAATCCTGTTTTATTTTCAGTCTGGCACAGTGCTCTCTGCTGACATCTCAGGACAGGAACTGTCCAGAACAGGAGAGGTTTTCTATGGGGATTCATTGAAAACCGAGACAAAGTTCCTGTCTCAGCCACAGATGTCAGCAGAGAGCAGTGTCAGACTGAAAATAAAACATAATTTCCTGCATGACATACAGCAGCTAATAAGTATAGGAAGATTTGAGATTTTTTTAAAGTAAATTACAGATCTCTTTAACTTTCTGACACCAGCTGATTTGAAAGAAAAAGATTTTCGCTGGACAACCCCTTTAATAATTTAGATGAGTACTAACCCCCGCTGCTTTACCTTGTGTTTATGTATTGATTTTTTCTTTCTTCCCTGTACAGGACAAGTTATGTTTATTCCTTGTTCATATTTTTGGATGTTGAGTTGTATAACTCTTGGTTACTGTATGGTAATCCCTGATATTTTTGTGAATGAGGTGCGTTCTCTCTGGCCGGAATGTAATCAAACTTGCTTTACCTAACAATGCTATTGTCCTAGCTATAAATATAAATGGAGGTAGATGTTATGGTATGTACCTTTATGAGTCCTTTTACAGCTATGCGAGCTACTAATGTTTGCTTGTCAGGGAGAACACACTACATGTTGCTTCAACTGTTTGCGCTGAGACTAATGGTGTGTTTAGACAGAGAGATTTTCTGACAGATTATTGAAGCCAGGAACAGACTATAAACACTGAACAGGTCATAATTAAAAGACTTGAGATTTCTCCTCTTTTCAAATCCGTTTCTGGCTTTGGCTTCAAAAATCAGATAAATCTCTCTGTCTAAACACATCATAAGGCTGCACTTTAGACTGGGCAGGGACCATCCACTTTCTTTCTGAAATCAAAATTTTTTGATCAACACATGAATTGATCATTTAATAGATTCCATCATATCACCATCCTGTTACGAAATGTGCTTAGTATATGGGGTACATCTAGGTAGGTCTTATATGTACCAATAGTGAAACTCTTCTTGCTAGTTTTTACAGACATTGCGAGGAAACTTGTCATGGCCAAAAAGTGGTATGAAGGTTCTAAAATATGCAGTTTTATACGTTATATATGTCAGTTTCGCAAAAAGTGGACAGGTGGGGGTTCGGCCCTTCGACCACCCAGCGGATTAACAGAAATGTGAATTGTCTCTAATACATTTGGAATTTTGAGAGATTATTTACAACTTCAATTACTGAATAGCATGGGAGAAAATGTGGGTTAATCATTAGCAGAATTACGTTCAGCAGGTTGGCACTTAACCCACTCAGCATTGCTTGTAAAAGAGATAAAACTTTGTTGTTGCTAACTATTTTTTAAAAGTTATCACAGCATTAAAAGGCCTATGAATATGTACACTGAATGTATTCTTCTCATTTCTGAAGAAATTAGTCTTATTGGCTGTAACCAGTAGCAGTAGAATATAGTGTATATCAATAACAGTATTTAAAAGGGGTTATCCAGGATTAGAAAAACATGGCTGCTTTCTTCTAGAAAGAGCGCCACTTTTGTCCTCAGTTTGGTTGTGGTATTGCAGCTCCATTGAGGGGAATGGAGCTGAACTGTAATACCACACACAACCTGAGGCTGTTTTTGGAAGAAATGAGCTATATTGTTTTCTAATACTGGATAATCCCTTAAACGTTATTGCAAATGCTATATATTAATGTATACTCTATTTGTTACCCTTTTTAGCATTTTAACTGCTCCTTATACTCAATATAAGTCATGGCCCTTGTATAGTATTTACAATGTCAGACAAAATTAGCAAGCTCCCTGCTCGCAAGAGCCTACAATTCATATCAAGGTGCTTGGTTTGCGTAATGCCCCAAAGGTAAAAGCTGCATGGTTTGCATAATGGGCGAGCCATCGTATATAAATAGGATGTGGATAAGCTAGGGAAAGGGCCCTATTACACGGGACGATTATTGTGTGGGAAATGTTATATTGTTCGAATTCAAACGATAATCGCCCAGTGTCATTGCAGGCAATAATCGAAAAATTGTTTGCGTGTTGATCGTTCATTTAGATCTAATCCTAAAATCATTGTTAAGTGTTCGCTGTAATTCCACATTTTTTTACTAATCGTTCAGTGTTATATGCTGCGTTTAAACGGAACGATTATCGCTCAAATTTTCGCAATAACGATCGCATTTGAGCGTCGTTCGTCGTTCGCTAAAAATCATTAATCGTTTGATTGGGCGAATTATCGTTCCGTGTAAACCCAGCATAATTGCACATCGTTCCTTCTTTTGCTGGGATCAGATGGAGTTAACAATTGTAGTAGCAATCATTGTAACGATTGTAACTAATGGTGCATTAACACAGACAGATATTTCTGACAGATCTTTAAAGCCAAAGCCAGGAACAGACTATAAACAGGGATCAAGTCATAAAGGAAAGACTGGGATCTATCCTCTTTTCAAATATATTCCTGGCTTTGGCTTTCAAAATCTGTCAGATAAATCTCTCTGCGTAAACGCACCCTAACGGTCCATTTACACAGAAAGATTATCTGACAGATTATCTGCCAAAGATTTGAAGCCAAAGCCAGAAACAGACTATAAACAGAGATCAGGTCATAAAGGAAAGCCTGAGATTTCTCCTCTTTTCAAATCCATTCCTGGCTTTAGCTTCAGATCTTTGGCAGATAATCTGTCCAATAATCTCTTTGTACAAATGGACCCTAATATGGTGAACCATTTTCCGGTTAAAGCGACTATGTACCCACAATCTGACCCCCCCAAACCATTTGTACCTTTGGATAGCTGCTTTTAATCCAAGATCTGTCCTGGGGTCCGTTCAGCTGGGGATGCAGTTATTGTCATAAAAACAATTTTTAATCTTGCAGCGCTGTGTCTAATGGCCGTGGCTAATGGTGCGTTTACAGTTACCGATAATTCGCCCGAACTTATGATTAACGATGTCGGAGTAACGATTTTTTTTTCATAACGAGCAGCGTTTAGATGGTACGATATATCGTACGGAAAATTCGTTTTGCGATCGTTTTGTGAACGCTTAAGACTATCTCACACATTGGTTAAATCGGCGAACGACTGTTCACACGGAACGATTTGCGAATTTTTTTGTGAACGACAAACGACGATTTGATAACATGTTGAAAATTCAAAATGAGCGATGTATCGTTCGTCGTTTGATCGCTTGCTGCGTTTACACGTACGGTTATCGTTCAAATTCGATCGTTATCGCGCAAATTCGTACAATAATCGTTACGTGTAAACGCACCATTATATTTGTATATGCATTAGGCTGGCACACCCTCTCTGTCCTTCTTCCCCACCCTCCTCATCATTAGGAATGATCCAGGAACATTTACTGTTTGAGCTTTGCACAGGTGTAATAATGATCCAGCCCATGTTCATTATGCACACAGGTGGGGAATAGGAAGCAATCTGCCTGGAGTATTCCTAATGCTGAGGAGGGTGGGGAGGAAGGACAGAGAGGGTGTGCCAGCCTAATGCATATACAAATGTAACCCCGACCATTAGACACAGCGCTGCAAGATTAAAAGTTGTTTTTATGACAATAACTGCATCCCCTGCCGAACGGACCCCAGGACAGATCTGGACACCACAAAAAACGCAGCTACTTTCATGCGAGTTTTGTGCAAGTTTAGTGCAATAAATACGCAGCGATACGGTACGCGTGAAGGCCCCTTTAAAGTGACTGTACCACCAGGCCCAGGCTAAAGCACTGGAGGCGGGCCGACCCACCCTTAGTGGGAAGAAACTCCAGCCCCTCCATGACGTGACTCCATTAGAATCAATGGAACCCTATCATAGAGGGGCTAGGGTTTCCTCCCACTAAGGGTGGGTCAGCCCGCCTCAAGTGCTCTGCCTGGTGGTACAGTCACTTTAAGGGTTAAGGTTATCTGAGATGTGTTCCAATCATGGTTGAAACTACACTCCCATTTCTTCCCCAATAGCTGTGCAAATACAGAAACACAGCCTCATGGTGCGTTTACACAGGCAGATTTATCTGACCAATTTTGGAAGCCAAAGTCAGGAATGGACTTGAAAAGACAGGGAATCTCAGTCTTTCCTTTATGACCTGCACCCTGTTTATAGTCTGTTCCTGGCTTTGGCTTTAAAAATCTGTCAGATAAATCTCTCTGTGTAAACGTACCATTAAACAGTGGGTGTTGGAAATGATTGTGAGTGTTTTAGGTGTTACATTCCAGAGCATTGGTGTAGTGTGAGCTAACAAGGAAGGTCAGGATGAGCAATGCTTGTGTTTACCCCCCAAATACTGTTTGAATTTGTAGAATTTCGAAGAAGACAATGTTAAAATACAATGTAAGGCTATGTTTGCACGCAGTATGTTTGGTCAGTATTTTGCCACCAAAAGGAGTAGATTGAAAACACAGAAAGGCTCTGTTCACACACTGTTGAAATTGAGTGGATGGCCGCCATTTAAAGCCAAATAATTGCCGTTATTTTAAAACAACGGCTGCTGTTTTAAAATTACGTTAATTATTTGCCATTAAATGACAGCCATCCACTCAGTTTCAACAGTGTGTGAAAAAAGCCTTTCTGTGTTTTCAATCCGCGCATTTTGGTTAGAAAATACTAAGCAAAAATACTGTGTGAGAACATAGACTAAAAATGCAACACTAATATACCATTGGACCACTGTAGATCTGATATCTGTAATAATATTAGTCTAAATTTTTTATTATGTTGTGACCAGTCATTTTGAGTAGTTCCTTATGCAATACATGTAGCTTAGAGAGCTCTTCTATTTCAGTCACATTGAGTGTGACACTATAACAACTGGCAGCAGATAGTTGCATCAGAGTCAGAGTGACAGATGTACACACCAAGCAATATCCCTAGAGAACACAGGAAAATATCAGGACACATTTACATTGGGTCTATTATTAAAACAATGGATAATCACAGATGTTCTGTTCCTGTATTGTTTAGTAATGAAATTTTACATAGGTAATTAAAGGGGAACTATCAGCAGGTTCAAAAATCCAACCTGATGATATATCCCTAGTAAACGGGAGACAGGTATGTCTCTTACCTTCCTCCTCGGCGCCGTTTCGGTGCACTTAGTCGTGTGCTCCACACTCTGGTAAGACTATTAGGAATACGGGGCAACCGTTAGGAGCACTGCCAGCCCCCATAGTACCAATCCACTCATTATCATTAGAAGGGGTGGGCAGTGAGCTATGGGGGTGGGCAGTGTTCCTAACGGGTGCCCCACTGCTCCTAATGGTCTCACCAGACAGTGGAGCAAATGACTAAGTGCGCCGAGGACTAATGACACGAGGAGAAAGGTAAGAGACATATCTTCCTCCTTAGCATCTCCTGTGCAGTTGGGACATATCAGCAGGTAATGGTGGTTTTACACGGAACGATTTATCGTTCGAATTTGCACGATAATGGTCGAATTCGAACGATAATCGTACGTGTAAACGCGGCGAACGATCAAGCGACGAGCGAGAAATCGTTCATTTTGATCTTTCAACAACTTCTCAAATCGTCGTTGATCGTTCGCAAAAAATTCGCAGATCATTCCATGTAAACAGTCTCTCAACGATTTCACCTATGTATGAGATAGGCTTAAGCGATCGCAAAACGATTTTTCCGTACGATGTATCGTTCCGTGTAAACGCTGATCGTTATGAAAAGAACATTGTTTATTCTAAATCGTTAATCGTGCGAATTATCGCTCTGTGTAAAAGTACCATTAGTAGTTCAAAACCACCTGCCACCAATGACTACAATCAATGGCAATCACTGTATCTAAACAGATATATTATCCAATATTGGTGGTTCAGAGGTCTGATTGGGAACCCCCACAATGCAGTCATGGCAGTCCAAGGATTTCTCTGTGTCAGATCTGCTAGTACAGGCAGCAGCTGTTATAATGCTAGAAATATTTTGTCTTGGGAAAGAATCCATGGGGGGCATTCATCAATGGTCTTGTCATGTGCTTTTTGTGCCTAAATGTCGAAACATTTTTGAGCAATCAAAAAAGTCACAAATTTTTGCACAGTCTGCCTCCTAAGTTTAAAATGTGTGTAAAAACAAAAAAATATATTTATAGCTTCTCTTACTGGCACTGCTACTTATTGTGTGCAACTTTTACATTTTTGCACAGTTTTTTTCTTCAAATCTATATATAAGAATATACATTGCAGCAGATATACTGTGCAGCAGATATAGATCAGAGTAGGGGATCAGAAACTGTAGGGCTTAGATAGCTCTGCAGTTCTTGACTCAAAGGTCGGTGGTAGCAGGAGGGAAAGAACCGCCACCGCTATTGTGTTATATCACAGATATTCAAACTTAAAGGGAACCTGTCCCCCGGCATTCCGGCACAGAGCCCTCCCGACCCCCGGTGGAGCCCCGGATACTTAGCCTTTGCTTGAAGTCCCGCTCCTGGACCCACTCCCGGGATGGAGATATCGACGCCGGCAGCCATTGCATGCACACACCAGAGATGAGTCCGTTGGACTCATCTCTGGTAATTAGCATACAGCCCATGCTCAGCTTCGGGCACCGATATTTCCGTCCGGGCACCGGATCCAGGAGCGGGACTTCCAGCAAAGGGTAAGTATCTGGGGCTCCATTGGGGGATCGGGCGGGCTCTGCGCCGGAATCCCGGGTGACAGGTCCTCTTTAAGCTTTCAGCTGTTATGATTAGTGACTTCTTGTCAGTGAACCTGACCTTTGTCTTGAACACAACCTACATTTTATTACACCTTTCCAAACAGTTGACTTTGCTTTTATTATATAAGTAGCAGAGAGCTCACCCTAAGATGGTGACTGTAATAGAAAACACATCCACTTAAGGGCAAAGTTCTTTTCTCTCTTTCTCTATGTAATAAATATATGAATCGGAAAAAGCTGCCATTAAAAACTACATGACACTATGTTGACAAAAAATTAAAAGGTTCAAAAACTGCAACAATAAAAAGGAAATGAAGAAAATTCTTTGGCCGAAAATTGTCTTGTTTACCAAGGGGTTAAATGTTATTCACAGAGAGATGTTTTACTATGCAGATTTGTAGGCATCTCATGAATATACCACATGATAGTCATGTGCAGGATGCATGAGCGATTTTGCATATCAGGGCCTTAGGCTAAAGCAAGTATCTACAGCTCTATGCTCTTTGTGCCAAACCAATCCGTAGAACTCCATGTCTCCAGCATTTGGGTGTTCTTTTGGCAAATGCTGTGCTAGTATGCATCAGCTATCCTGTTATCATACTGTCTAGGAGAAAATGTAATCTCTCTCTCTCTATATATTGTTTTACAGTGGAATCGAAAGAGATAATAATGAATGACGAGTGCGTCATAAAGACGTGTGAAGACTTACAGGCCATTCATGCTCCACTGGGACTTAGAAGAACGGTTATGCAAAGTAGTTCTAATGTGGTGCCTGCTCGACCGGTCCCTTGCTAGATGGTACTGTGTGACGCCACTACTGTGGTGGTTGGTCGGTGGAGTATAGATCAGCCAGATGGTATATTGTTGTGACGCCAATGCTGAGTCAGCACACAGGTATAGAGCACACCTGCTTTTAGTTTTTGGAGGCTGGCTATACCCTTTTCCCAATGATCGGTGACATGATGAGCTGTGATAGGTCCCTTGGGCACTTATCACGGTGGTTCGAAGTGGAGTTATGACCCACCCGGACTATCGGTACTGCCACCCACAGAAAGGGGAGATGACCCAAGGATGATGTAACTGCTGTGTAGGTGCTTGTGCAATAACCACTGAAGAAGTAGAATAAATAAACTCTTCTTTACTGAAGGAATAGTTAAGCATACAAGCAGACAATAGACCTTGGACTTGATTAGACTAGATCTGCGCTGAGAACTGTAGAGGTAGAACAGTAGTGCTGACTTGGTTGCGTGCAAAGAAGGTAGAGTTAGTTCAGAGTAGAAGAGAGGAGTTTGTCTTGAGAGTTCAGAGTAGTAGAGAGGAACAGGTCATGAGGGTCCCAACCGAAAGTAGTACTGTGCTCTGCTGGAACTTTAGAAGAAATAGAAGAATACTTGAGAGAAGAATACTTGTGACCGTGTTTCGACCTTTGTCGCTATGCCACCTTTTGCCCTGCAGTGTCGGGGAACCCGTCCTAACAAGGTGACACAAGCCCCAGTCCTAGTTACCTGAGTTGAGCAAAGTGTCCAAGCATTTCCAGGAGACTCTGGTCTGTGTGTCTTGCCTCTACGAAATCCAGAGAACTCCCTAAGTGTGAGTCTATACTTCCTCTCCCCATGTGGCAACTTTCTACAGGGTGTGTAACAACCTCTGTGAGTGGTGAAGAGTATAGAGATAGGTGAAAGGGAAGAATAGCTCCCATTGGTGCGCAGATCACAAACGAACAGTAACCCTTTGTTCACTACAGCTGTGCAATATACAGTATATACATGAATACACTGACATCTAGTGGCAAAACTGATACATGAATTCATTACCACTTTACTTTGAGTACAGGCCTTTGCGAGGGGTGTCTAAAGTAGTAACACCCGTGATGGGACACTACACACACCACCTTTTTTGATGGTTTTCTCTTAAAGTTAGGGTCCTATTACACAGCCTGATTACTGAGCAATTAGACGAGACGACTATGGGGTAGCAGGGCTGCATGGACATAGTTAGCAATGTCCATGCAGTCCTTTCCTTTAGTGTAAAATAATAAAGTATTTACTTACCTTACCATGTTCCCTGATGTCCTCGGACCTTCTCTGGTCTCTGCAGCTCTGCCTTCTGTTCCCGTTTCTGCATTGACAGGTCGCTCAGCCAATCACTGGCTGCAGTCTTATTTCGGCCAGTGATTTGCTGAGCAGCCTGTCAGCACAGAGACTGGACCAGAAGGGAAGAGAAGGCAGAGCTACAGCTGCAGAGACCGGAGAAGACCCGAGGACACCAGGGAACGTGGTAAGGTAAGTAAATACTTTATTATTTTATACTACAATCATCAGCCGTCAGCCACACATCACTATTACACCTAGCAATGCGCGCCCAAAGATTTTAGGTCTGGATCTAAAAAGCAATCGGCCAATGAACGTTTTATCTGCTGATCGTTGGCTTGATTTGTCTGATTATAGCTCTCTGTAATAGGACCCTTATGGTACTTTTACACGGAGCGATAATTCGCCCGATCGCACCATTAACGATTTTGAATGAAAGATATTTTTTTATAACGATCAGCGTTTAGACGGAACGATACATCGTACGGAAAAATCGGTTTGCGATCGTTTAATCTCACACATAGGTGAAATCATTGAAAGACTGTTTACACTGAACGATCTGCAAATTTTTTGCGAACGATCAACGATGATTTGAGAACATGTTGAAAGATCAAAATGAATGATTTCTCGCTCGTCGCTTGATCGTTCGCTGCGTTTACACGTACAATTATCGTTCAAATTCGATCGTTATCGTGCAAATTCGAACGATAAATCGTTCCGGTGTAAAAGGACCATTAGTTTTCACTTTAACTAGGAGTCTTAGAACATGACTAGGCATATTCCAAGAGGAAAATATCTCCAAAAGGGTATGTGCACACTGAGCAATTCTAGCGGAATTCTGCCCGAATTCCGCCATAAAAAGCGGACGGAATCCGCGTGGAATTCCGCCCGTGTAAATGCAACATTGCTCCTTCTATAGAGAATAATGGGATTTCCGACTGCCCGTGCACACAGAGTAAATTTCCGTCCGGAATTCCGAACGGATTCCGCGCAGAATCCGCATTCCGCCCAAAGAATGTACATGTCAATTCTTTGGGCGGATTCCGCTAGAGGAATCCTATAGAAGTCAATGGGGTTTGAAGTCTCCTGGTAATTCCGCTTGCATTCCGCTTGATTTCCGCGCGGATTCTGCTCATATTCCGCTCAAATTTCGCTTAAATTCTGCCAGAGCAGAATAGGCGAGGAATTTCAAGCAGAAATCTTTCAGCTACAATTCTTTAAGAATTGCTCAGTGTGCACATAACCAAAGGCAGGAATCTCCATCTCCGGACAGCTGTTTAAGGGTTGTTTTAGGGACCTTATCAGTGCAGAGCAGGGTGTTGGCTGGCTAGTGAGGGGCCCATTGTCCCGGGACCAAAGGGAAATTCCACACTCCAGCTCAAAAAATCCATAAAGGTTTTGTGATGTTTTATGACTGTGCGCTCTGCCGCAGTTGAAATGTAACACCATTCACTAACGTTAGGTGTGATGTTGCACGATTCTTTGTGTTGCACAACCCTAGCCTTATTGTGGTTATGCTTGGGCCAAAAAACGTAAGTAGCAGTGAGAACATTTTTAAACTTTATGCTACTTGTATATAGACTTTCATCACAATATGTTTGTACAGATCCATCCATTACCGCAATTTTTGTGGTACCAGCAGAGATGCAGGTGGCTGCCAACGTCCGCAAGCTGGGCCGAGCTGCGGAATCCGCCGTGGGGGATACTTGTGGGTTATATAGTGTGCACATACCCTAACAGCTCTATTTTAGATCAGAAGGAGCGTCACACCCACTGATATCTACGCAGCCTTACATGGCACTCATTACAGGGGTTATCCAATGCTATAAAAACATGGCCACATTCTTTCAGAGAAAACACGACAGTTCAGGTGCGGTTTGCAATTAAGCTCCATTCACTTTAATGGAACTGAGCAGCAAAACCCTGCCCAAGCTGGAGAAGAGTGGGGCTGACTCAGGAAGAAAGTGGCCATGTCTTTGTAGCGCTGGATAACCTGATATATAGCCTCTACTCATAAGTTCGTAATGAATCTTGAAAAAAATCTGAACAAGTGGGCTTGTAAGGGCATGCTAACCTTGACACCCAATGTAACGTAGCCAGGTGCCATAGCAGTTACATGTGCTGTAACATCTGTAATCAACCTATGGTCGTAGGTACAATCATTGTACGGTATATAGGCAGTGACTGTGCTGAGATTGCTGGGTGATCTTATAAAACCAGAGACAGACAGATTAAATACACTGACATACACTCAATAGGTGGGTGGACATGTCTTACCTGGGAGATCGTGGCGTAGGGTCACCTTAGCATGTATTCTGCTAGAGTCTCAGTCTGGAGGTGAGACAAGGAAGGCTGCTACTTTGTAACGCAGTTAAAATACTTCTCACTTCCGGGTGTGATACAGGGACTCTCGGGATCGCCTTTGTTTGAGGACTTGAAGTTCTCTGCTATGTTTCCCCCCTCTATATATCTCTAGTTAAAAGTTTGAAGACGACTCGTAAGGAAAGCCGATGACATGTCGTACCTGGAGGCAGCTGTTCTGGGTCACAACAGGTTTTGTGTTTGTCGAAAGCCTTTGTAATAATCTCCCCGGAGGGCTGAATGAGCCGTAGTACTATCTCTATGGAAACCACTGAAAGTTTAACCAGTGCTTAGAGATTACAGAGGGTGCATTTACAATGGGCCTTGGACGCACCTGTCTGCCAGTGACCCGGTGAGATAAAGAAAGGGCTTTTTTTCTCATGACAATAATATAATGGCCGTTTCATGTGCCGGAGGAAAGGTGCGCTTTTGTTCGAGGTTACTGTATGTAACATGAGGATAGGTTTTTATATGTTTTATTAACCGTCATGAACATTTTAACCCCTTAAGGAACGGACCTGAAATGACCTTAAGGACCGGGCCAATTGTCTCTTTTGCGTTTTCGTTTTTTCCTCCTCGCCTTCTAAGACCCATAACTCTTTTATTTTTCCACCTACAGGGCCATGTGAGGGCTTGTTTTTTTTCAGGAACAGGTGTACTTTGTAATGGCGTCTTTCAATCTGCCATAAAATGAATGAAGGAACCCCTAAATATTATTTATGGGGTGAATTTGGCTAAAAAAATGCGATTCTGCACATTTTGGGGGGGGGGGGGGGGTTCCTGTTTAATTAATTAATGCACTTTATGGTAAAACTGGCATATTTTCTTTATTCTATAGGTCGGTCTGAACACAGCGATATGCAAGTTTACTAGGTTTTGTAACCTTTTACTATTTTTATTAGCAGTAAAACTTTTTTTTTGCAAATAGGTATATTTAAAGTGGCCCTATTGTGACTCCTATAGCGCTTCTTTTTCTTCACTACGGGTTCTTATAGGACGTCATTTTTTTGCGCCATGATGTCATAATTTTTATTAGTAACATTTTTTTCTAAATCAGACATATTGATCACTTTTTATTATTTTTTTAATACATAAATATTGTTTTATTTTAATAGATCAGACGATTACGCACGCTACGGTATATTATATGTTAATTAACCTTATTATTTTTATGTACAAAATGGGAAGGGGGGTGATTTACACTTTTATTGGGGAGGGGCTTTGGGACATTTTTTAAAACTTTTTTTTACTCTTTTTAAGTCCCCTTAATACATTAGATTTCATACACTGATCACTGCTATGCAATAGCATAGCAGGGATCAGTGTAATCTGTGATCCTCTGATAGAGCCTGCCTGTGGCCTGTGGCAGACTCTATTAGGAGATCAGACTGCATGGAGGTAAGCAGTAGACCTTTGGCAGTCAGGCAGTGCGGGGGTCCCGTTCGGTAAGTGACAGGAGATGCTCCTGTCACTTACACCTAAACACCGTGTTTGTGGCGTTTAAGGAGTTAATGGCAACCTGCCATTGAGGGTGAGGGCCTGGCTGCAGATAGCAGCCGGTCCTTACCCGCTCTGAAGCAAGATCAGCTCCTGAGCTTGCTCCAGAGCACAGCCCCCCGGCAGGGCGTACATGTACGGCCTAATGCACTAAGTTCCAGGTGGCTGGTGCGTACATGTACGCCCCCCATCCTTTAGGGGTTAAACTCATATAATTACAGCTGTAACCGGGGCCAAACTGGATCCAAGATCACACTGCAGTCCGACCACACCGCAACCAATGTAATAGAGTTACTAATATTGTGTGTTGTAAGCTATACTAATTTTCATATCTAAGATTTAAAGGGGCAATCTGCTTAAACATAACTTTTCATATGTTGCTGCCCATGGTGAGACTATCAATTCATTCCATACTTGTTATTAGCTATTCAGTCTCCTTCCCCCTGTTCTGAGCTGCTGCTTTCTGCTGAAGATGCAAAAAATTTTTCCATGAACTTTTCTCTCGATCTCCCCCTCCTCCCTTCCTGATGAAAATAAGTCCCTGGCTGGCTTTATCTGCAACTTTGTATCTTCTTTGTATACTGGGAAGGTTAATCCAAGGTCTAGTTGCTAATGAACTGTGTGTGAACTTTTCTCTTCATTTCTCTGTTGAACAGTAACTTGACTTCAGATTAACCCTCCCAGTATTACAAGGAGCTTCAAAGTTGCAGATAAAGCCTGCCAGGGACTTTTCATCAGGAAGGGAGGAGAGGGGTGATGGAGATAAAAGCTCATGCACAGTTTTTTTGCATCTTCAGCAGAAAGCAGCAGCTCAGAACTAGGGGAAGGAGACTGAATAGATAATAACAAGTATGGAAGGAATTATTAGTCTCACCATGGACAGCAATATATGAAGTTATGTTTGAGTGAAATACCCCTTTAAGGCTCCCATAGCCCTGGTGTGACTGTTATCCATATAGTCACATCTCTACACATTATAGAAAGTGGTGGTAGAAGCTGTTGTAATGCCCAAAGAAAGCTGGTACTCTATACCCTTGGGTTAATTCCCCCTCATTGCCTAGTCTTTAGAGTCAGTGGTTCAGTGCCCCAGGTAGCCAGTGATTACCTTACTGCTCGCTCCAGCAGGACGCGGTTTCTTCCTAGTCTGGTGTATTCCCTGCTGAATAAATTGGCTGATCACTTACTCTCCTGCTTGTGCACAGAAGAACAGCATGGAAAGTTCCTTGTTATCTGATGAGCTGCCGCCATCTGCATCCTCTTCCTTCTGCGTGACTGGCCTTGTGAGTGCATGTGTTGATAACATTAGAACATCTTCTTTATCAAGTGGAAAAAATTTTAGAATCTGTGAGCTATGAATGATGTCAGTAGCAGTAGGACCTGTCTATCTGCAGAGGTTAGGCTGGGTTCACACTGCGTTTTTGCAATCCGTTTTTTTTTTCATCCATTTTTTGCAAAAAATGGATGAAAAAAAATGGATGCATTTGTGTGCATCCGTTTTGATCAGTTTTTCCATTGACTTCCATTGTAAAAAAAAACGGATCAAAACGGGTCGGTTTTTTTTGACGGACACAAAAACGTAGCTGACACTACTTTTACGTCCATTAAAAAAAAATGATCTGTTTTGATCCGTTCTTTTTACAATTGAAGTCACCATGTGACACAGAGCCAGGAGTAAATGCGCTGAGCGTGACCTCTCCCAGCTTGTTCTTCTGATCGGTCATGGTCTGAACAACGCGATCAAAGCTTTTGAAATGTCTCTCTGACATAGAAAAACAAAAAAGCAGCCAGCAGACCAATACCACTAGTCACATTATGCTGGTGCATGCTGCCATGGTGAAACTACAGATGAAAACAAAAGAATGCTACCGCAACCTGCAAGTGCTAGGACATACTGTATATATCCCCCTCCCCCCATTTGTATACACAACATAGATATTTGAAATGGAAAAAAGGCTCTAAATTTTTTTGTTGATCAAAACATTTGACCTTATACAGTGTACCAGCTCACTACTTTAAGATGACAGTGAGCAGGTCCTACAATAACAATGGTCTCTCTTGGGCTAATACTTATGCTGGATATGCTAAATATATACCGCGTTTCCCCATAATTAAGACCTAAGACCGTGTCTTATATTGATTTTTGCTCCCAAAGATGCACTATGTCTTATTTTCAGCAGATGTCTTCTTTTTCCATGAAGAAGAATTCACTGTTATTGTTGAGCCAGAAACATGACCATTTGTTATTTACTGTACAGTCTGGAGACTGTAACCATCTCCCACAGGAGTTCCTGGACCACTTGTGCAGCAGGTACGGTATTGCAGCTTCCGGCCACCAGGGGGAGCTCATCGCAGCACACTTAGAGCCCTATTCCACCGGACGATTATCATTCAAATTATCGTTATATCGTTCAAATCTAAACGATAATCGTTCGGTTAAAATGCAGTTAACGATTAACGACCAAACAAGAAATCATTGATCGCTTTGTAAGACCTGGACCTATTTTTATCGTTGCTCGTTCGCAAAACGTTCGCATTGAATAAGACGTCGTTCGCAGTAGATACGAACACAATAGCGAAGAAAAAACTATCGCAAATACGATCATAAGTAATGATTATGGATCCATGGAAATGAGCGAACGTTTTCAGGTCTTTCGCAATAGCGGTCGTTTGAGATAGTTAGCGATTATGCGAACGATAATCGTCCGGTGGAATAGGGCCCTTATTCAGCACAGCAGGGACAGCGTACAGTATGGCAACAGGCAGCTCTGGCGCTAGGGAACAATGGGAATGGCGGCAGACGATGGGCCTCTTGATGTCTTGCCTGCACATTTACAAGTGACGGCCGCCGAAGGGAAAATCAGGATTGGTGGCAGATGGCGGTCTTCATGTCCTGCATGCAGATACTCTGCAACGGACAGTGAAGGTAGGGGTCAACGGCGGTATGCTAAAAAGAATCACAGCTGCATGCAGTGTTGTTTTTTAGGCAGGCATGCTTCCAAACAAAAACTCTACTAGGTCTTACTTTCAGGGGAGGCCTTATACTTAGCAATTCAGCAAAACCTCTACTAGGTTTTATTTTCGGGGAACAGTATATATAAATTATATATGTGTATATATATATATAGAGAGAGAGAGAGAGAGAGAAAGAGAGAGTTAGCGTTGTTCCTTGCTTTGGTGTAAAATAATAAAGCTATTACTTACCTGATCACCTTCCCTTCCTCCAGCCTTGTCTGTGGGATTCCCCGATCACTGCAGCTGTAGCTCTCACTTCTGGTCCCGTCTCCAAAGTGACAGCCCGCTCAGCCAATCACTGGCAGATACAGGACATCACCCCGGGCAGTGATTGGCTAAGTGGCCTGTCACTTTAAAGACAAGACAGGACCAGAAGTGATAGCTGCAGCAGTAATGACCTGGGATCATCCAGGTGGCCCCTCCCACAGCTAACCTGCACAATGCCCCCTCCCCCATGTCTGTGCGTGTAGTATCTGAGACAGTGAGTGGGGAACGAGGGGTAAGCTAGTACTTGCTTGCTCCTTAATATCGGGCCCTGTAATACGGCCCTAACACTGAATTTGTGTTATCATGTGATATCTGTTTTTATAAATGCAAAGAACAAACTTTAAAACCGACCAACAATGCTTCTGGTATGAAATGTTTTCAATAGATAACCTATTTGTTGCCGCTAGTAGTCTAGAGCCCTCCAGTGGCCAAAGTGTAGAGTATACAATACTTTTTACTGTATTAGGATTTCCATGTTTTTTTACTGTACTCATTTTACCCTCTACAATTACAATCTTCCTGACCCTGCTACAGTGAAAAAAAGGAGTGGCTTTGACTAGTTAAAGGGGTACTCCAGAGAATTTTTTTTTTTGTAATCAACTCTTATTTAAAAACCTTTCAGTACTTATCAGCTGCTGTATGTCCTACAGGAAGGAGGCTAGGAGCTGTGTAAAACCTCTGCCCACTGGACCTGTCTCCACTAAGGGACACCTATCTACCTTCTAAAATATTGCATTGATGTCATTATTACAGCCCTTTTCTCAGTATTCAGTGCTCAGATGCCCCCTCCAGTCTCCTTGGGTATGATACCACTTTTGTATTGCCTTGGCTCTGTCATTGTCTTGTTAGAAATGGAATCTTTGGACCAGTTTAATATTCAGAGCGCTCTGGATCAGGGTTTATCTTCGTCCCTAGTACATATGTGGATTGCCAGTTGGGAACCACTGATACAGGAAAGCATATATCTCAACTTTTTGGACGGCCAAAGAGGGACACTTGTGGTTCAGCCTATGAAAATTTTACAGACATTTATTTTTTTCTTCTTTCTTTAATTCAAGGATGCAATTACACATCCAGGATCTGCTGCAGGTTGATGCAATCACACATCCAGGATCTGCTGCAGATTGATGCAATCACACATCCAGGATCTGCTGCAGGTTGATGCAATTACACATCCAGGATCTGCTGCAGATTGATGCAATCACACATCCAGGATCTGCTAAAGATTGATGCAATCACACATCCAGGATCTGCTAAAGATTGATGCAATTACACATCCAGGATCTACTGCAGATTGATGCAATCACACATCCAGGATCTGCTGCAGATTGATGCACATCCAGGATCTGCTGCAGATTGATGCAATCACACATCCAGGATCTGCTGCAGATTGATGCAATCACACATCCAGGATCTGCTGCAGATTGATGCAATTACACATCCAGGATCTGCTGCAGATTGATGCAATCACACATCCAGGATCTGCTAAAGATTGATGCAATCACACATCCAGGATCTGCTAAAGATTGATGCAATTACACATCCAGGATCTACTGCAGATTGATGCAATCACACATCCAGGATCTGCTGCAGATTGATGCACATCCAGGATCTGCTGCAGATTGATGCAATCACACATCCAGGATCTGCTGCAGATTGATACAATCACACATCCAGGATTTGTTACAGATTGATGCAATCACACATCCAGGATCTGCTGCAGGTTGATGCAATTACACATCCAGGATCTGCTGCAGATTGATGCAATCACACATCCAGGATCTGCTGCAGATTGATGCACATCCAGGATCTGCTGCAGATTGATGCAATCACACATCCAGGATCTGCTGCAGATTGATGCAATCACACATCCAGGATTTGTTACAGATTGATGCAATCACACATCCAGGATCTGCTGCAGGTTGATGCAATTACACATCCAGGATCTGCTGCAGATTGATGCAATCACACATCCAGGATCTGCTAAAGATTGATGCAATCACACATCCAGGATCTGCTAAAGATTGATGCAATTACACATCCAGGATCTACTGCAGATTGATGCAATCACACATCCAGGATCTGCTGCAGATTGATGCACATCCAGGATCTGCTGCAGATTGATGCAATCACACATCCAGGATCTGCTGCAGATTGATGCAATCACACATCCAGGATCTGCTGCAGGTTGATGCAATCATACATCCAGGATCTGCTGCAGATTGATGCAATCACACATCCAGGATCTGCTGCAGATTAATGCAATTACACATCCAGGATCTGCTGCAGGTTGATGCAATCACACATCCAGGATCTGCTGCAGATTGATGCAATCACACATCCAGGATCTGCTGCAGATTGATGCAATCACACATCCAGGATCTGCTGCAGATTGATGCAATCACACATCCAGGATCTGCTGCAGATTGATGCAATCACACATCCAGGATTTGTTACAGATTGATGCAATCACACATCCAGGATCTGCTGCAGATTGATGCAATCACACATCCAGGTTCTGCTGCAGATTGATGCAATCACACATCCAGGATTTGTTACAGATTGATGCAATCACACATCCAGGATTTGTTACAGATTGATGCAATTACACATCCAGGATCTTCTGCAGATTGATGCAATCACACATCCAGGATCTGCTGCAGATTAATGCAATTACACATCCAGGATCTGCTGCAGGTTGATGCAATCACACATCCAGGATCTGCTGCAGATTGATGCAATCACACATCCAGGATTTGTTACAGATTGATGCAATCACACATCCAGGATTTGTTACAGATTGATGCAATTACACATCCAGGATCTGCTGCAGATTGATGCAATCACACATCCAGGATCTGCTGCAGATTGATGCAATCACACATCCAGGATCTGCTGCAGATTGATGCAATCACACATCCAGGATTTGTTACAGATTGATGCAATCACACATCCAGGATCTGCTGCAGATTGATGCAATTACACATCCAGGATCTGCTGTAGATTGATGCCTTTAGTTACATTAATATCTGCAAATCTGCAGCAGATAATGTATGTGTGACTGCATCCTTAGGTCCCATCACACATCAGTAACCCTGTCTGTAATTGCGGAACCATGGACAGGATTACTATGTTTCAGTAAATGTCCGCAATTGCGAGGACCCACTGTCATATAGATGACATAGACCATGCAATGGCTTAATCATTTGTTTTTGCAGCACGGCTCATGGCCCCAAAACGGATCCATAACACCTATAGATGTGTGTATGGGGCCAAATAATCAATGAGTCTGCATGTGTAAAATGATGTGTGAAAGTGCCCATAATGTCTCCTGATTCAACAATTTTTAGGATTCAACTTGCATCACATGATGGAATAATATGCAAGTTTGGGTCGATTATACAGAAAGAAACCAGGCACTTTCTAGAGCAACATAGATTTATTAATGTCAACCTAATTTCTAGATCAAAAAGAGGGACATATAAGGGGCAAAGAGGAACAGAGGGACTTGGCTCAAAAGTAGGGACTGTCCCTCCATAAGAGGGACACTTGGGAGGTATGAGAAAAGAACTGAAACCACTGATATAGAAAAGTACTTCTGCTTTCTTTTCTATCCACTTCTATGTTTGGTTAAAGTGTCACTATCGTTATAACTTTAGAAAATCTAAATAAACAGTACATGTGATATAAAGTAAGTTTGTAATTTACATTCAGTATTCATTTATTTATTTTTGTTAGTTAGTTATCACCGAAAACACAGCACTTCCTGTGTTCTGACTTTTTTTTCAGACTAAACACAGGAAGTCCAGTATTTCCCAGGCCATCTGAGCGCTCACAGAGAGAAGGCAGTCATTTGACTGATGGACACATTGAGCCGTGACTCTCTGTACTGGCTGGAATTCCTGTGTTTAGTCTGTTTTTTTTCAACCAGCACAAGACTAATTTCTGGTAAGTTCAGCTTGGTTTTACAGCATGATAACAACAAAATAATAATGAACGTATATTTCAAACTTGCTTTATATCCCATCTACTGTTGATTTCGTTTCTGAAAGGTATAACAGTGACACTTTGTTTGCTCTATGCAAACCTGCATACGATTCCATCTAGCTAACAATGAATTTAAACTTTGTGAAAAAACACAGATCTTTAGGGACTACTCACTAACTGTGGCTGTAAGACATGCCGCATGGCTAAGATCCATCTGTCGTACACATAGGGGGAGATTTATCAAAGGGTGTAAAATTTAGACTGGTGCAAACTGCCCACAGCAACCAATCACAGCTCAGCTTTCCTTTCAGCACTGCCTAAAGCTGAGCTGTGATTGGTTGCTGTGGGTAGTTTGCGCCAGTCAAAATTTTACACCCTTTGATAACTCTCCCACATTATGTTTAGATAAGCGGTGTATATAACCAATACTACCAGCAGATGGCAGCATCTGCCCAGACACAGCTACTCTGGCTCAAACAGGTTTCTCAGTGTTAAGAGATAGGGGTGCTTGATGAGCTGTGAGCTGTTGGGGGGGTGGTTTGGCTTATGCTGCGTTTACACAGAGCGATAATTCGCCCAATCGTACGATTAACGATATCGAAAGAACAATGTTTTTTTTAGAACGATCAGCGTTTAGACGGTACGATATATCGTATAGAAAAATCGTTTTGCGATCGCTTAAGCCTATCTCTCACATAAGTAAAATCGGTGAACGACTGTTTACACGGAACGATCTGCGAATTTTTGGCGAACGACGATTTAAGAACATGTTGTAAGATCAAAATGAACGATTTCTCGCTCGTCGTTTGATTGTTCGCTGCGTTTACACGTACGATTATCGTTTCAATTCGATCGTTATCGCGCCAATTCGCACAATAGTCGTTCCGTGTAAACGCAGCATTAGTTTGGGAGTCTTTGGTGCACACCTAGGGTCCTTTTACACACACAGATATTTGAAAGATTGTGGGAGCCAAAGCAAGGAACAGTCTACAAACAGAGAACAGGTCATAAAGGAAAGACTGAGATTTTTCCTCTTTTCAAATCCATTCCTGTCTTTGGCTTCAAAAATCTGTCATATATCTGTGTGTGTAAATTGACCTATAGATGGGGAATGTAATATTTACTATTGGTGTGCTTTGTATTTTTTTCTGTCACTTTATTAAAGGGTTCTATGGAAGGTTGGGGGGCTGCAAATTAGACTTGCCATTCAACAGTTTCTTATGATGATATAATGGGGAGGGGGAGAAAAAACACATACCAAAAATCTGAAATTTTATTCTGTGGCTTTAATACCTCATTACTCAATTTGGTATTGACTATATGAAAATGTTCACACTCAGTTGTGCCGTGTTTGAGGGGTTTGTTATTGGTCACTCCTTTGTGGTTTCCTGGTATATTTAGATTCATTTGCATGTTGCAAGGCTTGCATGTTCACATGAATTCATACAGTCATGGCCAAAAGCTTTGAGAATGACACAAATATTATATTTTCACATGATCTGCTGCCCTCTGGTTTTTATGTGTGTTTGTCAGATATTTTTATCACATACAGAAATATAATTGCAATCATATTATGAGTAACAAAAGCTTATATTGACAATTAGAATTAGTTAATGCAGCAAGTCAATATTTGCAGTGTTGACCCTTCTTCTTCAGGACCTCTGCAATTCTCCTGGCTGCTCTCAATCAACTTCTGGACCAAATCCTGACTGATAGCCGTCCATTCTTGCACAATCAATGCTTGCATTTTGTCAGAATTTGTTGGTTTTTGTTTGTCCACCCGTCTCTTGATGATTGACCACAAGTTCTCAATGGGATTAAGATCTGGGGAGTTTCCAGGCCATGGACCCAAAATCTCTATGTTTTGTTCCCTGAGCCATTTAGTTATCACCTTTGCTTTATGGCATCATGCTGGAAAAGGCATTGTTGATCGCCAAACTGCTCTTGGACAGTTGGGAGAAGTTGCTCTTGGAGGAATGGTACCATTCTTTATTCATGGCCGTGTTTTTAGACAAGACTTTGAGAGAGCTGATTCCCTTGGCTGAGAAGCAACCCCACACATGAATGGTTTCAGGATGCTTTACAGTTGGTATGAGACAAGACTGGTGGTAGCGCTCACCTCGTCTTCTCCCAATAAGCTGTTTTCCAGATGTCCCAAACAATCGTAAAGGGGATTCATCAGAGAAAATGACTTTACCCCAGTCCTCAGCAGTCCACTCCCTGTACCTTTTGCAGAATATCAGTCTGTCCCTGATGTTTTTCTGGAGAGAAGTGGCTTCTTTGCTGCCCTCCTTGAGACCAGGCCTTGCTCCAAGAGTCTCCGCCTCACAGTGCATCCAGATGCACTCACACCTGCCTGCTGCCATTCCTGAGCAAGCTCTGCACTGCTGGTAGCCCGATCCCGCAGCTGAAACACTTTTAAGAGACGGTCGTGGTGCTTGCTGGTCTTTCTTGGACGCCCTGGAGCGTTTTTTGGCAACAATGGAATCTCTCTCCTTGAAGTTCTTGATGATGCGATAGATTGTTGACTGAGGAGCAATCTTTCTAGCTGCGATACTCTTCCCTGTTAGGCCATTTTGTGCAGTGCAATGATGACTGCATGTGTTTTTTTAGAGATAACCATGGTTAACAGAAGAGAAACAATGATGCCAAGCACCAGCCTCCTTTTAAAGTGTCCAGTGGTGTCATTCTTACTTAATCATGACAGACTGATCTCCAGCCCTGTCCTCATCAACACCCACACCTGTGTTAATGGAGCAATCACTGAAACGATGTTAGCTGGTCCTTTTAAGGCAGGGCTGCAATGCTGTTGAAATGTGTTTTGGGGGATAAAGTTCATTTTCTAGCCAAATATTGACTTTGCAAGTAATTGCTGTTGCACTGATCACTATTTATAACATTCTGGAGTATATGCAAATTGCTATTTTAAAAACTGAAGCAGTAGACTTTGTAAAAGTTAATATTTGTATCATTCTCAAAACTTTTGTACATGACTGTAGATTATATGATGAGCTGCCCAGACTGATGCAAAAAAGCCGCCCCAAACCAGAACCTTTTACCACCAAATGCTTTTTAGTTACTATCAGGCTCTTCCTGTGAAATAATGGAGGAAACTCAAGCAGACCACTGCTTTTAGAGCAG
Organism: Dendropsophus ebraccatus; assembly: GCF_027789765.1. Lineage (NCBI taxonomy): Eukaryota > Metazoa > Chordata > Amphibia > Anura > Hylidae > Dendropsophus > Dendropsophus ebraccatus. The sequence continues at coordinate 25,101,381 of NC_091464.1, forward strand.
AGTGGTGGTCGGTAACTTAGACAACAAGCAGTCATCAATAGATGGGAAAAAGCAGCATATCAGATCAAAGAGGCAAATTTACTGAATTAAGGTTTTTTTGGGGGGTAAAATGAACTGATGAGCTATCCACAGGATGGGGGGGGGGGGGCTCTGACGCTGACACCAAAATCTGTGCCAATTAGCGATCGGAGTTTGTCTTTGTTTAATGAGTAGTGGTGGCGATGTGGATCTGCAGATCGGTTGTTATTTATCTAAACAGGAAATAAGCTGCAGACACACATCGCCACCACTACACAATGAATGGAGGCAAACGCTGATCACTGGGTAATGCAATGTTGCGCAGCTGATCGGTGCGGGTGTCACGTGTCTGCACCCTGCCGATCAGTCAATTTTTGCCTGGAAAATCCCTTTCACTTGATGAGCCCTTAAAGTTTAACTATAGCAATTAAGATGGGAATTTAAAGGGGTACAACAAAGATGTGTTTTTAAAAATATTGTCAAAAAGTTATGCAAGGTGGAAAGTGTGATTGAAAAGGTTGTTGTGATTATTATAACACTAACCCCTAACCCCTGATTATTAGGTCTTCTAGACTCTAGAGGATCATAATCTGCTATGCTGCTGGGGCTGTGGGGAACATCATAGTACTGTATACTTACCTGTCCCCGCACTGCCGCAGCTGCCAGCTCCTGATCAACATAGTTCATTTTATAGTATAGCTCTGTCTATACTGAGCGGTCATTTCCGGTGGGCACGTCAGCAGATGTTGTGAAATAGATGACAGCAGCGGACACTGGCAGCAGAGTGGGACAGGTAAGTATGCCGCACTAGTATGTCCCTGCAGCATGAGTTTATGCCAGCCAATTAAAAGACTGAAGGAAAAGATATATTTAAAAAAAAATACCCAGCAAGTCTGAACTAATATGGCAATAAGATGGATCGACACCATGCGAGGTATCAAGTTGTAAACGTAATTTCTTGTTCATGTAAAACCTTTAATAAAAAATAATCTGATTAAACAAAAAGATTTGTAATTTACTACTACATAAAAAAATGCCTTGCTGTACTTATTAGCTGCTGTATGTCCCACCGGAAATGTTATTTCCTCTCCAGTCTGACACGGTGCTCTCTGCTGCCACCTCTGACCAAGACAGAAACTACCCAGAGCAGTTGAGGTTTTCTATGAGGATTTGCTACTGCTCTGGACAGTTCCTGTCACTAACAGAGGTGGCAGCAGAGAGCACTGTGTCAGACTGAAAAGAATACACCACTTCCTGCAGGACATACAGCAGCTGATAAGTTCTGAAAGTCATTCGAAAATGTGTATTATTTTCTGGCTTCAGCTGATCTGAAAACGATTTTTTTTTCAGGAGTCCCCATTTAGTAAAAAAGTGCAGTGGAGCAAGATGGGCCAAATGTTTTTTTTTTTTCCATGAGCCGATCGGCACCGGCGTTGGGAACCTGGTGGCGCTGTCCTTTTTTTGAAGCACTGCCTGGTTCCCGCACATAGAGCCTGGCCGGTGCATGGGAGCCGAGGGTGGGAACCGAGCAGCTTTTCAAAAAATCACTGGAATCCCTGCACTGGCGCCTATCAGCTCCGGTCTACTTGATGGTACATTCGCTTTAGGGGTAGCTTCACACCGGATCCGCAGCGGATTTCACGCTGCGAATTTGCAGCGGAATACACTACGGATCCTAGTAGTGTGAAGCTGAATGGGTCACATACCCGCAGCGGAATTTTCATTCCGCTACCAGTATATGACCTGGCCCCTTTAACCCCCCCCCCCGCATCCTGCAGCATACATTAACTGCAACGGCTGTATGTAAGGTTCCCGACTCCCCTCGCTCCCTGTCAGCCAATCAGTGCACGGCAGCAGATTGTGAGCGAGGGGAGCTGGGAGCTTCACTCTTGCCGTGGCGCCAAGTAGGTAATGTATGCTTCGGGCCGGGGCTGCGGGGTTAAAGGGATTGGCTTACATACCCGCAGTGGAATGAAAATTCCGCTGCCGTTATGCAACCCCCATAGACCTTCACACTACCAGGATCCACAGTGGATTTTCTGCAGACTCGCAGCGTGAAATCCGCTGCGGATCCAGTACGTGTGAAGGCACCCTTAAAGCGACTCTGTACCCACAATCTGTCCCCCCCCCAAACCACTTGTATCTTCGGATAGTTGCTTTTAATCCAAGATCTGTCCTGGGGTCCGTTCGGCAGGGGATGCAGTTATTCTCCTAAAAAACAACTTTTAATCCTGCAGCGCTGTGTCTAACGGCCGGGGCTTACATTTGTATATGCATTAGGCTGGCACCACCTCTCCGTCCTTCCTCCCCACCCTCCTCAGCATTAGGAATGATCCAGGAACATTTACTGCTGTTTGAGCTTTGCACAGGTGTATTAACGATCCAGCCCATGTTCATTATACACACATGTGGGGAATAGCAAGCAATCTACCTGGAGCATTCCTAATCATGAGGAGGGTGGGGAGGAAGGACAGAGAGGGTGTGCCAGCCTAAGGGCCCTTTTACACAGAAAGATTATCTGACAGATTATCTGCCAAAGATTTGAAGCCAAAACCAGGAACAGACTATAAACAGAGATCAGGCCAGGAATGGATTGGAAAAGAGAATAGACCCCAGTCTTTCCTTTATGACCTGATCCCTGTTTATAGTCTGTTCCTGGTTTTGGCTTCAAAGATCTGTCAGATAAATCTGTCTGTGTACACGCACCATAATGCATATACAAATGTAAGCCCCGGCCGTTAGACACAGCGCTGCAGGATTAAAAGTTGTTTTTATGACAATAACTGCATCACCTGCCGAACGGACCCCAGGACAGATCTTGGATTAAAAGCAGCTATCTGACGGTACAAGTGGTTTGGGGGGGACAGATTGTGGGTACAGAGTCGCTTTAATGTGTAAGCCTCCTAATAAGGACACTGCATGTGCACCACACTTTGAAATCTTTACCATCTACAAACTATAAATTGCAGGACATTTGTTGGGCCGAGATCACACTCCTTCAGCTCACCATAGCACAGGCTATACACACTCAGCACTGTGCACATAGCGGACCTGTATGATGCAAAACAAACATTATACTGTGTGATTTCCACTACCAATTTCTATGACCATATAATCTGCTGTGCTTGCACATGGATTTGCACAGTGTGAAAACACGTTACCTATTTATGTGTACATTATGTTGGTGCCAAATAAAACATCCGTGTCACAATTCACAATGTAAACTATGGAGGTGTGTACCCACTGAAAACACTGGGATGTGGGAAATGCATGAAAAATACACAGGGGGAGACTTATCAAACATGGTGTAAAGTGAAACTGGCTCAGTTGCCCCTAGCAACCAATCAGATTCCACCTTTCCGTTTCCAAAGAGTCTGTGAGGAATGAAAGGTGGAATCTGATTGGTTGCTAGGGGCAACTGGGCCAGTTTCACTTTACACCATGTTTGATAAATCTCCCCCACAGTGTGGACATAAACATCTCTGCAAGGGCCTGTACATCTACAGTACATCCAGAGACCCAGGGTGGGGAATTCAGATGCAAAAGCTGCATCCACTACATGTATAGTTGGTTTATGTCCTGCGGCCGCCACCAGACGGAACCCATAGAGCTGCACAGAACCCGTGCTAGAGCTGCAGCATTCCTGGTGATGTCATCAAAGGTCCTGCAGCTCTGCTTACCTTGTATCACAGAGGAAGGGGGGACAGGAAACCAACCTATGTGCGTGGGCAGTGGCAGAACAGTAGGGGGTCACAATGGTTGCAGCTGCCCCCCAAAGGCCCTTCACCACATGCTGCATGGGAAGTCCAGCTCCGGTATTCAATTGTATCGGGATCCACAAGATTCTGGGACAAGAAAGTGCTGACTCTGCTCCCCATCCTTCAGATGTGTGTGATGCAGGTGCACAGCAGCGCAGGAGCCAGGACAGGTGAGTATTACAGAGGCACAGTTCATTTGGGGTCAGTGTTTCCCCTTCTGTAGGTGTCCAGGTGGTGTAAAACCACAAATCCCATCATGCTCCACTGGGCATGATGGGAGTTGTAATTTTGCAACATCTGAAAAGCCACAGATTGGGAATAAATGGGTTAGTGGCACAGTACACTATGGGCATGGCTCATAGATTATTAAAGGTACGGAGGCACCGATCATTAGGGGCAGAATAGCATAGTTAGGGCATGGCGGCACACATGAATAGGACATGGCGGCACACATGAATAGGACATGGCGGCACACATGAATAAGACATGGCGGCACACATGAATAGGACATGGCGGCACACATGAATAGGACATGGCGGCACAGATGAATAGGACATGGCGGCACAGATAAATAGGGCATGGCGGCACAGATGAATAGGACATGGCGGCACAGATGAATAGGGCATGGCGGCACACATGAATAGGACATGGCGGCACAGATGAATAGGACATGGCGGCACAGATGAATAGGACATGGCGGCACACATGAATAGGGCATGGCGGCACACATGAATAGGGCATGGCGGCACACATGAATAGGGCATGGCGGCACAGATGAATAGGACATGGCGGCACACATGAATAGGGCATGGCAGCACAGATGAATAGGACATGGCGGCACACATGAATAGGGCATGGCGGCACAGATGAATAGGGCATGGCGGCACAGATGAATAGGGCATGGCGGCACACATGAATAGGACATGGCGGCACAGATGAATAGGACATGGCGGCACACATGAATAGGGCATGGCGGCACACATGAATAGGGCATGGCGGCACAGATGAATAGGGCATGGCGGCAAAGATGAATAGGGCATGGCGGCACAGATGAATAGGACATGGCGGCACAGATGAATAGAACATGGCCGCACAGATGAATAGGGCATGGCGGCACAGATGAATAGGACATGGCTGTGTGTGTCACCTGCCAGTATGGAGCACAGTGTAGAGCAGAGCTGTGTGTGTTGCATGGAGGACAGTGTAGAGGAGAGCTGTGTGTGTCACCTGTATGGAGCACAGTGTAGAGCAGAGCTGTGTGTGTCACCTGTATGGAGCACAGTGTAGAGCAGAGCTGTGTGTGTTACCTGTATGGAGCACAGTGTAGAGCAGAGCTGTGTGTGTCACCTGTATGGAGCACAGTGTAGAGCAGAGCTGTATGTGTCACCTGTATGGAGCACAGTGTAGAGCAGAGCTGTGTGTGTCACCTGTATGGAGCACAGTGTAGAGTAGAGCTGTGTGTGTTACCTGTATGGAGCACAGTGTAGAGCAGAGCTGTGTGTGTTACCTGTATGGAGCACAGTGTAGAGCAGAGCTGTGTGTGTCACCTGTATGGAGCACAGTGTAGAGCAGAGCTGTGTGTGTTGCCTGGAGCACAGTGTAGAGCAGAGCTCTATGTGTCACCTGTATGGAGCACAGTGTAGAGCAGAGCTGTGTGTGTTACCTGTATGGAGCACAGTGTAGAGCAGAGCTGTGTGTGTTACCTGTATGGAGCACAGTGTAGAGCAGAGCTGTGTGTGTTGCCTGGAACACAGTGTAGAGCAGAGCTGTGTGTGTCACCTGTATGGAGCACAGTGTAGAGCAGAGCTGTGTGTGTCACCTGTATGGAGCACAGTGTAGAGCAGAGCTGTATGTGTCACCTGTATGAAGCACAGTGTAGACCAGAGCTGTGTGTGTCACCTGTATGGAGCACAGTGTAGAGCAGAGCTGTGTGTGTCACCTGTATGGAGCACAGTGTAAAGCAGAGCTGTGTGTGTTGCCTGGAGCACAGTGTAGAGCACAGCTGTGTGTGTTACCTGTTTGGAGCACAGTGTAGAGCAGAGCTGTGTGTGTTGCCTGGAGCACAGTGTAGCGCACAGTGTGTGTTGCCTGGAGCACAGTGTAGAGCAGAGCTGTGTGTGTTGCCTGGAGCACAGTGTAGAGCAGAGCTGTGTGTGTCACCTGTATGGAGCACAGTGTAGAGCAGAGCTGTGTGTGTCACCTGTATGGAGCACAGTGAAGAGCAGAGCTGTGTGTGTTGCCTGGAGCACAGTGTAGAGCAGAGCTGTGTGTGTTACCTGTATGGAGCACAGTGTAGAGCAGAGCTGTGTGTGTTGCCTGGAGCACAGTGTAGAGCAGAGCAGTGTGTGTGTGTCACCTGTATGGGGCACAGTGTAGAGCAGAGCTGTGTATGTTGCCTGGAGCACAGTGTAGAGCAGAGCTGTGTGTGTCACCTGTATGGAGCACAGTGTAGAGCAGAGCTGTGTGTGTCACCTGCCTGTATAGAGCACAGTGCAGAGCAGAGCTGTGTGTGTTGAATGGAGGACAGTGTAGAAGAGAGCTGTGTGTGTTGCCTGGAGCACAGTGTAGAGCAGAGCTGTGTGTGTTGCCTGGAGCACAGTGTAGAGCAGAGCTGTGTGTGTTGCCTGGAGCACAGTGTAGAGCAGAGCTGTGTGTGTCACCTGTATGGAGCACAGTGTAGAGCAGAGCTGTGTGTGTCACCTGTATAGAGCACAGTGTAGAGCAGAGCTGTGTGTGTCACCTGTATAGAGCACAGTGTAGAGCAGAGCTGTGTGTGTTGCCTGGAGCACAGTGTAGAGCAGAGCTGTGTGTGTCACCTGTATAGGGCAGAGCTGTGTGTGTCACCTGTATAGAGCACAGTGTAGAGCAGAGCTGTGTGTGTTGCCTGGAGCACAGTGTAGAGCAGAGCTGTGTGTGTTGCCTGGAGCACAGTGTAGAGCAGAGCTGTGTGTGTGGCAGCAGCACTGATGCGTTTTCCTAAGCACATTCCCACTACCACCTCCTGACGTCATTTTCATACAAAAATAGTCAAAGAGAAGAACTACAAGAAACTCTTTCAGCAGCACCCAGACTCCTCCCACCCATGTGACCGATCACATGGTCATGACATCATCAAAGGTCCTGTAACTCACGGGGATCTGGCTTCTACGGTAACTTTTGTGGAGCTCCCGGTGAGTATATGACAGGTACGAGGCTCGGCGTACACCGCTCCTCTTATTCCTCCAGTCCGGGAGGGGCGCCGGCTCCGATAGCCGAGCACTGGCTGAGGACTGGGCGGGAGCTGGAGCCGCCACTACCAGCACCTCCAACACTGTTTCAGTCTCCCTTTCGGTCTTATGGTTTGTTCTACAGAGACATAGTGGTGCTGGATGGACTGGTCCAAAAAAGCGTTACATGGGGGGAGGCTAATGAGTGCTTTGCTGGCGGCTGAGTGATGTTGTGGAGGCTGCAGTGTACAGAGCAGGGCTGAGGTCGGCGCCTGGGCTGCCTGTACGGAGGCTCCTTTGTTTTCCTATCACTGTGGCTTCTCATGGCCGGACTATAGAGGTAGTAAGACTACAACTCCCAGTATGGCCTGAAGGCTTTATGGCTGGGAGTTTCTCCACACCTGCAGGGTCATAGGTCACTGCACTTAGGTACTTTGACCTTTTAGTATTACTATATAGTATATAGTGTGTATCGTGTCAATATAATGTGCCATATACCAAACACCCAGACCAGGGAACCTTGGCTCTCCAGCTGTTGCAAAACTACCACTCCCATCATGCCTGGACAGCCGAAGGCTGTCCAGGCATGATGGGAGTGGTAGTTTTGCAACAGCTGGAGAGCCAAGGTTCCCTGCCCCAGACTGATCAAAACTTCTGTCTGTTTGACATGTCAAAAGTTTTTTTTTAAAGTGACAGTAACGCTTTGAAGGGGTATTCCTCTTAACTCTTAACATAACTTTTGATATGTTGCTGCCCATGGTGAGGCTAACAATTCCTTCTATACTTGTTATTATCTAATCAGTCTCCTGCCTCCAGTTCTGAGCTGCTGCTTTCTGCTGAAGACACAAAAATCTGTGTGTGAGCTTTTCTCTCTGTCTCCCCTCCCTTCTGAGACGGCTGATGTCCCTGACAAGTTTTATCTGTGAGATTCTTTGTAATTGTGGAAAGGTTATTCTGAGGTCAAGTTGCTGATTATCCCTCCCAACATGACAAAGAAGCTACAATGTTGCAGATCCAGCCAGCCAGGGAGTTGTTTACATTAGCCGTCTCAGAAGGGAGGAGGGAGAGAAAGAGCGAAAGGCTCACACACAGATTTTTGGAAGTATGGAAGGAATTGTTAGTCTCACCATGGGCAGCAACATATTAAAAGTTATGTTTAAGTGGAATACCCCTTTGAAAAAAAGTTGGTATGTTCTTTACAGCTGTTTTTTGAGAAGAACGTACCTCACAGCACCATTGTAGCCTCCTATTATTCCCGGAACATCTTCTAGACGTGCTAACAGATGTCTCCTGATATGTGGCTGTCCCGGTTCAGCGGCACTAAGTTACAACCTATACTTTATGCCTCCGCACAAGAGAATTATTTCTAAAAATACTTTATTGCTACATAAATCACTGGTTACAGTATATAAAGATGTGTGGGGAGACCGTCTACGAGATGTTCATGGGTAACAACCACAAGTGGTGTAGTCGTAGGATGTGACCTAGTGTGTCTAGTGCACGACGACTCCTCTGCAGCTTGTGGATAGAAGTCCCCCTGGGGTACTATGACAGAGAGCCGTTATCGGCTGTACTTGGCCGTTCCGGATGATAATCGTTTTAGGTAATGTTTTAAATCAACGATCAGCCGACATTCGCAGCGTTGGCCGGTCGTTGATTTAAAAAATGGCCTACAATGCCATTGATGATAACGACAGTTTGCTAGCCAGCATCGCTCCCTGTAATAGACCCTCACTATCTCCTATGGGCCACCGGGATCTAAAGAGAAGCAAGCAAGTAAGCTATTACATGTACCGACAGTGAGAGCGGGGGGAGGGGATAGGGCGGTCTGCTGCTGCCGCCCCTATTACATAGAGCATGGGTCTCCAAACTGCGGCCCTCCAGCTGTTGCGAAACTACAACTCCCATCATGCCTGGGCAGCTAAAGCTTTGGTTTTGGCTGTCCAGGCATGATGGGGAAATGTAGTTTCGCAACAGCTGGAGGGCTGCAGTTTGGAGACCCATGCCATAGAGTGATGGCCAGTGGACCGCCGCTATGCTTTAAAGGGGTATTCCGGGAAAATGTTACTTTTTCCCAATCCACAGGATAGGAGAAAATTAGGGGATTGTGGGGGGTCCGACCCTTGAACCCCTCCAGCAATCTCTGTACCGGACCCCTGTGGCTTTGTTATGAAAAGAGCCCTAGGTCAGCATGCAACCTGCAGCTCTATTCTTACCTATGGAGCGATGGAAAGAGCCGAGCCAACCCGGGGCTCTATTCATAACAGAGACGGCAGGGTCCGATACGAAGATCACCCGGGGGGTTTAGGGGTCGGGCCCCCTACAATCTCCTACTTTTCCCCCATTCTGTGGATAGGGAAAAAAAAAGTTAAGTTTTCCCGTAATACCCCTTTAAATCAACGATCAGCCGACATCGTGCATGCCATCTAATCGTTGATTTAAAATGTGACAAGCAGACTGTTATTGTTCTTATGATCTTTTAGCACTAGCTATTATGGTGTGTTTCTGTGTTAACACAGCGAACGATCAAGCCACTAGCGAGAAATCGTTCATTTTGATCTTTCAACAAGTTCTCAAATAGTCTTTGGTCGTTCTCTAAAAATTTGCAGATCGCTTCATGTAAACAGTCTTTCAAAGATTCACCCTATGTGTGAGATGGGCTTAAGCGATCTTGAAAACGATCGCAATAACAATTTTTCTAACGATTTGTCTATGCGCTGATCGTTATAAAAACCAAATCGTTGCTTCAAAATCGTTTAACGATCGATTGGGCGAATTATTGATTTGTGTAAACGGACCATTACACCAAGTGATTATTGGCCGATAATTGGCCAAATATGTCCGATAATCGCTTAGTGTAATAGGACCTTTAGAGTGTGTACCTGAGAGAAGGAACACCGTATAGGGTGTCCATACAGGTGCATGAGTCCTGGTAGGTGCTACAACAACAAAAACATACTCACCTCTCTCCTCTTCACTGACTCCCCTGATGCTGCTCCAGCTGACCATTGTGTCTGTTTACTTCCATTGATGACTGTGGACACACTGCGGCCAATGAGCAGCCTTAGTGCTGACTCCTGCCGAGGCCAGTGATTGGCTGCAGTGGGATCGGATTGGTGAGCATGTGATCCAGCCGAGTAAACATAGACTGAACAGGTGAATATAGTGTATTTTGTTATTGTCACCTATTTACATTTTTCATACAACCACCTTAAAGGGGAATTCCCATCTCAACTAATATAGTTAGTTATAATTGTAGGACTTGTCAAGTTAAAGTGGTAATTAAGCATTTTAAAACTTTTTATATTGTGCTACCCTTATATAAATGGGGACAGTGGGGGAGGGGGATGAGTTAAGAATACTATGTTTATTATGTTTTATATAAGGGCGGAAATAAAGTAACTCTGGGTACAAACACACACAGCAGATACGCAGCAGATTTGATACTGTGTTCAGTTATTTAGATCTAATCTGCTGCGTATTGCAGCAGTAAATACGCAGCGTATATGCCGTGTGTGTTTGTACCCTATAAGTATATTTGCAAATACATTAAAGGGGTTATCCAGCGCTACAAAAACATGGCCACTTTCCCCTACTGTTGTCTCCAGTTTGGGTGGGGTTTTGAAACTCGGTTCCATTGAAGTAAATGGAGCTTAATTGCAAACTGCACCTGAACTGGAGACAACAGTAGGGGGAAAAGTGGCCATGTTTTTGTAGCGCTGGATAACCCCTTTAATTTAGCAAACTTGTCTCCTACTTTTATCCCTCCGATTGTTGACAGGTTGTTGTCTAGGTTACCGACAATCACTCTGCTCTACAAACAGTGGTCTTGGCTGGTGGTGTACATTGTATAATATATTTAGTTATTCTAAATATTCCTCAGTGCTGTGATAGTGGTCACTTATATGCTTGGTGTCATAGGCTCTTTATCAGTTATAAGCCATTCAAGTATGTGAAGACTGTGGAGAGTCCCATACCAGACCTGTCCATGTCACCTGGTGACTGTCAGTGGTCAGGAACAATATTACACATTGTTTAAAAAACAAACAAAAAAAAAGAAAGAAAGACGTTACCAGGGCCAGACGGATAGACATTAAATACAAGTTATAACCAAGTGACTAAAATGACCGTGTATTGACCACATACTGTGTAGATGCTGGGATCTATATACATATATGTGGTGCTATCGGCCTATGTGACTCACAGGATTAATGCATGACGCATTTTAAAGGGAGCGTGTCATCAGGCAGATCCCTTTAAAGAGAATGATGTTTTTCTGAATCACATGGAGGTTATTGTATTAAAGTGTCACTGTCATTTCATAGACAAGCCAAAAGTTTTGTTCGGTCCGGATAGGACCTGTACTGATCAGGAGATAGAGCTGGGAGAAGACCGCACTAAGCATGTCACGTGATCAGTCGGGCTCCATAGAGCTCCAATATAAGTCCTGACTGATCACGTGACACAGAGCCGGGAGAGGACCACGCTTAGTGCGGTCTTCTCGCAGCTCTATCTCCTGATCGGTATGGGTCTGAACACTCAGACCCGGACCGATCAAAACTTTTGACCACGACAGTGACACTTGGGTTACTATTACATGGCCCGATAATAACTGTAAATGAACGCTGATCTAGCTGCCCGATAATCGTTTAAGGGCTGCATGGACATCGTTACCTTGCAGCCCTTGCGTAAACGGCATATATTACCTATCCATGCTGCAGGGCTCCTCTTGCGGTCCGCTTCTCCCCGGGTCCCGCGCACTGCAGCTTCAGAGCGGCCTGTCTTAGCTGACAGGCCACTCAGCCAATCCCTGGCCGCAGCGGTTCGATTATGATGCTTATTTTCTTCATGGGTCCGTTAAGGGTGTATGAGGTGGACTTTAAGACCTAATTTGGTACTGGCCCTATAAAAGCAAATTTGATATGCGTTTCTTAACAGTGACATCCACAGCAGCCTTATACAGTGGTGCCTTGGATTACGAGCATAATTCGTTCCGGGACCGTGCTTGTAATCCAAATCCACTCTTATACCAAAGCAAATTTTCCCATAAGAAATCATTGAAATGTAGACAATTGGTTCCACACCCCAAAAATCATTTTATAATCATTATAGCAGCAGTGTGTATAGCTGAGTGTGAGTGCAAGCACATTATAGCAGCAGTGTGTATAGCTGAGTGTGAGTGCAAGCACATTATAGCAGGAATGGAGAGGATGGAAAACACAAGGACTGATAGAGACTGCAGGGAGCATGAAGGAATGAGCAGGGCAGATGTGGGCACAGTATAGCAGCACTCTCTGTCCGGGGAGAGAGGGGTTAAAGCTATAAAGAGATTACCCCCACAGTCCTGTCCCCTGATGCAAGCCCCAGTCTGAAGCAGATCTGCTATAAATTGGAAGGTGAGAGACTTCCTGGGTCAGAGTACTGTGCTGCAGACCCCGCTATGCAGGCCATGCCCCTCCCCCACTCACGCTCCCACCCAATACCAGGAGCTCTTAAACCAAAGCAATGCTCTTAAACCAAGTCACAATTTTGAAAAACTGTGAGCTCTTCTTGCAAAATGCTCTTAAACAAAGTTACTCTTAAACCAAGGTACCACTGTAATTGTAAAGAAAATTGTTCAGTTACCATGGCAATCTTGTGGAAATCTCTTTATGTCAGTGAGGCAAAATCGTTAAGAACCTGCCATCTTCTATTGTCTAATATGGGACATGTGACTGTGTGGCTGTTGTCAGGCATTGAGTGAAGGACCTGCAAGTTTCTATTGACTGCCACATTTCAGCTATTTGCATATGAGCTGTGATTGGCTGGTTAGGGCTGTGCTGTGTGATATTTGAATTTTTGAACATTCCATCATTTCTATGGGGGAATTTTTTTTGTCTTTAAATGTAAATTTCTTAAAGACAAATCTGATTGAAACCAAAAATACTTAGCACACCTGTCACAGCCTAGAGCTCAGACAGTCTGTACACAAAGTGGTTCAGACTGTATTAATTGCAGGAAATCTGAGAAACTAGAGGAAGAAAAGGGACTACAGTATAGGGCTTTCTCAAGCACTATGATTATGTTAGCTGACATAGCAATACCCCTTTAATGTAGGCACAAGAGCAGACTGAACCAGGGTAGAATGGACAAAAACTATTGCTCAAGGTTCACTTTTGTAAATTATTATAGTAAAACTGAGCAATTGATGGCCATACACAATGTTCTGGCATAAAGTGGGATATGAGTTTGGGGTGTACTACCACAACAATGATTTAAAAGGATTATTTGATGACAACCTATTTTCATCTGTGTAATAAATTTACGGTAATAAATATTGGTAATTAAGGATATTTTATACCTTTCTATGGCCTTTAATGCTTTCCTTCTGCTTTTTGAGGCAAAGTGTCGGCCCTGTTGTCTTGAGCCCTGCTTCCTTACTTGTGGACATCCTCTAACAGATTCTTGTTCCTGTATACTGAAGACTCCAGCCAGTAATTCTGTTAACTCTATCTCCCTCACACTGGCTGAACTCCTGGCTATGGTGTCCAGTACACAGGTAGTCCATTTTAGGCTCTACACCGCGCTGTAATGACAGCCGGACGGCTAATTCATTACAGCGTGGCGCATATGAATACAGTTCCCCCGCTCCCAGCATCTTATCACAGATGCTGCCCGGGCAGGGGACAAGTCCGTTATATGCATTCCACATCCGTGTTCCATGCAGAACACTGAATGTGTGAATGCAGCCTAACATCAGGGATCCAGGGTGAGCACCCAGGATTCCCCGCTCTAGCGATTCCCGGCTGAGTAGATGGTGGCACCCTAGGTGCATGCGGGCCTTGACCATACATTCTCTTGCAGTATTGAATGTACAAAAAATGCAGTTCCTTGGTGTTTTGTCGATATCACACATTAAAGGGGTTGTCCAGCGAAAATCTTTTATATATATATATATATATATATATATATATATATATATATATATATATAAATATAAAAACTGGTGTCAGACACTTATTCAGATTTGTAATTTTACTTTTATTTAAAAATCTCAAGTCTTCCAGTACTTATTAGCTCCTGTATGTCCTGCAGGAAGTGGTGAGGCTTTAGATTTATTAATAGAAGTAAATTACTAACCAACTTTCTGACAATAGTGGGTTTAAAAGAAAATAATTTTTGCCGGAGACTCCCCTAATAGGTCTTTTGTGACCAATCAGGCCTGTCTTCTTCCAATGTATTATAAGACAGGTCTTCCTAGGCAATATGAAGGTAGGTGAGTGAAAGGCGATAAGCATATAATAACATATACTTTGCTGAGCACCAAATAGCTGGAATTGTTCCTGTGTTGTCAGTGTTATGAGAGGCTTGTTGTTTCCTGAAGCTGCAATGATTAACCAGAGAGGTAGGTAGAGCGACGTTACACACGCTGCTGACCTGCAAGGAATGTGTTACCGGGATTGTGAGAGCGAGTGCACAGAGGAGGTGTGTGTCACTGGTGCACACACCCAGACACTGGGAGCACTGGAGGCTCATGGTGGAATAGCATCTGGTGACACTGGGAGCACTGGAGGCTCATGGTGGAATAGCATCTGGTGACACTGGGAGCACTGGAGGCTCGTGGTGGAATAGCATTTGGTGACACTGGGAGCACTGGAGGCTCATGGTGGAATAGCATCTGGGAGCACTGGAGGCTCATGGTGGAATAGCATCTGGTGACACTGGGAGCACTGGGGGCTCATGGTGGAATAGCATCTGGTGACACTGGGACCACTGAAGGCTCATGGTGGAATAGCATCTGGGAGCACTGGAGGATCATGGTGGAATAGTATCTGGTGACACTGGGAGCACTGGAGGCTCATGGTGGAATAGCATTTGGTGACACTGGGAGCACTGGAGGCTCATGGTGGAATAGCATCTGGGAGCACTTGAGGCTCATGGTGGAATAGCATCTAGTGACACTGGGAGCACTGGGGGCTCATGGTGGAATAGCATCTGGTGACACTGGGACCACTGGAGGCTCATGGTGGAATAGCATCTGGGAGCACTGGAGGATCATGGTGGAATAGTATCTGGTGACACTGGGAGCACTGGAGGCTCATGATGGAATAGCATCTGGTGACACTGGGAGCATTGGAGGCTCATGGTGGAATAGCATCTGGTGACACTGGGAGCACTGGAGGCTCATGGTGTAATAACATCTGTTGACACTGGGAGCACTGGAGGCTCATGGTGGAATAGCATCTGGTGACACTGGGAGCACTGGAGGCTCATGGTGTAATAGCATCTGGTGACACTGGTAGCACTGGAGGCTCATGGTGGAATAGCATCTGGTGACACTGGGAGCACTGGGGGCTCATGGTGAAATAGCATCTGGTGACACTGGGAGAACTGGAGGCTCATGGTGGAATAGCATCTGGGAGCACTGGAGGCTCATGGTGGAATAGCATCTGGTGACACTGGGAGCACTGGGGGCTCATGGTGGAATAGCATCTGGTGACAGTGGGAGCACTGGAGGCTCATGGTGTAATAGCATCTGGTGACACTGGGAGCACTGGAGGCTCATGGTGGAATAGCATTTGGTGACACTGGGAGCACTGGAGGCTCATGGTGTAATAGCATCTGGTGACACTGGGAGCACTGGAGGCTCATGGTGGAATAGCATCTGGTGACACTGGGAGCACTGGAGGCTCATGGTGGAATAGCATCTGGTGACACTGGGAGCACTGGAGGCTCATGGTGGAATAGCATCTGGTAACACTGGGAGCACTGGAGGCTCATGGTGGAATAGCATTTGGTGACACTGGGAGCACTGGAGGCTCATGGTGGAATAGCATCTGGGAGCACTGGAGGCTCATGGTGGAATAGCATCTGGTGACACTGGGAGCACTGGGGGCTCATGGTGGAATAGCATCTGGTGACAGTGGGAGCACTGGAGGCTCATGGTGGAATAGCATCTGGGAGCACTGGAGGCTAATGGTGGAAGAGCATCTGGTGACACTGGGAGCACTGGAGGCTCAGGGTGGAATAGCATCTGGTGACACTGGGAGCACTGGAGGCTCATGGTGGAATAGCATCTTTTGACACTGGGAGCACTGGAGGCTCAGGGTGGAATAGCATCTGGTGACACTGGGAGCACTGGAGGCTCATGGTGGAATAGCATCTGGTGGCACTGGGGGCTCATGGTGGAATAGCATCTGGTGACACTGGGAGCACTGGAGGCTCATGGTGGAATAGCATCTGGTGACACTGGGAGCACTGGAGGCTCATGGTGCAATAGCATCTGGTGACACTGGGAGCACTGGAGGCTCATGCTGGAATAGCATCTAGTGACACTGGGAGCACTGGAGGCTCATGGTGGAATAGCATCTGGTAACACTGGGAGCTCATGGTGGAATAGCATCTGGTTACACTGGGAGCTCATGGTGGAATAGCATCTGGTGACACTGGGAGCACTGGAGGCTCATGGTGCAATAGCATCTGGTGACACTGGGAGCACTGGAGGCTCATGCTGGAATAGCATCTAGTGACATTGGGAGCACTGGAGGCTCATGGTGGAATAGCATCTGGTAACACTGGGAGCTCATGGTGGAATAGCATCTGGTTACACTGGGAGCTCATGGTGGAATAGCATCTGGTGACACTGGGAGCACTGGAGGCTCATGGTGGAATAGCATCTGGGAGCACTGGAGGCTCATGGTGGAATAGCATCTGGGAGCACTGGAGGCTCATGGTGGAATAGCATCTGGTGACACTGGGAGCACTGGAGGCTCAGGGTGGAATAGCATCTGGTGACACTGGGAGCACTGGAGGCTAATGTTGGAAGAGCATCTGGTGACACTGGGAGCACTGGAGGCTAATGTTGGAAGAGCATCTGGTGACACTGGGAGCACTGGAGGCTCAGGGTGGAATAGCATCTGGTGACACTGGGAGCACTGGGGGCTCATGGTGGAATAGCATCTGGTGACACTGGGAGCACTGGAGGCTCATGGTGGAATAGCATCTGGTGACACTGGGAGCACTGGGGGCTCATGGTGGAATAGCATCTGGTGACACTGGGAACACTGGCGGCTCAGGCTGGAATAGCATCTGGTAACACTGGGAGCACTGGAGGCTCAGGGTGGAACAGCATGTGGTGACACTGGGAGCACTGGAGGCTCATGGTGGAATAGCATCTGGTTACACTGGGAGCTCATGGTGGAATAGCATCTGGTGACACTGGGAGCACTGGAGGCTCATGGTGGAATAGCATCTGGTTACACTGGGAGCACTGAAGGCTCATGGTGGAATAGCATCTGGTGACAGTGGGAGCACTGGAGGCTCATGGTGGAATAGCATCTGGTGACACTGGGAGCACTGGAGGCTCATGTTGGAATAGCATCTGGTGACACTGGGAGCACTGGAGGCTCATGTTGGAATAGCATCTGGTGACACTGGGAGCACTGGGGGCTCATGGTGGAATAGCATCTGGTGACAGTGGGAGCACTGGAGGCTCATGGTGTAATAGCATCTGGTGACACTGGGAGCACTGGAGACCCATGATGGAATAGTGTCTGGTGACACTGGGAGCACTGGAGGCTCATGGTGGAATAGCATCTGGTTACACGGAGCACTGGAGGCTCCGGGTGGAACAGCATGTGGTGACACTGGGAGCACTGGAGGCTCAGGGTGGAACAGCATGTGGTGACACTGGGAGCACTGGGGGCTCATGGTGGAATAGCATCTGGTGACAGTGGGAGCACTGGAGGCTCATGGTGTAATAGCATCTGGTGACACTGGGAGCACTGGAGACCCATGATGGAATAGTGTCTGGTGACACTGGGAGCACTGGAGGCTCATGGTGGAATAGCATCTGGTTACACGGAGCACTGGAGGCTCCGGGTGGAACAGCATGTGGTGACACTGGGAGCACTGGAGGCTCATGGTGGAATAGCATCTGGTGACACTGGGAGCACCTGAGACCCATGATGGAATAGTGTCTGGTGACACTGGGAGCACTGGAGGCTCATGGTGGAATAGCATCTGGTGACACTGGGAGCACTGGAGGCTCATGTTGGAATAGCATCTGGTGACACTGGGAGCACTGGAGGCTCATGGTAGAATAGCATCTGGTTACACTGGGAGCACTGGAGGCTCAGGGTGGAACAGCATGTGGTGACACTGGGAGCACTGGAGGCTCATGGTGGAATAGCATCTGGTGACACTGGGAGCACTGGAGACCCATGATGGAATAGTGTCTGGTGACACTGGTAGCACTGGAGGCTCATGGTGGAATAGCATCTGGTGACACTGGGAGCACTGGAGGCTCATGGTGGAATAGCATCCATAGGGAACCATACCTTAGCTTATACTATATGTTACAGCCTAGAAGCATGAGGCTGCACTACTGAAAGGGTCACTGTCATCAGAGAAAGCTTTGGACATGTCATAGATACATATCAAAAGTTCTGATTGGTCCGGGTCTGAGTGTTCTGACATATGCCGACTGGGAGAACGAGCCGGGAGAAGACCCTGCTAAGCACAGACCTCTCCCGTCTCTGTGTCACGTGATCAGTCGGACTCGTAATGTAAGTCTATGGAGCCAATTCATAATGCTGACAGAGCGGGGAGTGGGCGCTCGGTACAGGTCTGAACACTCAGGCCCAGACCGATCAAATCCCTTGACATGTCATCAGTTCTCTGTGATGACAAGTACGCTTAAAGGATTCTAAAGAATGGATCGGCTTAGCTGCGTTCAGGCTGATCATGACAGACCACTGGGCAGATTCTATTCATTTCTGTGGGCTTCTTATATACATCAGTCTACATCCCTTCCTTAATGAGCAATTCTCTACAACTTGTTCTCTAGGTGAGAGGTACCTCTTTAGTCTTGGTCTTTAGCCCTTTCACTCAGTTCCCATGGAGGTACAACCGAAGGCCCTGTGGCAATGAGAATCTCGCATTGTACATCTATGCCTTATTTAGGCCAGGGTCACATCTGCGTTGCATTCTCTGCTGTTCTGCTTTGACTTTGGCATTGGAGCAGAACGACGGTAGAAAAATAATATGGTGCTGATGAATAAATTAAAGGGGAACTCTGATGGGAAAAAAAATTCTTTCTAATCAACTGGTTTTAAAAGTTTTATAAACTTGTGATTAACTTCTATAAAAAAAAAAACAACTCTAGTCTTCCAGTACTTATCAGCTGCTGGATGTCCTGCAGGAAGTGGTGTATTCTCTCCAGTCTGACACTGTGCTCTCTGCTGCCACCTCTGTCCACGTCAGGAACTGTCCAAAGCAGGAGAGGTTTTCTCGGAAGATTTGTTTCTGCTCTGGACAGTTCCTGACGCAGAGTGTCAGACTGGAAAGAAGACACCACTTCCTGCAGGACATACAGTAGCTGATAAGTACTGAAAGACTTGAGGTAGATTTGAATAGAAGTAAATTGCCTATCTAAAGCCAGTGTGAAACCAGCCTTATCTGGACAGTACACAACACTTTGTACTGTAAGGGTGCGTTCACACCTACAGGATCCGCAGCAGATTTGATGCTGTGTTCAGTTATTTGAATGAAATCTGCTGCAGATCCAGTAAGTGTGAACGTACCCTAAGATGTATATTAGAGCCTTTCAATCCTATTATAACTGTATATTATTATTATTATTATTATTATTACTGTATAACACCTTTTATTTGGATGCGTTGTTCCACTATACAGTAGTATGTACCAGGAAGTATTCCATGTCTATAATATGATGATATGATTCAATTGGAGGCATTAGCTGTGGTGTGCATTCTCTCTTATAGAGCAGGCCATGTAGTATTGGTTCTCATACATAAGGGAGAGCCTTCTATTCCCCTGAATTACTGTAACACCATGACTACATTCCTTTACACCACAAGTGCATTGAGTAACTCTGACAATGTGGTAACTCAGCGTTCAGCATTGTTTAGTCTTCTCACTACCTGACTGCTTAGGACTCTCTCTCTCTTCCATCAGACATGGCTATGACAGAGCAAACTCCATGTTTCCCCATGAGCAACCACACAAAGGAACGTGTTACCATGACTAAGATGACGCTGGAAAACTTCTACAGTAACCTCATTACCCAACATGAAGAACGGGAGCTAAGGTACTCGGTGGACACATATATCACCATAGCGGTGCAGCAACATGCAGGGTGGATTATAGGGGTACTCCGATGAAAATCTTTTTCTTCCAAATCAACTGGTTTTAGAAAGTTATATAGAGTAGTAATTTACTTCTGTTTAAAAATCTCAAGACTTCTAGTACTTATCAGCTGCTGTATGTCCTGCAGGAAGTGGTGTATTCTTTGGAGTCTGACATAGTGCTCTCTGTCCATGACAGGAACTGTCCAGAGAAGTAGCTAACCCCCATAAAAAACGTCTTCTGCTCTGGACAGTTCCTGTCTTAGACAGAGGTGGCGGCAGAAAGCACTGTGTCAGACTGAAAAGAATACGGCACTTCCTGCAGGGCATACAGCAGCTGATAAGTACTGGAAGTTTTGAGATTTAATAGAAGTAAATTACAAATCTTTAGAACTCTTTGAAACCAATTGATTTGAAATAGAAGAAATTTTAATCGGAGTACCCCTGTAATATCTCGATGTATATGGATATCTGATGCGAACAAGGGCCCTGTCAGCTGGATGTAGTCTGGAAGCCAAAAACAGCCAAAGGCAGTGCTTTACATGCTTTGTGTTGCTGCCATAGAGGAGCTGCATAAACCACTAGCATGTCAGACAGATCCAGGGTGGCCGTCATTCTCCAGATAGCCGAGGGATCCAGAAACAGGACCAGTGCATGTGCCATAAAGGGTGAAATGGGAATATTTCACAGTCTTAGGCCACATTCACACACCCGTAGTGCAGTCCGGCCGCAGACCATACTACCGAATGTGCATCCGTAGTGCTCCATGCTTCGTTTGCAACATTTATGTGCAGGAAATGGAGCAGACATTGTTACTAGTTAGGTGCCACCCATTAAACTCACTGGGCACACTGCCTGTACACCATGGAATATGTTGACATGCCTTTTTGACAGGTTGCTTATGTATATATCTATTGTACTGGTAAAACAATCTTCAGTTTAGTCACTAAACATTAAACTTAGAACCCTTTAACACATTAAAGGAGCACTCCGCCTAAGTGTTTTTTTTTCTTTCAGATCAACTGTTTTCAGAAAGTTCTAGAGATTTGTAAATTACGTCTATTTAAAAAATCTCAAGTATTCCTGTAGGTATCAGCTGCTGTATGTCCTGTAGGAAGTGGTGTGTATTCTTTCCTGCTGCCACCTTTGTCAATGTCAGGAACTGCCCAGAGTAGGAAAGGGTTTTCTATAGGGATTTGCTACGGCTCTGGACAGTTCCTTCACGGACAGAGGTGGAAGCAGAGAGCGCTGTGTCAGACTGGAAAAGAACACTGCAGGGCTTACAGCAGCTGATAAGTACTGGGAGACTGGAGATTTTTAAATAGATGTCATTTTCAAATCTATAGAACATTCTAAAACCAGTTCATTTGAAAGAAATGGAGTACCCCTTTTAAAGTTCCTTCTGGATTTTTCTAGGTGTAGAGGATGACATTTTCCCGTGTTCTACCTTAGAACATGGCCTACTGCCCCGCTGACTGTTATCAGAGCGCTCCAGCTTGCAGAAAATAGGTTTCTGCAAGTTGTTATCCGCTTCATGTTTTGTCTGTCTAAACCGTCTACAATACAGTGTAAGAATCCTTTATACAAATTCCTATAGTCTCTGTAGCGGTTTACGGAATTATAATAAAAGTCTATGGAACTTCCGGCAACTCTGTATACCAGAAGTCTCATAGGCCTCCATTATAACCATACACAGCTCTCTATAGCGTGCTGCAGAGTGCGCTTACCCCTTTGTTCTAGCAATTGCCGGGGGTCTCAGAAACCTGTTTAAATGATAGTTACACATTAGGAAACTAGTTCTTCACAGACTAACTTACCATATGGCTGCATTCACACCTAGTAGCTTGGTCAGTATTTTTAGCCATAATCAGGAGTGGACCTGACAAAGGAAACTATAATAAGGTTTGCACCATTCTCTGTGTTTGTGACCCATGCCTCTATTTGGTGGATAAAAGAATATATGTGATCCCAGGCGATAGGTCACTATGCATCGCTAAGCAGATTATGTCAAATGTCTTCTCAAATGGTGGTGTTTTTTTTTTTTAATAATTAAACATTACTATTGTTTCTTCTTTTAGGCAGAAGAGGTTAGAAAAGGTCATGGAGGAAGAAGGCCTCAGAGATGAAGAGGTAAATGGAGCAATATAGCAGGAATTAGCTGAATGAATAATAGATAAGTGGCTGTGGCTGTGGTGACTGGATCTCCTTAGCTGTGATAAAATCTCTATTTAAGAAGCCGTGACCTACATGGCCGAGGGAGCACTGCTTTCTGCGCTCAGCGCTGCCTGTCTCTGCATTGCTAGCAAAGCTTTTATGTTTTTGGGATATATGCTTTGCTTATATCCCAGAGTCGCGTCTACCGTCACAACCAACCTCTTTTTTTTTTTTTTTTTTTTTTTTTAAATCGATCATTAAAATGTCTTATAGCTGTCTCTACAGCAGGCATGTCCAAACTTTTTTTCGAAGAGTGCCAAATTTGATGAAGTGAACATGTGCGAGGGCCGACCATTTTACATGCTACATGCTATATGCTTTATAACACAGGCAGATAATAGCAAGCTGGATACCTGGGGGGCCGTAAAAGTTCGAAACGCGGGCCGCAAATGGCCCTCCGGCCGGACTTTGGACATGCCTGCTCTACAGTATAGATGTCTGCAGCATCTGTACTGTAACCCTTGCTGCCATACCATTGTCTGTCTGTCCTATACCTCTTACCAGCGTTATGTGGTAAATTAGGAAATAGAACATTTTAATTTAGATTTTTTGTGAAATTACTTCTGCTTCCTTTATAAATAGAAGAATAAAAAATTTCATCAAAAAACATATATATATATATATATATATATATATATATATATATATATATAATATTATTTTATTTTTTCCATATTTGTGGTTAGCAGAGCTGTGTTCACATCAGTGATCTAGGGATAGGGGACAAGTAAGTGATTGCAGGGGGGTCCGATTTCTCTACATCCCGAGCGATCTCTGCATCAGCCCGTGGCTCCTTTTCTCTGAATAGAGCCGCGGGTACAGCACGTGACCTGTGGCTCCAGTTGTTTCTGTGGAGCTGTCGGAAAGACAGTTCTCGTCTCTCTCTGGCGCCTCCATAGGGAATGAATGGAGCTGCTGAGGAGAGCTAAGTACAGCACTCCGCTATTTGCAATGGCTCCATAGGAGTGAATAGAGCATGCAAGAGAAAGATTATGACTAAAGTAATATAGACAGTCTGTACTTATGACTCTTCAGGCTTCAGAGTAGCTGCAAAGTGACAGCTTGCCGGCTCTGTCTTTATACACCTAGTATATATATTTGTGGCTGCCACACCTTTCCAGGACAGTATGAGGAAATGAAGACATCGCTGTGCCGTGCTGGTGTACTTCCTCTCTACTCCCAGACTCGTGTATTAATCATACGCTCCAGTAACAATCCTGTTTTATGGACCATATAAATTCTTACTTTGCAGTTACATATTAGGTTGGACTATTAACGCCTAGTTCCTGGTCTCGTAAAGGAAGGGACATTTTGTTAATAGATATGTGTCCACTTTTTAGCCCTCTTTGTTGGTGAATAGACTCATATACTGATCTTCTGCTCAGACAAATGCCCTGAATTATTTTACATAAAATATAAGGATCTGAAAGAACAATGAAAGGGGATTTTTATCATGTTTAAGTAGTTTTCCCATATAATTACAGAGTGGCTTAAAATGTGATGTTTATAGCTTGTTTACAGCGTTGGCTGTCCAGGCATGATGGGAGTTGTAGTTCTGCAATAGCTGGAGAGCCAAGGTTCCCTACCCCTGGTATAAAGGGTGTGGGGCTCTCCTAACCGTCCACCACAGATGATGATGTTGGAGATGGGGGTCAGGCGTGATGGAAAATTGCCATCCGACCCCTTTGTTCTGGGAGAGACAAGCTGCAGCCAGAGCTCACTGACTGAATCTTAACCCTCCCTATAGAGAACCAAAACAGTCCTGTGTATGGGGAGGACGTGAGAGATAGCTTATGGCCAGATGATAATTCGGCCATCACTTATTGTGTATGGCAACCTTTAGACCAGGTTAGGGATGTTCAGTTACAGCACTACATGTTATAAGGGCCCATTCACACTATGGAAAGCAGGCGGAAATTCCGAGCGGAACCCCCTCCCACAAACTCTGCTCGGAATCCTGTCTGCTCTCTGTTTCAGTGGGATGCCTTGTGCGCCTCCGCGCCTCTCCACTCAGAGAATTGACATGGCCCTAAGAGGGTAAGATGACTGAAATAGTAGTGGATGGGAACTAGGGACTTACATGAAAGGCTCAGCAGTGAGGGGGCACAGTATTATCCAGGATTTGAAAAACATTTATTTTTTCCCAAAAAAACTGTCAAACCTCTCCTTAGGTTGTTTGGTTTGTAATTTACTTCTATTAAAATATCGCAAGCCTTCCAGTACTTATCAGCTGCTGTATGCCCTGCAGGAACTGATGTATTCTTTCCAGTCTGACACAGTGCTCTCTGCTGCTACCTCTGTCCAGAGCAGTAGCAAATCCTCATAGAAAATCTCTCCTGCTCTGGACAGTTCCTGACACAGATAGAGGTGGCAGCAGAGAGTACGGTGTCAGACTGGAAAGAAAACGCCACTTCTTGCAGGGCATACAGCAACTAATAAGTACTGGCTTGAGATTTTTAAATAGAAGCAAATTAAAAATCTATATAATTTTCTGACACCAGTTGATTTGAAAGGGGGAAAAAAATCCCCTTTAAAAGAAAAAAAAATCCCCTATTAACCTGTGTGCTGTTTTGGGGATATGAGCAGTTGACTTAATATGCTAATGAAGCATTTCTGTGCACTGGGGGCGGGGCTACTACAGAGTGCACCAATCTGCCCCTCCTAGTGAGCGTTCAGTAGCATATGAAATCAACCACTCGTATTCGGAAAACAGCGCTGACTGTAAATTTAAGAGCTTGTCCAACCCCTTTAACTCTGAGGGTATATGAAAGACCCTAATGTTCCCCAGACACGTGTCTAGGTTATCAGATGTGTTTTTGTCTTTGTGAATAGCTGAATGGAATATGATCGGGTTTCCACAGAGAAAAGTATTCAGAAAATCATAAATCAAATTTGTCATCTTCTACTTTCAACTAAGAAATGACTATATTTGCCGACATCTACGTCTCCGACTCTCATGGCTGCTGGCTGTGAAACCTCTATCGAGGCATAGTTTACAAGACATTCTGTTCACAATTATCATGCCATGAAAACCATCCTAGGAATTCTAATTATTGGAAAACCTTCTCCATAGCTATTACCAACAGGACTAAAATGTGGCTGTTCAAGAGCGTATTGGCTCTTACGTTTTTGTTTAGTTTATTCAGTGCTAGGACCAGGTATATAGGTAAGAAGGGACACGCACCTTTTATATTCTAACTTTGTACATTTGCTATATATTTAGAGCCAGTAACAGTCATAATATGATATTTTTATTTGCACAAAGTATATGGCTCTTGTACAAAACTGTAAATACATGCACAGTACCTAGAAATCTGTGTAAAAATAAAAAAACAAGACTTTACAGGGGTTATCTGGGCAACAAAAACAAAATCCCCCTCTAAACAATCCACCTTTCCAATACCACCCTATGTCTAATATACATGTATAACCTATGTTGCACCCTTTCCCTGTTTTTTTTTTCTCATACTTACCCGCTCTGGTTTCTAAAATCATCTTCTCTGTGTCCTCTCTGACAACATGCTGCTCCCTCCTCCCTTTGTAGACATAGGGCATGTGATTTCCTCTCTGGGGGCTTGGTCAGCTGTCTATTGACTTAAAGACATCTGCATCATCTCCATGCACCTGTTCCATAGACTTACATGTGTTCCTGAGCCTAGGTTTCTGTAATATGAAAAGTTCTAGTTCTATCTCTGCTTGTTGTCAGTGAATGCTGCAGGGATACCTGTCAGTGTCTCAGCTATGTATATTCTAAGTGTTATAGATGTTCTTAGAGTCTGGATGGAACTAGAATGTTTTCATTCACAGTCAGCAAGCAAAGATCTTAACCTGCCCCCCCCCCCAGTAAAAAGATGCCCGATATGCAGCTTATAGCTACACCATGCGCGCCTCGGCTCTGCTACACCATGCGCGCCTCGGCTCTGCTACACCATGCGCGCCTCGGCTCTGCTACACCATGCGCGCCTCGGCTCTGCTACACCATGCGCGCCTCGGCTCTGCTACACCATGCGCGCCTCGGCTCTGCTACACCATGCGCGCCTCGGCTCTGCTACACCATGCGCGCCTCGGCTCTGCTACACCATGCGCGCCTCGGCTCTGCTACACCATGCGCGCCTCGGCTCTGCTACACCATGCGCGCCTCGGCTCTGCTAACCCGGTGTTTACAGTGTAATAGTAATGACAGCAGTGGGCAAGAAAGAAAACCAAGGGAGCGAGTACACAAATAGACCAATCAGGGAGATGCATGATGGGAAATGTAGTTTCCTGGCCAGCGCCATCATGGATATAGATTGGCTTTTAGAAACCCAGGAATGGCAGCAGCTAGAAAGACAGGAGACTGTTCAAAATACTCAGGGGGGCTTGGTAAGACCAGCTAGGTTTGGGAGCATTTCATTTTTTAGCTCTTATGTGGATAACCCCTTTAAAACCTTAAACACAATCATTGAATTTCTTACGCAGGTTTAATAGAAAGTATTGTAAAGAAAAAAGATAAAGGGCCCAGTAACTGACATTGTATATTGTATCCTGATATAGAAAAAGATGCGAAGGTCGGCACACGCTCGAAAAGAAACAGAGTTTCTGCGACTGAAGAGAACACGGCTGGGATTAGAGGATTTCGAGTCTCTGAAAGTCATCGGCAGGGGAGCTTTCGGGGAGGTAAGGAGACAATACATATTGCCTGCATTTTTGTAATATAAATTCCTGCAATAGAGTGGTGTAGCCTATAGGAATATGAGCGGAGGAAGAAAAGATGTGCAAATCCTAAAAAAAAAATATATATATATTTTTTTTAATGTAGGTCAGACTGGTACAGAAGAAAGACACTGGTCACGTCTATGCAATGAAGATTTTGAGAAAATCTGATATGCTGGAGAAAGAACAGGTGAGCGATATTGTGCTGACATGCTTACACGCTTGTGCTGTGTTTTTTTTTTTTTTTTTTTTTTTATTGGCCATATTTTAGCAGCTTTTTTTGATTACAGCAAAAGCTATAACTTCCCTTTTTATTTACAACCCAAATGGCACGGATACCCCCCCCCCCATATCCAGCAGCAGAGATGATGGGTGCAGAAGACAACTACTCGCCTACTCCCCCCCCCCCCCCCCCCCCCCCTGCCGGTGAACACGTGAGCCAGCCGGCATAGGAGGTGTAGGCGAATAGTTGTCTTCTACGCACCAGTAATCCCGGTTGTCAGGTGGCGGGGGAGGGCTGCACTTTGGGGGATCCATGCCTCGATCCTACTACGGTCATCACAGTGCAAATTGCAGCATAGATAGTGTGAATTAGGCCTTACATCCCAAAAATTTCAGTACTTGCAAACAAAGCGCCATTTTGCAACTGAGTTCCATAAAACTTATTGGGAAACTACTCCCCTTTTTTTATTGCTATTCTGTAAAGTAAATGTTTTAGACCATTTATGGCCCCTCCCCCCAAAAAAAAAACAAAAAACACAACACAGCAAAAGAATCTGTGTGGGAACATAGCTTTATTTTAGTTGAATATTTTGGTCACATATGGATAGATTATTTTATCTATTCTCTGTTTGGAAACCAAAAATCTATGGACAGTAATGATGATGTTAGAAATTCATTTTACCTTGATGGATAAAATTGCCTTTCTACACTTAGTCATGTCTATTGTAGTATGTCTTAATGTCTGCACTTAATTCCTCCTTATAGTGACAGATGTGCTGGAAGCTCGCTGGTTAAAAGGAAGTGGTGAAATGGGTGTAGCAGCCTAACATCTGATGATTTCAGATTCTGTTCCACAACACTCAACCGTCTTTTTATAAAGCAAAATGAGATTCAACCTCGGCAGAGCTTGGTGGGAGGGCGGAGATCAAGGGCATGTTTCTTTTCCAACCAAGTGTTTTGTTTTTTTATTTTTTATTTAGCTCACAGTATTTCCCATATGTTGCGCCACAAAAGTATAAAAGTCACATGTATATGTGTGTGTGTATACATATTTATTCAGTGTGTATGTGTGTGTATGCATGTATATGTATATGTGTGTATATATTATATTTGACTTCTATATGTTAAGAAGGACACGTTCTAGAATGCATCCAATACCTTATGGGTCTGATTGACCAGTAATAGGATCAGCTGTCTGTTACAGTATGGTACAAGGTGTCTATAATTGTAGAAGTAAGATAAATAGAGAGCCATTTGTGGCTATTTTTCCCATTTATAATGCGGTATACTTACTAAAGCTGGCCAGAGCCTAAAGGTAGCCATACACATATCATAGCTGTAAGGTGAGCAGCTATCTCTCCAGAAACTTAGCTAAGCGGAACTACATGTGTTCTGGGTGGAGAAGGGGCGATGAGGGATACCCACCCAAACTAGAGACATAAGTGGTGCTGTTTCCTGAAGAAAGCAGTAATAAGTTTCTAATCCTGGCTATTCCTTTTAGGGGTCATCTTGGTGCTACAGTACTGACACGCTTTTTACAGATCTCCATGCATCATTATAAATGATTGCAGGAGTTCTGAAGTCCCGTCAGCAGCACATCGTCCGTGTTTATAGTCCCTGCACAGAATGGCCCCTTAAGCTAACATGCCCATTTCTTCTCTACCCTTCATGTGTTGGGGCAGTCTGGGAGCCCCTATAGGACAGTTGGTTGTAAAGAAAGCTACTCTTGGCAGCTCTTTCCTATCTGAGTCAGTAAGGTTGAGCTACAATACCAGACCCAGGTCGCAGCGCTGCCTCACTGCTTTCGGACCTCTGCCGGCCTCCTGCAGTTCCTGCTCCTGCCATGTCACAACCCGGGCTCAGCGGGTACTTTCCTGTGGATGGTGACGTACCAGGAACCCATGAGTATCTGGAGCTTTGCAGTGGTCAGTGAACCTGTGACGCGGCACTGTGTGGGCACGGGAACGGATAAGTATACATTCTGTTGTATACCTGCAATCCCCTGCCTTCAGCAGAGTTTTAATTTTTAGTTTTAATACTGTTTAATTTTAATATTATGTAACCCCTTTAGGTGGTTTGTGTTGCATATATAATATACTGAACATCAGCCCTATTAGCCTGAGCTCTATTATCTATAGGTTTATATGATATAAAGCAAGGGTTATGTGTAAAAGCATTGTAATACCTGACAGGAGTCCTAGGGGCTTACAGTAAGAGTCCTGTGTACCCTGCCCACTGTAAACACTGATACAGGAAAGGCTGCCAATAATCCTGTGTGGGTGATATGTGGAACCATGACCTTCACATCAAATCCCTATGTCCTGTACATTGCATAGTGGGGCTTACAGATGCCCAATTGGATTGAGATTTGCCAAGTCCAAGTACAAAGTCAACACCTGGACATTGTATGTTCCTCAAGTGGCAGGGTGCACTGCTCTGCTGAGAGGAACCAGAGCCATTAGGAATACCATATACTTTTTTTGCAGGGCTAAAGAAGAAAAAAAAAGTTTGTACATATTCAGGAAATAGAACTTACTAGGAATGAGCGAATTTACAGTAGCAACAAAGCAAATCGCTTCTGCATTTTGCTCATCTGGCTGCGGGCTTTGAAGTCTCCTCCACTCTGTGCCGCTCGTCCCCAGGTGCTGAAAAAAGCTGGATCCAGTCCTGGGAAACGTCTCCCAGTTTCCACGGACTGGATTCATCTATTCCCAGCAACCGGGGACGAGCATCGCTCATCTCTAGTACTCACTCCACATAAATGTGCTGCAGTATACATTAGTAAGGGCCTATATAAATATTCAGTGTTTATTTTTATTTTTTTTGTCATTTTATGTAGAAAATTGACAATTTGTACAATAACTTTAATTTGCATCCATCTCCTTGTTAGCTATTTATCTCTTTATGCACTGCCATCTATATCCATCTTTCTGGTCATTGGAAACAAATATTTTGTTGCCTTGTTTGAACAATCCCAGTAATATAGTAATAGGTTCCATACCAGCAGCTGGACATCTTGTTCTCTCCCTATGCCATGTCACATGCTTTCCCTATACATTCAGCCCTAAGTACTCTTCCTGGACTTAAATGGGCACTGTGGTTACAAATAATGTTAAACTAGCAGGGGGGATGATATACTACACCTTTGCATTTTACTTCATGGTTTTTTTTTTTGCCTTTTTTCTATATGAAATACAATGCTATACATTCAGCCACTAGGTATCCCACTTACTGGAAAATTGCAGTCCAGGTTCCATCTTGAAGGTCATTTGGTCTTTAAAAGAAAAAGACCAAGTTCCATCAGCTCTCTTTAAAATTCTTACAGACTTTAGTATATCTTTAAAACAACCGACGCATTTCGAACCTGACCGGTTCTTAATCATGGTATCTGTATAACCAGTCAGGTTTGAAATGCGTCGGTTGTTTTTAAACTTGTATAATGTCTAAAAGAATTTTAAAGAGAGAGCTGATGAAACTTGGTGTTTTTCTTCTTGAACACCCCGGGATCCAGAGGCTTTACCTTCATGCTCTGCACACTTGGCAATGGGCCTAGAAGCATGAATATACCGACTGGACACCGACAGACGCTTTTCTTTATACATTTGGGGGGAGATTTATCAAACATGGTGTACAGTGAAACTGGCTCAGTTGCCCCTCGCAACCAATCAGATTCCACCTTTCATTCCTCACAGACTCTTTGGAAAATAAAAAGTGGAATCTGATTGGTTGCCGGGGGCAACTGAGTCAGTTTTACTTTACACCATGTTTGATAAATCTCTCCCTTCATCTTCAGTAACAGCAAAATAGAGACCAAATGCAGGAAGTGATGTCGGCCGGCCCAGTTAAGAGGCATGCTGATTGGTCAGCAGCCTCCCACTGCTGCAGATGAGTAAACTAACTAATAAAAAGGCTCCGCCCACCAGCTCGGAGTGACAGGCAGAAGCATGAGCAGCACAATGGGGCACTAAAAGGGCGAGAAAATTAAAATTAAAAAGAAAGCTATTTTTGCTGGGGTTGTTTATTTTTTTATATGTCTTGACAGGTACACTTTAACATTCCCTTTTTATTCATCTCTATTGCTTTTCACATTTAGACTTTTATACTGAGGGACTGGGATGCAGACAGAGGTATTACATATTTTATGCCGGTGTCCCTACTGTATTGTTTCTTTGAAGCATTGCGCCACCATGTTGCCATAATCCTTCCTTGGTATTTCCCAGTTTACATTGAGTTTGTTGTAGAAAATTCCAGACTAATCTTGCTGTGGTCTGACCACACCATGGCAGGTGTAGTCTTTTCTTAGTCACAGCTGTATTAACAAACATGAAGGCTGCTGGGATGAGATGTTTGCTGCGCAAACCAAACTCTGGTTACATTCAAGGTAAAGTCTTCTGACTTGGTGGAGAAGAGTAATCTAATGTAGAAATGAGGTGACCCGAATGCTGGCCAGCAGATAACTCTAGTTTCATTGGGTCCACTAGAGACCTTTACAGGCGATTCTGTGTTTTTCCACAAGTAAGGAAGCCCTCAGTGGTGTTTACGCATGCACCCTTGTGTTTGCTCGGTGCACACGGTGTGCTGTTCTACAGGCGGGAACACACCATCAAAGCAGCATTGTTGTAGGTCTACAGGATGTCTTGCCAAGATAACAGAATAATCAGGAAGTTCATTGCTCAAGCACTTTTAGCTAAGTCATATGTTGTGCTCACTGTTCTACTGTGTAATAACCCAGAGCCTGGTAGAAAGAGTCTGCAGGACTGGCATCTGATGGCTCCCCCCCCCTATCAATGTCTGCAAACTACCAGTAGCCCTTTAAAAACAAATGTGGTGTTTTTTTGAGCGTTAAAATTAGTCACTATGGGGGATATTTACTAACAAATCTAAAAACACGATTTTGTCAAAGATGCTTTGGCATAATTTCCAATCTAATGTGTTTAGTCAAATTTATGTAAATTAGTAAATGTGTCTTAAAAATAATGGTCTTTTAATTAGTCTAATAAATTCACCTGGTTCGGAGCAGACCTAGCGATGCGCCAATATATGCGATTTAAAAAAAAATGCGCAGTTCATAAATGTAGAGAAAAAAAGAATTCTGGCGCACTTTCGATGTAATTAACATAAAAAAATCTAATTCAAAAAGTTGCATCTAATTTGGATAGTCATGTCTAATGGTGCGTTTCAACGAAACGATAATTGGCCCAATCGCACGATTAACTATGTCGGAGTAACGATTTTTTTTCATAACGATCAGCGTTTAGACGGTACGATATATCGTACGGAAAATTCCTTTTGCGATCACTTAAGCCTATCTCACACATTGGTTAAATCGGCGAACAATCAACGACGATTTGAGAACATGTTCAAAGATCAAAATGAACAATTTCTCGCTCGTCGTTTAATCGTTCGCTGCATTAACACGTACAATTATCGTCCGAATTAGATTGTTGTCGCGCAAATTTGCACGATCGTTACGTGTAAACGCAGCATAAAAAAGCTTCATAAATTCATATTAGATTTATTTTGAGCGCAAACTAGATATATTAGACTAAAAACAGGCGCAATTAGTTTGATAAATGTCCCCCAAAGTTAAAAAAAAAAAGACTAAGGGTACGTTCACACGTACCAGATCCGCAGCGGACTTCATCTAAATAACTGAACACAGCATCAAATCTGCTGCGGATCTGCTACAGATCCTGTACGTGTGAACGCACCCTAAAGAATAAAGTTCTTTTACCATTCTCTGGAAAACCGTGGATACAGCCTATGGCTAGGTTCACACAGAGTATTTTTGCTCAGTATTTTGCAACCAAAACCAGGAGTGGATTGAATACACAGGCTATGCTCACACACTGTTGAGTGTATGGCAGTCATGTAATGGCAAATAGTTGCCGTTATTTTAAAACAACAGCCATTAAATGAGGGCCATCCGCTAAATTTCTACAGTGTGTGAACATAGCCTTTCTGTGTTTTCAATCCACCTCTGGTTTTGGTAGCAAAATACTGAGCAGTGTGTGTGAACATAGCCTATGGTTGTAGACTAGGGCTGCATCCACCTTCTTCATCCACTGGTATTCAAATGCCGAATGATTGGACCTGAGCATGCTCGAGTTGTCAGAGGTCCTGACATCAGTGCCCAACTTTCAGTCCTTGCAGTTGATGATTCTAACCTTTCAGATTGATCATTGTTCAGCCTTGTGTCCTGGCTCACCCAGTAACATGCACACTAGATTGTGCTAAACATACATGCCTTTAAGATGTAGCGTTTGATTATCTGTAAAATAAATGGCTGCTTAGGTGGTGGTCTGCACCCCCTGGCTCTTGTGCAGAGATTGGGAGGTCGGAAGTGTGGGTCCTTTTAGTTTAATACTTTCATTTATTACCTTTTTTGTGTATATAGTTGTAATATGAAGACTGTTATCTGCCCTATGTTAGCCTTTCTTATCTTGGGTGGTGAACTTTGTACTTTGTTGTTTGAACTATATTAGAAAGAGATATATTGGAATCTGATTCCAATATCATTAAGATGGTTGCATAGAGTAGAATAATGTAGACTTTAGAGGTTAAGATATCAGGACCTCTTACAAGCATCTGTCATGAATTACCTGATCGGCATTTGAATACCGGTGGCTTAGGAAACAGCCCTAGGGAGTCTGGGAAAACATGGATACACCCATAGGCCAAAGGCTGTATCCATGTTTTCCCGGACTCCCTAGGGCTGCATCCAACTTCTTCACCCACTGGTATTCAAATGTCGAACGGTCGGACCTGAGCTGCACTCATCTCTAGCAACTACGTAGCTTATGTATTTGCACCAGACAAAAAAAGGTAATATTTCTGTAAGGCTGCATTCACATGTCCTGTAAAATTGTCTGTGGTCGCAGATCCGTGACCATGAACAATTTTAGGGACCATTGATGTGAATGCAGCCATTCACATGATTCAGGCCACGACCCGCACCGCAAAAAAAATATCCTAGTGCGTATCGCAGCACGGATAACCCCCCGCCGCAGGTATGACAGGAGAGCATGATGTGTTCTCCTGTCATAGCATCTACTACTCACCTCCTCCCCCGTGCTGACCGGTGTACATGTTCACTAAAAGTGGCCTAGACTACACTGCCTTCTCCCAGCAGCGTAGTCCAGGCTACTTCCGGTGAGCGCTTATACCCGTCCGAATAATTAACATGCTCATTTTATTTATACTTAAAATTACGGCTGTATTTTACTCTGTGTGAACATAGCCTTAGAGAATATGCAGCAGAAAGGCCTGGTGGATCTGTCGGTGCCATCTAAGCAGCAGAAGGTTACTAAAGGCTGCCATCTCTTCACTGCTGTAAATGTGTTCTGCTCGTAAAGTTTATCTGAACCTGGAGACAATCTTTTATCTTGGCTGATATAACTGGATGTCTATTGCCTGTTTAAAAATAGTTTCATTTATTTATAGAGTAACAGTATTTTGGAAAAACCTCAGTCTGATTTATTATTATTATTATTATTATTATTATTATTATTATTATTATTATTATTATTATTTTATTATTATTATTATTATTATTTTATTATTTTATTATTTTATTATTATTATTATTATATTATTATTATTATTATTATATTATTATTATTATTATTTTATTATTATTATTATTTTATTATTATTATTATTATTTTATTATTATTATTATTATTTTATTATTATTATTTTATTATTATTATTATTATTATTATTATTATTATTTTATTATTATTATTATTTTATTATTATTATTATTTTATTATTATTATTATTTTATTATTATTATTATTTTATTATTATTATTATTTTATTATTATTATTATTTTATTATTATTATTATTTTATTATTATTATTATTTTATTTTTCAGGTTGGACACATTCGTGCCGAAAGAGACATCTTAGTGGAAGCGGATAGCCTGTGGGTGGTGAAAATGTTCTACAGTTTCCAAGACAAGCTGAATCTCTATCTCATCATGGAGTTCCTACCTGGAGGTAATCAAATGCCGCACACTTGGGTTCGCTCATCTCCAGTCAGCGTTCCATTGAAATTTCCTTCATTGTGCGGGCTCCCTAGTACTCTACATTTACCTTGTACTCTACTCTACATTACCTTGTCTGAGGTTCCAAATGGTAGTGTGAACATTTAGGGTACATGCACACTACGGAATGGCGATGGAAAACCCGTCGCTTATTCTGCAACCCGCTCGCGGACTAAGTTTTGCATGCCAGTTCCATTGACGTGAATGGAATGCAAAACACACCTGAACTGCAGAGCAGAGTTGTGGTGTCACTGGAAGAAAGTGGCCATGTTTTTCTAACCCCTTGATGGGGAGTCTGTCATAAAAAAAAGTGTGAAGGCTTAAAGTATACCCGTCGTTATACAAAACTTTTGACATGTCAAAAGTTTTGATTGGTCGAGGTCTGAGTGCTCAGTCCCGTGCTGATCGGGAAATAGAGTGGGGAGAGGACTTTGCTGCAGAGCGTTAACTTTCCGCTCTGCTTTAAAAAAGGAGTTGGACTTATAATGGGCTCCTATGGAGCGTGACTTTTTTTTTTTTATTCAGAGCGGGGAGAGGACGTGTTGCAGCTGTTGTCCTCTATCTCCAGATCGGTACAGGTTTAAGCACTCAGAACCGGACCAATCAAAATTTTTGACATGTCTCTATGACATGTCAAAAGTTTTGCATAACGACAGGTACACTTTAAAGGTTGGCCACTTTTTAGTAAAATAGGTCAGTACAAAGTATTAGTAAGAGTGCTCACTGTATATACTGACAGCAGCTCCCTGTTTACCTCATAGAGCTAAAATCAGACTCCCCTCCTCCACTGCCTGCTCTGTTTGTTTTGTTTCAGTCCACAAAATGGCCGACATGGAGGAGCATGTGACCAAGCCCCGCCCCCTGTGTCCTCCATAGACACATACAGGCTCAGTGGTGGACACTGGGGGGCGGGGCATGGTCACATGCTCCTCCATGTAAACAATCTTATGGACCAAAACACCACAGAGCAGGGCAGCCCAGCCTGGAGGAGGGGAGTCTGATATTAGCTCTATGAGGTACACAGGGAGCTGCTGTCAGTATATACAGTGATAACACTACTACTGTACACTGAGCAATTTTACTATAAAGTGGCCAACCCCTTCAAGTCATCTGTAAGTAGGATAAAGGATGATGATTCCATATCTGTAATTTGTAGCTTTCTCCTCCTTTGTATTTTTCCACTGTAAGTCTCCAAACTGGGCATGGTGATGCATAGAGAGGACTACTTAGCTTCAGAATATAATGGCGATGACTACTTACATTCCTTCATCTGTGGCTTATCGCAAAGGGATACAAGAGCATATAAAGATAACAATTGCAGATATAGAATCTGCGATGTATACTTTACTGATGTATAATCTACTGATAACTTAAATTTAGCGGGTGTTTTAGAGGTGTCCCCAAATTCTTGTTTTTGAGCTGCTTTTCCCTGTCAGCAGAGCTTCTTTATTGCTCCGATATTACAGCTTTTGGAGTCTGATTTCCCGTCTTCTTGATTTCAGGTGATATGATGACATTGTTGATGAAGAAAGACACACTTACAGAAGAAGAAACACAGTTTTACATTGCTGAGACGGTGCTGGCAATAGATTCAATCCACCAGTTAGGATTCATACATAGGGACATCAAGCCAGATAACCTATTGCTGGACAGTAAGGTAACTATGGACAAGCAAGCTAGCTCCAACATCCAGACCATTATAGACCATAATTCCTCAAATAAAACCAACTGCTCTGAATGTTGTACAATGATACCACACTCTCCATACAGATCCCCTTGGTGCTCAGCCTTCCTGGCCCTGCTTGACACATGTGTGACCATTGCAGCTGATACTTTTTCTTGTGTTTTTTTTTTTTCTTAATATATTTCCACACTAATGTAATATCAAAAAACAGAACATAACTGAGGGTTGGCCCTCAGTTATGTTCTGTTTTTTATGCTTTAACACACACAAAAAAGAGAAAAAAAATTTTGGATGATCTAATGCTAACTTTTTTCTTTCTTCCTGAAAACTATTTAAGGGACATGTGAAGCTGTCTGACTTTGGACTGTGCACAGGGTTAAAGAAAGCTCACAGAACAGATTTTTACAGAAACCTTAACCACAGTTTACCAAGTGACGTTAGTAAGTAAATAACACTTTATTTTCTTCCTTTTTATTTTAACTACAGTGCACAGGAGGGATTTGTAGTCAATACTTGTTTAAGTCGTTGATCTAATGGAGTGGACATTGTGTGTTGTGTTTTGAGAGTGCTTTAGGGTCCATTTACACAGAAATATTATCTGGCAGATTATCTGATTTGAAGCCAAAGCCAGAAACAGACTATAAACAGAGATCATAGGTCATAAAGGAAATCAGAGGTCATAAAGGAAAGCCTGAGATTTCTCCTCTTTTCAAATCCATTCCTGGCTTTGGCTTCAAATCTTTGTCAGAAAACGATAGAAAACATGTTTATTTAATTACTTTTATTTAAAACATGGGAAAAGCGGGATGATTCAAACTTTTATTAGGGGAGGGGACTTTTTACTAATAATACTTTTTTTTTTTTTTTACACTTATACTAGAAGCCCCCCTGGGGTTAAGGTTATTCCCCCTGGGGGACTTCTAGTATATAAACTTTGATCTCTCAGTGAGATCTATGCTGTATACTTATACAGCAAAGATCAATGAGATCGGCACTCGTTTGCTTTCGGCTGCTGCAGCCGAAAACAAATGAGTGCCGAGCCGGGGTCTGCCCCATCTTGGAGCGGACCCCGGCCGGCACCACACGCGTAGATCGCTTGTCCGGGACAACGTCCCGGAGGAGCGATCTCCCCCACTAGACACCAGGGAACGGCTGCATATGGTAATCAGAGGCAGCTGTCAACTTTGTCAGCTGCTTCCGATTACCTTATTAGCGGACACGGCGTTCGGACCGTGCCCGCTAATAGCCGCGGTCCCGGGCTACACGCGGCACCCGTGATCGCGGCGGTTCAGAGCAGGGTCGCCGGGCGGGCCCGCTCTAAACACCTCCTGGGGACATATGACGTACGGGTATTGCCCCCCAAAAGTTATACAACTCACCAATATACACTTATTACGGGAAATGCTTATAAAGTGTTTTTTTCCTTGCACTTACTACTGCATCAAGGCTTCACTTCCTGGATAACATGGTGATGTCACTTCCTGGATAACATGGCGATGTCATGACCCGACTCCCAGAGCTGTGCGGGCTGTGGCTGCTGGAGAGGATAATGGCAGGGGGACACTGAGGGACACAGGGCACTGGAGGGACACTGAGCATCCCTCTGCCATCATCCTCTCCAGCAGCCACAGCCCGCCCAGCTCTGGGAGTCGGGTCGTGACATCGCCATGTTATCCAGGTAGTGACATCACCATGTTATCCAGGTAGTGACATCACCATGTTATCCAGGTAGTGACATCACCATGTTATCCAGGAAGTGACATCACCATGTTAGCCAGGAAGTGACATCACCATGTTAGCCAGGAAGTGACATCACCATGTTAGCCAGGTAGTGGCATCACCATGTTAGCCAGGTAGTGACATCACCATGTTAGCCAGGAAGTGACATCACCATGTTAGCCAGGAAGTGAAGACTTGATGCAGTAGTAAGTGCAGGGCAAAAAGCACTTTATAAGCATTTCCCGTAATAAGTGTATATTGGTGATTTGTATAACTTTTGGGGGGGCAATACAATACAGTAATAAAATTTTTCTCCAGACTCCTTTTAACCATTTCATGGGTAACAAATAGTGGAAGATTGAAAAAATCAGGTGATACCTTTTAGAGGTAAATTTAGTAAATTCGATTGTAAGGGTTCTATTAGGTGAAGCGATTTATACCGATTTAAGGATAAACGTTCGCAAACAAGATTGTTGATTCTTTACTCCATCTGATCCCAGCAAAAGAAGGAATGATGTGCAATTACAGTGAACGATTAGTGAACAAATGTGGAATTACAGCGAACGATTAACAATGATTTTAGAGTCAGATCTAGATCAACAACACACAAGCGATTTTTCGATCGTTGCCTACAATTACACAGGATGATTATCGTTAAAATTCCAACAATTTAACAATTTTCCGCACAATAATTGTCCCATGTAAAACGGCCCTAAGCTAAGCCTTCAGTCAGACATGATGTTATACAAAGCTGAATTCACAGACTTATATATGCCCTAGACAGAGATCATCAAAGGATTTTAGAAACGTTAAAAATAACAAAATGCGAAATACATACAGAGAAGGGACTGCTATATACAACAGGTTAGTAAACTAAACCTTGTGAGGGGTGACAAGAGGATGCTTATAAAATGGTAATTAATGGCCCTTATAACCAGAACAGGCCACACATTGGCCGACATGAAGCTGGTGTGTCAGAACCAGAACAGGCCACACATAGGGTGACATGAAGCTGGTGTGTCAGAACCAGAACAGGCCACACATAGGGTGACATGAAGCTGGTGTGTCAGAACCAGAACAGGCCACACATAGGGTGACATGAAGCTGGTGTGTCAGAACCAGAACAGGCCACACATAGGGTGACATGAAGCTGGTGTGTCAGAACCAGAACAGGCCACACATAGGCCGACATGAAGCTGGTGTGTCAGAACCAGAACAGGCCACACATAGGCCGACATGAAGCTGGTGTGTCAGAACCAGAACAGGCCACACATAGGCCGACATGAAGCTGGTGTGTCAGAACCAGAACAGGCCACACATAGGCCGACATGAAGCTGGTGTGTCAGAGCCAGAACAGGCCACACATAGGCCGACATGAAGCTGGTGTGTCAGAACCAGAACAGGCCACACATAGGGTGACATGAGGCTGGTGTGTCAGAACCAGAACAGGCCACACATAGGGTGACATGAGGCTGGTGTGTCAGAACCAGAACAGGCCACACATAGGCCGACATGAAGCTGGCATGAATATTGAGACAAAGTTGAAAAGTTAGGTCTTTTCTGCATTTTTATTCCCATTCCTTTGTCTCAATAAGAAGATAACCCACAGATCTACAACTATATGGTCCTCTATGGAGAAATGTGCGGCCACCGGGACATCTGTGCTGCTGTTTAATATTAAATTGATGAGAGTTCATTCGCTGACCAAGTCTCTGCCCTGTTTCCCCCCCTTAGAGGCCTGTAATAAGATATTGCACACTCCCAATCAGATACACTACAGTGGTAGATCTGCAGGAAAATGTATATTCACCTGATTCTGTGTATCTCCTGTGACTGTGGGACAGGTACACTCTCAGTGGTATGGATGTGCATGCAGGTTGTGCATTCTATGGGTAACAAATGTAACCTGTTGCTGTTTAAGATAACTACCAGTAATAGATCCTGTTTTATTACTGTGGTCCTTTTGAAAATTAACTGATCACTCTGTTAGGACTCCTGTCTGTATCATGAAATCTTCCGGGGTATCCGTTCATAGTGCTACCACAGTGGAACTGAAGCAGGGAGCTCAACCAAAACACCACAGGGACATCACATTTTTCTTAACGCTGGTGAGCTAGCCAGACCTTTTTATTGCGAAGAAACAACCTAGATTCACTGAAGTTGAGAAACACGTGATGGTGTCTCTACTGTGTTTTGGTCAACCCTCATTCTTTTTGAAAGCACTTACTAGGCTTTGTGCTGTCTGTGGGTGGATACCTGTCTTGGGTAATTCACAGGTCATGTCATTTTTGACTGTGTCTTGTTGGAGAGTGGATTCCTTGACTGGAGACCCCCCTTGGCTCGGTTGTTTCTTCCCAGTAGGTCTGACTAGCTCACTGACATTGAGACATAAGAGATGATGTCTCCACAGTGTTTTTGCACAAAGCTTATATCTGACTTACAGGAGGTCAGCTTCGGACTCTTCCTTTGTTTCTGGTTCAGCTCCAATGGGAAGAGATTGCTGCTAGTTTGTACCTACTGAATCTCTTCCAGCGTATCTTAGAGAAGTGTTAGCAGTTGATGTTCCAGTACTTTGTAACACACACACACGGTACACCTTTACATTTCTAAACCTTGTTGATGCAAAATGTATGAAATATCAAGTATTGGAGAGTCACTATAGTAGCAAATCAAAAATTTTGTGTTTGAGGAGTCCACAATCCCTTAATAGCCAGTAAGGTATGCCACACTCTGAAATGTCATGCCATTTGTTAGATTTTATTTTATTTCATATAGTACTATTGAAATCATAGTCATATAGTATAGTTTTAGTTCTGAGACCTTCATCAGGCCCTAGAGATGAGCGAATTTCAAACGCGCTCTGGTTTATGTGAACCTGGACACCCAGCATTTGATTACCGGTGCCTAAAGAAGTACTACTTCAGCCACTGGTAATCAAATGCAGAGCGTTCAGGTTCGGACAAACCACAGCGCACTGGCTCATCTCTATCAGGCACTGGTTAGAATGAGTGCTGGGAAGAGAAAAGGATGGCAGCACGTATGTGTACTCTATTGCCCT
Source organism: Dendropsophus ebraccatus (assembly GCF_027789765.1). Classification (NCBI taxonomy): domain Eukaryota; kingdom Metazoa; phylum Chordata; class Amphibia; order Anura; family Hylidae; genus Dendropsophus; species Dendropsophus ebraccatus. The sequence continues at coordinate 25,143,131 of NC_091464.1, forward strand.
GAGCCACACTCTTATCTATACTTGCAGTGTATTACATAACATTCGAGAGTGCAAAGTACCTTTGTTTACACTGCACAGATGGTGGTGTGTGTTTTTTATTATATAAATATTTTCATTTGCAGTATTTTTCATTTCATTGCAGATTTTCAAAATATGAACTCTAAAAGGAAAGCGGAGACATGGAAACGCAATAGACGTCAGCTGGTATGTATAGCACTAGCTAACTAGCACTGTATACGCGTACCTTGATGTTCCTAAGAAATAGTTCGTCCCTTTAAGAACTAAATTACACAAAGACGCTGCGCTTGGATTATTCTTTGATATTTCAGTTTCAGTCTATACAAAAAGTTTGAAGGGTTGGCTCCTAATAGCTTTCATCAGCTATTCACAGGATAGGGGATTAATGTATGATGGCTGGGGGTCTTACCACCACTATCCCCAGCAATCTCAGGATTCTGTTACTATTGTGGGAGTCCAGATGACAATTGTGAAATGGATCTAAACCAATGTCCAGTCCAGATACAACCAGAAGAAGTAAAGCAATAATGAATGAGGAGTATGGCAAAACTGGCAGAATGCCTGGACAGCTGTTGGCTCTTGGACATTGGGAGTTGTAGTTTTGGTGCAGTATAAAAATTAAAAAAACAAAAATCTATTAAATGTCTAATTTAGTAAAGCACCATTGTTTGAAGTGTACCTGTAGTTATTAAAAAAAAAAACTTTGACATGTCACAAGGATATGTCAAAAGTTTTGATTGGTCAGGTCTGAGTGTCCAGACTGTGACCGATCAGGAGAAGTCTATGCTCAGTTCTCCCCCACATAATGTAAGTCTATTAAGCCATCCAGCTCACACAGACAGCGGGGGGAGGATCATTCTCCTGATCGGTCACAGCCTGAACGATCGAAACTTTTGGCAGGTCTCTGTGACGTGTCAAAAGTTGTTGTTTTTTTTTTTTTTTAACTAATGACAGGTACATTTTACGGAAGTATACAGAAGTATAAATTCAAATTCTGTATATATGAGAGAGAAAGAGAGTGCTAGATTACATTTGTTTAAGCTCTATGATTTCCTTTTTTTTCCCAGGCATTTTCCACTGTTGGCACTCCGGATTATATAGCACCAGAAGTATTCTTACAAACTGGCTATAATAAACTCTGCGATTGGTGGTCACTAGGAGTCATAATGTATGAGATGTTAATCGGTAAGCCTGCAGAGTACTATATATGTTTACATGGGTTGTCACACTATCACACACAGTTCCCTGGTGACAACCACTTCTTGCCTGGAGTCAAAGACTACTAAACCAAGGTGGATGAGCCGACTTTTGAAGGCGACTTTGTTTTAAAAAGCGGTTGTTCAGTTAGGACTACTACTTTAAAAGTTTTTTCATGATGGTTTTCCAGTGCATTGGTTTTTGTCAATTTTTTTTTCCTGCAGAACTTTAGGTTTGCATCGCTGTTTCCTGCTCTCACTTCCTGGTTTGGCGGGGAGGGGGGAGGGATTGACGAAAAGATGCAGCGATGCTGAGCTGAATCCAGGGACAATCCTTAAAGGGGTTGTCCAGGGAAAAATGATTTTTTGTATTAGGAAAGGGTTAACCAAGGTTAACCCTTCTCTAATATACTTACCTGCCATTAGATGTCTGCTCTGGGAGATCTCTGGGACGGTCACGTGACTTGCTTGCTTCAGATCTTCTGTCTTCCTGTCATTCTCCGGACCGGAAGCTTCTCCTGTCTCTGCTTCTGGTTCGGTGATGTCAGCTGCACTGAGCTCTTCTGCGCCTGTGCCAGCCTCTCCCTCTTCTTATTGGCTGCAGAGTACTTGAGCCTGATTGGCTACACAGTAGCCTGTGCAGATCAAGCGTGAGGGGGACTTGTGAAGACGGAGGGGCTTGATTTCTGTCAGGCAGGTCCCAGCAGATCACACTCTCAGCAGCAGCACAGGCAGTGTCTCTCCATCCCCAGAGTAAGTCTGAGTCATCCTGAGAGGGGAGAATGCTGTCTGCGCTGCTGCAGTTCTGATCGCTTCAACACTTCGTTCTGTCACAACTGTTCCCTGACACACAAATCATCTCCTCTGCCGTCCTAACCCCCCCTCCCCCCCTCCCCACACACAGAGAAGCCGTCAGGGGAAACCTTCATGTACATAGAGCTGAAGCAGCTGGGGGGAGGGGAGGAGGTCAGGACAGGGGAGATGATTTCTGTGTGACACAACACTGTTCCCTGACACATAAATCATCTCCTCTGCCGTCCTAACCCCCCTCCCCACACACAGAGAAGCCGTCAGGGGAAACCTTCATGTACATAGAGCTGAAGCAGCTGGGGGGAGCACTCTTGGCAGCAGCAGAAACAGCCACAGATGACTTCTGCACATCTTATTTCTGTGTTTTTTTCTTTCAAATAGAAATCATCACCACCTGGTTCACCATCCCTTTTTTATTTATTTATTCAGAATTAGATCTATTTTATAGACTATTTCCCTCTTGCTTCATCAGCTTCCCACTATGGTGCAGTGGTAAGTGACAGGTTTACCATGCACACCGACCAGGGTTCACATCCCATCAGTGAACTTTTTTTTTTTTTTTTCCAATTATGACTTGTGCTAGATATTATGGTGATTGTAGTTCCTCTGCAAACAAGAAACACTGAGGGTAATATACAAACAAGATGAATTCTCAAGTCTTCCCATCCTTATAAGCTACTATATATCTTGCAGGAAGTGGTGTTTGTTTACATTCAGAAACAGTGCTCTCTACTGACATCTCTGGCGGAGTCAGGAACTGTCTAGAGCAGCAGCAAGTGCCCATAGAAAACCTCTCCTGCTCAGGACAGTTCCTGACTCTGCCAGAGATGTCAGTAGAGAGCACTGTTTCTGAATGTAAACAAACAACATTTCCTGCAGGACATACAACAGTGTATAAGTATGGGAAGACTTGAGATTTTTAAATAGAAGTAAATTACAAATCTATTTAACTTTCTGATACCAGTTGATTTGAAAGAAAAAAAAAATTCGCTGGACAACCCCTTTAAGCCTTAGTTTCGTCTGTGATCTGAATTAGAGGCTGAAGCTGTACACTCTAGCGCTCCCCCAGGTCACGGCCATGAGTGTTGTCACAGCCTGACTACCAATCGCAGACTGGAGAGGGTTGGTCGGTAAAGCCCCATTATTATAGGGAGTCTATGGGATTGCCCCAGGCCATAAATTTTTAAATCCCTCTAAGGGGTTAAAGTGCATATTATGTGCTGTGAGTATAAACAATTGCCCTCACATGCTGGTGTGAGGCTTTTCTTCTATTGGATTTTAGAACTATAGGATTCACTACCATACAACCATTAGCATATGACGTCAAAATGATAGAATTTGTTTACAAGGATCATTTATTTATATATATTTTTCTATTTCATTTTCCTATAAAGGATATCCTCCATTTTGTTCTGAGACACCTCAGGAGACCTATAAGAAAGTTATGAACTGGAAAGAAACCTTAACATTTCCTCCAGAAGTTCCAATATCAGAGAAAGCCAAGGACCTTATCTTAAGGTAGCTGGTCTTCAGAAGGCATGCATTTCTCTCTGCTTCTTTTAGATGTAGCATGCATGTCGGACTAAAAGTAGTAGTCCACAAACATGTGGTTTTCAGTGGTCTGTCCTGGATACCATTATGTACTGTAGGTTAGGAGCACCTACATGAGAAAGAAGGCAGCGCAGAGTCAGAGAAGAGTTCCTGCTGCTGTGCCCGCCCCCCTGCTGATGATTGACGCATTCCTCCCTATCATACCGCATTAGGAGAAGTCTGTCAATCGCTGGCAGGTGGCAGGGGTAGCAGCATTGTTAACTGTTCTCTGGCCATGTGCTACAAGCTTTCAGCCGTATGTTCTTTTTACCCAGGGATGGGGAACCTTCGGCCCTCCAGCTGTTGCAAAACTACAATTCCCATCATGCCTGGACAGCTAAAGCTTCAGCTACCCAGGCATGATGGGAATTGTAGTTTTGCAACAGCTGGAGGGCCGAAGGTTCCCCATCCCTGTTTTAACCAATAGTACGTCACCGCATAAGGGGCAACATGCTGAAAAATGTGTGTTCGTCTCTGACAGGCTCCATTTTAAGGAGTGGAATAACAATACAAAGTACACAGGTGCTGTGGCCAGGAAACAACAACTGCTGCCCCTCCACCTGTTAATAATTGATAGATTTTTTCCCAATGCACAGTGATTGGGAGACAAGTATCAATCATCTATAGGCCGCAGTGACTTATAGGTTGTAGGGTCTGTTAACCTACAGTACATTGCAGCATATAGCACAGACTGCTGTGTAATAATGTTATGCTGCCCAAAAAATCGACACATTGGGGGACATTTATGAAGTCTAACGGTTTTTACGCCGGGCTTTCGAATGTTCCCGGAGCTCAGGGGATTTATGTAGAGGCGCATTGCCTCTACATAAATCTCGATCACACGAAGCCCATCAGTACGAAAATTTTGAAACCTACTCCAGCTCAGAGCTGGCGTAAGTTTCAGTATAATTTTTCCACCTGAAAAATGATAAATGCAGTGCACATAGAGGCCGCACCCCCCTGTAACTCCCCCTCTCCGCCCTACTGGCGAAGGTGGCGCAGTTGGGGCAGATGCGAAAGTAATATTCACAAAAATATAATTTGCTAATATTTTTACAATCATCTGCGCCTAAAAAAGGCATTTATGCCTTTTCATACATGTCCCCCTATGTCTAACAAAGCGAAGGGCCTCAATTGTTCAGCAGTTGGCCTATACACCCTCTACCTTTCAATCTCAGTGCCGCTCCATCCCGGGTGCTTGGAAAAGCTGGATCTAGTCCTGCAAAACTTCTACCAGACTGGATCCAGCTTTTCCAGGCACCCAGGATGGAGCAGCACAGAGATCCAAGGCAGCAGGCATATAAGACAACTGCCGAGAAAACCAAGCCTTTCGCTTCATTTGTAATGTAAATTCGCTCATCTTAAGTCTAAATAATGGTACGGTAGACATATTATAAAAAAAAAAATTCTGTCTATATTTTAACATCTTAAAAACTTGAAGTTTTCGCTGTATCCACTGAGCCTCAAAATATGCAGACTTCCACTTTTCTGGTTCTAATAAGTGAAAAAAAAAAATCATTTTAATATTACCATTACGTTTACTTTTTTTTTTAATAAAAAAAAATCCAGATTTTGTTGTGATTGGGAACAAAGAATCGGGGCTTCAGGCGTGGAAGAAATAAAAACAAACTCCTTCTTTGAAGGTGTTGACTGGGAACATATAAGGTACATTTTTGGTTCTTGTTTCACGCATAGTATTTGTAATGTTTATTCTTGCTTTTTTTCTGGTATTTTTTTCATTTGTTTTAGTGTATAGTGCCCTACAAACAAAGTGTTCTTTTTTTTTTTTTCTTCTTCTTTTTTTTTTTTTTTTTTTTAATGCATTTTCATCTGTATACCAGTGGACCCATAAGACCACAGGGACATAAATGAATAAATTACAAGATTTACCAAATCTGTTCTCTCGGCACTGTGATAGGTTCCTTTTAAAGTGACTCTGTACCCACAATCTGTCCCCCCTCCCACACCCCCACCCCCAATTGCTTGTACCTTCAGATAGCTGCTTTTAATCCAAGATTTGTCCTGGGGTCCAATCGGCAGGTGATGCAGTTAATGTAATAAAAAAAACAACTTATAAACTTGCAGCCCTGTGCCAAACTGGCATGGCCTAGAATGTCTGTTCATTAGGCCGGCACAACTTCTGTCCTTCCTCCCCACCCTACTCGTCATTAGGAATGCTCCAGGCAGATTTTCTACTATTCATCATCTGTGTGAACACTGCACATGGGCTGGATCGTTAAGGCACCTGTGTAGTTTTCAGACAAGTGAATAGAAGAATACCTGGCTAGAGCATTCCTAATTCCTAAGGGTGGGGAGGAGGGACAGAGAGGGTGTGCCAGTCTGATGCATACACAATCTAGGCCACTGCCGTTTGGCACGGGGCTGCCAGTTTAAAAGTTGTTTTTCAGGACAATAACTGCATCACCTGCCTAACGGACCCCAGGACAGATCTTGGATTAAAAGTAGCTTCCGAAGGTACAAGCGGTTTGGGGGGTCAGATTGTGGGCACAGAGTCGCTTTAAGCAGATCCTAAAGTGTATGTGGACTATTTAGTATCTTCTGAGATGATATAGATGGAACTTTGAGCCTGCATTTAGAGATGAGCGAACCGGGTTTGGGTTCAAGTCGATCCGAACCCGAAAGTTCGGTATTTGATTAGCGGGGGCTGCTGAACTTGGATAAAGCTCTAAGGTTGTCTGGAAAACATGGATACAGCCAATCACTATATCCATGTTTTCCACATAGCCTTAGGGCTTTATCCAACTTCAGCAGCCACCGCTAATCAAATGCCGAACGTTCAGGTTCAGATGGACTCCAGCATGCTCGAGGTTCGCTCATCTCTACCTGTATTATATTATAGTAAAAAGCATAGGCAGTGGTATATCACTGTACTTTCCTTCTGAGAGTTCTGTGGGTGATATTAAAGAGTTACTCCGGTATAAGAAAACACATAACTTTTTAACATAGTGTAATGACTAATAGTACTGGTTTAGGCATGTTTTTTTGCGTGATTGAACTATAGAATGTGTGTTGCCTCCAGTTCCCTGGCCCTCCCTCTCTATTTAGACAGTGCATCATCCTCTGATGTCACAGGAGGAGAGGCTGGATCTTTTATCGGAGCTCATGCCTCACCCCCCTTATTGATATCACAATCTCTGACCAGCTCCTCCAGCCTACTTCACCATCTCCCTTTCATATACACTGATACATATATATCTTTATTGGGACATTTATAGAGAGCGAGATGCTGCCTTGTGCTGAGTGATGCAGCAGGTGCTGCAACCTCACTGCAATAGTCTGTAGTGAAATGAGATGTTCTGCAACAGCTATGGGCGAGGTACAGGCAGGAGTGCTGGGGGAAGGAGGTAGGCAGGATGGGAGGATTGTGATGAACATTATGTGTCTTTACTAATGTAGTGTTCCAACATCAGCAAATCACTGAATAATTTTAGTATTTTTTCCCACAGGGAAAGACCTGCTGCAATACCTATTGAAATAAAAAGTATCGATGACACCTCAAATTTTGATGAATTTCCAGATTCTGACATTCTTAAGCCAATGGGTGAGTTTCTAGTATGTGGGAATGAGTGCAATTTCAGTAAGCTGCTACATCTGTTGTGTAGGTTCAGGCATCAATTTTGTGTATGGATTTACTTTTATGTCTTGTTATGAAATTATAAGGGCTTGTTCACACAGTAAATTAAATTCTGGTAGAAAATTTCAAGTTATTTGTGTCTATGCATGCAGTTTTTGGCACAGAGTTTGATGTAACACACAGATTTTTTTTTTACATAGGGGGAAACTTGCTGCTATGCATGCTACTTATTGTTTTGTGCTTGAAAAAATGCAAAATGCATAGGTCTTTTCAGTCTTATGTAAACATACCTGTTGATGTGTAGAGATCAGGTGAGGTTTTAGCTGTGTGGACATGCCCCAAGGGTAAGTTATTGTAGTAATGTTGCTTTTTCTTAAAGAAAAACAATGCACAAGGCTGGATTCACACACAGGTCCAGATATAACAAGCTGCCTGAAAACCACACTGTCTTCTCTTCCAAAAGCAACCAATCACAGCTTGAGTTTTATATCTTAACAAGCTGTGATTGGTTGCTGTAGGTTTCAGGCAGCTTAATAAATCTTTGTTCAAGAGGTCGCTGACAGGTGGCGCTGTATCTAGGAAAATGCTACAGATGTTCAGTGTGTCTCCCTTGTGTTTTAACAATGTTTTCCATTGGAAAAACCATGTTTTCCACTACTGAACACAGTGAGTCAGCTTTAACCCCCATGACATGCTGACTAATGCTCACCTCTAGATCTGATATTGATACAGGTCTGTCACAGTAGAGCTAATTCTTCAAGAAACCTCATAACCAGAAGTCACATGGGGTGAGGAAGTCACGCTGGTAGGAATTGGCTCATCACATGTGCATCTATCAAAGCCAAAGTTTATGCAAATAAAATACTGTTACCTTTACAGCATCACCTATGGGGACTGATTAAACACATTCTTTATTTAAAAAATGGTGATCGCATCATCTGAGGTGTCCATTGTCTGACTTTGTTTCATTTTGAGCAGTAAAATGCCCACCAGAGACCTCTGAATTAGGAAGTTTAAAGGGGCTTTCCAGGGAAATAAAAAAAAAAAGATATATTTAAAAAAAAAAATTTATATTTTATTCATGAACCTATATAACTTTATACATTTTTATTTATTTATTTTTTACATCTACTTTCATTAAAGAAGAAGTACGGTGAAAATTTTTGTTAAAGTATTGTATTGCCCCCAAAAGTTATACAAATCACCAATATAGACTTATTACAGGAAATGCTTATAAAGGGCTTTTTTCCTGCACTTGCTACTGCATCAAGGCTTCACTTCCTGGATAACATGGTGATGTCACTTCCTGGATAACATGGTGACAGAGCTGTGCGGGCTGTGGCTGCTGGAGAGGATGATGGCAGAGGGATGCTCAGTGTCTCTCCAGTGCCCTGTGTCCGTTTGCCATCATCCTCTCCAGCAGCCAGAGCCCGCACAGCTCTGGGAGTCGGGTCGTGACATCACCATGTTATCCAGGAAGTGACATCACCATGTTATCCAGGAAGTGACATCACCATGTTATCCAGGAAGTGACATCACCATGTTATCCAGGAAGTGAAGCCTTGATGCAGTAGTAAGTGCAGGGAAAAAAGCACTTTATAAGCATTTCCCATAATAAGAGTATATTGGGGATTTGTATAACTTTTGGGGGGCAATACAATACTTTGATAAAAATTTTCCCCGGACTTCTTTTAAAGTAATATTTTCTCATGTTGCTTCTGATCTTACCCCATACTAATCTCTCATTGTGTCCTCTTGTTTTTAAATTCATTTTATTTCAAAAAACACTTCCCTCCTGAACCTTATTTAGTCCTTTAACATATTTAAAGGTTTCCATCATGTCCCCCCTTTCCCTTCTTTCCTCCAAACTATACAGATTAAAATTAGAGATGAGCGAACCGGCTTCGGGATCAAGTCGATCCGAACCCTAACGTTCGGTATTTGATTAGCGGGGGCTGCTGAACTTGGATAAAGCTCTAAGGTTGTCTGGAAAACATGGATACAGCCAATGACTATATCCATGTTTTCCACATAGCCTTAGGGCTTTATCCAACTTCAGCAGCCACCGCTAATCAAATACCGAACGTTCGGGTTCGTCAACTCGAGCATGCTCCAGGTTCGCTCATCTGTAATTAAAATCCTTAAGTCTTTCCTGATGTTTTCTATGCCTCACACTATCCACCATCTTTGTAGCACATCTATGGACCCATTCTACTTGATCATTATCTTTCTGTAGGTGAGGTCTCCAGAACTGGACACAGTATTTTAGCTGTGATGTCGCTAGAGCTCTATACAGCAGAATTACAATCTCCCTCTTCCTACTGGTTATACCCCTAGCTATACAGCCCAGCATACAATTTGCTTTTTCTACCACCTGGTTGCACTGGTGTCTCATTTTAAGACTTTAAGAAATCACTATCCCTAAATCCTTCTCTTCTGAAGTCTTTGCCAAAACAGAACTGTCGATATGATACTTGGATGGAGCATTCCTTCTCCCCAAGTGCATTATTTTACATTTGCAAACATTGAACTGCTAGGAAGTACACCAATAAGGTATACATTAGGTTCTATGTTCCATTCACCATGGCATAATGGCTTACTCGCCACAGTTAATAGAAATATTAGTATTACATTTATTTAATTTTTAATTATATCTGATTTGTCTCAGTAGGTGTGGCATGCCAACACCCCGATTCTGACTTCAAGAACAAGGACTGGGTCTTCATCAACTACACATACAAACGCTTTGAAGGGTTAACAGCTAGAGGAGCCATGCCCACCTTCAGCAAACCCCGGAAATAAATCTCTACAGACTTGGCCTGATACTCACTCATATTTTTACACTCGGTGCTGTTGGAAGATTCACGCTCCCATATTGTGTAGCCTATATCTCTTGGAGAATGCAACAAACTGTGAATTGTCACAAAAAGGGAGTCCTCCTACAGATCATCATCCACAATCCCGTATTGGATCATTCTTACGTAAAAACCAGTCTAATGCAAATTCTGGTTGTCTAGTTGTCCCTTACCATCCCAAGTCATATCTGCAGCACTAAGGGATAGCGGAATTGTCATATTTATGCCCTTTATCCCCCCATAGAGTGATCTAAAAAGAAAGGAGGGTTGCTTGGTACTCAATAGAAGTTTGACTTGACTGTATCCTGTATGTATGTGTCTATAGCTTTAAGACTGATGTGTAGCACAAGCTTTTTCTTATGCACTTATACTGCGTTACCTTGGCTATCTATGATCCTTTAAGTCAACAAACTTGGTATTTGGGACCCTATTTTATGCAAGTGTGTTTTTGGACTTGGCCTATTTATTTACATTCATTTATATATATATATATTCAAGAAATGTGTTCTCGGACATAACAGCGTGTGGAATATTTGATTGATTTTTTTTTTCTTTTTGTTAGATGCTTTCAGAATGTTGTGTGCTAAATGGCATAAAGTGCTTTATGTTTTTTTTTGTTTTTTCTTCTTCCAGTAGTATGCAAAACCTGGATGTGGTGCCTTATTCTTGAAAGGGCTATGTATTTTATATGGCTGTATGATGGCATTTTAATAGTGCATACCATCTTCCGTCGGTGGACATGTGCTACTAAAATGGCCCACTGTGAATTAATCTCCTAGGAAGAATGATTATGTGGGGCGATTGTAGAGTTTGGTGGATCGTTTTGTCCTATAGCTTTCAAGCCTCGTGGCCAAATTGCATGCCAGTGCTTCACCTCTGAACCTTTAATAAAATCACATTTGGACGCATCTTGTAAAGGTAAAGCCAAATCAAGTCATTGGATTAGCTCCAGATCCGGAGAGAGCTTAGTAGCTGCACTCCTAGTAGTGATCAGATATCAGCTACACTTCTAGTATGTGATCATTCATAGTACTTCACAAGGGGTTCCTATGTAAAGTGAGGTTTATTTTCTTCAATGCAAATGTATCACTATCAGTAATCAATTAATATTTCCATATCATCTAATCGGCGCAACTGCGTACCTTGTAACAGTGCCGTCCGTTTCTGCCATCGCTGCCCGCTTCCTGAGATCTCCTGCGGTTTGTACTTAAGCAAATATCTGGTTTGGTGCGCTGGAGGCGGGCATAGTGCACCGATATTTTCTCCTCCTCAGTGACGCACCGCCTTAGAATCAAGTTTGTCCCCGGCCCGACACGTCACCTAGGGGAAGAGATGTCTGTGCACTGGCCCGGCCTCCAGCGCACCAAACTAGACATTTGCATAAATAGAAACCGGGTGGTGATGAAAGGAACAGACGCCACTGTTACAATTTACGCAGCGCCGCCATTCAGGTGATATGAAAGCCTTGATTGAGTAGTTATAGTGGTACATTTGCTTTAAGGTCAGTTTTTCTTTTTCAGAGAAATCTTGTTCAATTATTGTTAATACATGGGTAGAAAATTAATTGGACACAATAAGATTTGTTTTTGACTCTGACTTTGCTCCTCCTGACCTGGGAAGTTAGCTTTTGACAGTGAATGCACCATTGTGTATTCTCTCTTGGTTGTAAACAGATATATGCTTTAGGTTGGCTCTAGTATAGCGTTCTGGTGATGGGATCTCTTGAACAATCTAGTGTCTGTGCTACAGCTCTTTTGTTGTTTGTTCAGTCCTTTTATTTTTCTGCTGGGATCAGAACTATGGGTGACTGCGAGCGGCCCCAATAGCTTACACACATCCAAACAAGCCAAGTGGGCATATAGATGGCTGTCTCCTATGTCTATAGTCCCGATGAATGATTGTGATGCCTGTAATATCAAACCTGAATTGGTGATCCTGTGTAGAGACTAATAAACTACCCAGGTTTATTACCTCTTTTATAATACCTTGCTGGACATTTATATTGTGTACTCTGGATCCTTGTACTGTCTATACAATCCTCACCTTTTTATGTATCCTGCTGCCTTTAGTTACTATAAACAGAGTACACACCAGGTTTTCATCCTCTTAAAGGTGAGTTTCAGTTTTGCATTTGAAGTTTAAAAAAGGTTGGCGGAAGATACAGCTGAAGCCTCCTCTGCAGCCATATGAGATGCAGCTAAGCAAATAGCTGTAACTACCCCTTAAAGCTCCTAGTTTCTGAATTGTAATAGCTAAACTTTCAAAAGCAGCTGCCATATTGTAGTAAATTTTTGTGAAAAAAATTAGCATTGTTCATGATCATACTGGTGTTAGGTATCCATAGCTGTTTGATGGATAGAATGTTGTGAGAGTAGTTAACGGTGCTAATCTGCCCATTATAAAGACCCATTGTAATCCAGTGGAATAGATTAGGATTAGAGATGAGTGAACTTCAAGCACGCTCAGGTTTGTCTGAAGCTGAAAGCTTAGCACTAATGGCTGAAGAAGTTAGTGCTCAAGGTTCACTCATCCCAAGTTAGGAACCTACAGCTATGTTCACACATTTGTTTAAAGTGTCACTGTCGTTTATAACTTTCAAAATCTAAATCAACAGTAGATGTGATATGCTAGTTTGCAATATACATAACAAAGCTGTACTTACCAGAACTCCAGGTCCAGTCTCCTGAAGGCAAATTTTCTGTCTTGTGCTGGTTTGAAAAAAAAAAAAGAGATTAAACCCAGGAATTCGGGCCAGTACAGAGAGTCACGTCTCAATGTGTCCATCAATCACATGACTGCCTTCTCTCTGTGAGCGCTCAGATGGCCTGGTAAATGAGGGACTTCCTGTTTTCTGATTTTTTTTTTTAATTTTTTTTTTTCCTCAAAAAGAGTCAGAGAACAGGAAGTGGCGTGTTTTCCATGATACAGCAAGAAAAGAATAAAATAAATAATGAATGTAAATTGCAAACTTGCTTTATATCACATCTACTGTTGATTTAGATTTTGAAAGCTATAACAGGTACACTTTAAGGCTCAAAAACAAATTTTACACGCAAAACCTCTCTAAGATTTCAGCCCATCAGAACAGCCCAAAATAAGTCTCTTGTACAATTATGCAACATGTGAACCAACATTTTCTCATTGAATTTAATAGGGGGGAAAAACTTTATGTATGTTTTTTTTTTTTTCATGTGTGAAATGGACATTGTACATTTCAAAATATTTAAATGAAAATTAAATCTAGACCGTTGTGCTTTTCTGCCACTTGGCAACAACTTTCCCTAAAACAGCGTTTCTCAACTCCAGTGCTTAATTCCCCCCCAGCAGGTTAGGATTTGAAGATCTCCCATTTACAGAACAGCTGTGGTGATACCTCTTGTACTAACTATAATTAGATCACCTGTGAAATACTAAAGAAATCCTGAAAACATGACCTGTTGGAGGTGCTTGAGGACTGGAAATGAGAAATGCTGCCCTAAAGAATGAATAGGGTATTAATAGAGCACAACCTGAGCATGATTAAGGCCAATCATTTGGCATTTGATTACTCGGGACTGAAGAAGTGCTAAAAACTCTGGGGAAACATGGATACACTGCTATTTAGATGCCCAATGATTGGACATGCTTAAAGTGTACCTGTTTTTAATGTTTCTTCAAAACAAGTCAAAAGTTTGAATCGGTCCAGATCTAAGTACCAATCAGGAGAACGTGTTGGGAACAAAACGCGCTAAGTGCGATCCTCTCCTGGCACTGTGTGATCAGTCAGGCTCTGATTGCTTATGTAAGTCTATGGAGCCCGACTGATATCACGCGACGCAGAGTGTCCTTCCCTCTGCTCGGTATGATCGGTATAGGGCTGAACACTCAGACCCGGACTAATCAAAACTTTTGACATCTCAATAGTTTTTAAAAATGACAGTGACACTTTACATTGCTCTCATCTCTAGATATTAACTCTGGGAGCCACTTTTATCTCTAGAACAAGGTTTTCCAATGAGGCAGCAGCCCCATCCAGGTGAGAAACGAATACAGCTTTTTTTTTTAGAAGTCAGTGGGTTTATGAGCCCATGTTCTGTCTTTGCGTTGTTCGCATGTACATAATCGTTCCTTTTTTTTTTTTTTTTTTTTTTCCCTGCATAATTACCAAAACTGCAACAAAAAATATTTCTGTTTCTTTTTTTTACAAATGAAAAGTGTACAGCTTTATACATGAGCTCTTAAAAAAAAAACAAAAAAAAACTTTAAGGTGCTGAGAGATTGGCAGTCACATCAACTTAAAGGACTTTCATGCCTCATTGATATTCCCCAAGTTCTTTTTTGGGACAGCCACCTTAAGTCTAGAATGACTGAGCGCATAAGCTGCATTTTTTTCTATAAGGAAGCCTTTCTGTAACATAACTTTTAAAGGGGTTATCCAGCGCCACAAAAACATGGCCATTTTCCCCCTACTGTTGTCTCCAGTTTAAGTGGGGATTTGAAACTCAGTTCCAGTGAAGTAAATGGAGCTTAATTGCAAACTGCACCTGACCTGGAGCCGACAGTAGCGGGAAAAGTGGCCATGTTTTTGTAACGCTAGATAACCCTTTTAAGGTCTCTGTTTGCAGTCAGTGAATGGGAAAACTCATTATTTGTATCCCAAGGGTATGTGCACACTACGGAATATCCGGAGCCTTCATGCGGGTTATGCTGGGCGCCCTTCGCATGAAGTTTCGCCCGTTCCATAGACTCTTTGGGCAGACGGTGGAATCTGCCGGCAAATTATTGTTGAGTCTATGGTACAGACAAAACTTTGCGTGAAGGATGCCTGCCGTAATCCACATGAAGGCTCCGGATATTCCGTAGTGTGCTCTGGTGAAAACCTTTCCTTCTGCCCAACTGATAAAGCTGCAAGGCGTATTAAATGAAAGCACTTAGGCTGAAGTTCCGTGGTTCTGTTGTTTTTGCAATTTTTTATGTGTAATGCACTGACAAAATCACATTGGGAACCCCAGTCAAAAAATGCAACTCAGCAAAATTGTTGAAAACAAATTAAAATGGCAGCATTCGATCCCAGCTTCCATATGCATCTATCCGAATAGGATGGTCCTTCAGCCCAGGGATGGGAACATCGAACATTTGCATCCACTGAGTACAAGCAGCCTCACTGAATGGACATGAAGCACAAAGAACATTAGATGTATATCAATTCATTATACAAGGATTCTGCTTTATTTGCATAGAACTTCTCTGCTCTTTGATACTTTGGATGCCTTCATATGGTCAACAAGTCTTGAACATACAATGATCGATCATCCATGGCTCCACATCGTTGATCTGATGCCATAGCATTGGATTTTAAGAATTTGCACAACTTTTTGCCTTGGTCCATGTGGAGGAGCCTGATTTGGATGACCGCTGCAGGATTCCTTTTTGTTCTTTTTGGCCTTTACATTTTTAATAGCACTTTCTTAACTAAAATGGACTTTTTTACAGTTTTTCTACTGCCAGGATTATTTCTTACACTTTCATAATGCTAAAGAAAAAAAAAGAAGTTCAAAGAGAAAGCGTTGTGTGTTTGGCAGACCAAGCCATTCTAAGCATTAGCAATAGTTTTGTTAGGAACTGGGTAACTATCTCGTTTTTGCAGGTATGTTTGTATATGTATATGCTCATGGTGCGAGTAAATATTCTGATAAAGTAAACTGCTTTTCTAGCTTCTCAATTGCACGGTAGACCAAAACATTTTTCGATAGTATTAAATTCTCATTCCCAAAAGCTAGTATTGAATTCCAGTTGTCCAATTTCTCTGATGTATAGGTGTATTCTGTAGTCGTACTGTATGATTGCCACAAACTACCTGTTTTGGGGAAATTATTACATAGACACTTAAGATCTGTTTCTATGCATGTAATGTCTGTCATTTTTAAAAAATAAAGTTTGTACAAAATCAACCTGTGGCTTTATTAGTGGAACCAATGTATATCCTGTCGCTCCAGCAAATTCTATTCAACTTGGTTTTAAACAGTTTTGTGAAAATGGTGGATAGATGAGTAATTTGTCAGTCATTTCTTTTGGTTTTAGCGTGAAAATCCCCAATCCAACTATTAGTAGCTTTCTATTAACCCCTTAAAGACCAGACCAATTTCCATTTTTGCGTTTTCGTTTTTTCCTCCTTGTGCTTAAAAGGCCATAGCACTTGCATTTTTTCACCTAGAAACCCACATGAGCCCTTATTTTTTGCGCCACTAATTGTACTTTGCAATGACAGCCTGAATTTTTTGCATAAAGTGCACTTCAAAACCAGAATAAATTATATGTGCCATGGGGGGGGGGGGGGGGGGGGGGGGGGGTTGTTTTTTACGCTGTTCTTCCTGGGGTGAAAACGGTCTTGTTATATATGTTCAATTGCACAATTTTGCACTTTTGAAATGTTTTTTATGCTTACGCTGTTTACCATGCGAGATCAGGAACTAAATAAATTAATAGTTTGGCCGATTATGCATGTGGTGATACAAAACATGTTTATTTTTATTTAGAAAATGGGAAAAGGGGCTTAATTCTAACTTTTTATTAGGGGAGAGGATAAATTATTAATAGAGATGAGCGAACCATGTTCGGGTTCGAGTCCATCCGAACCCGAACGTTCGGCATTTGATTAGCGGTGGCTGCTGAAGTTGGATAAAGCTCTAAGGTTGTCTGGAAAACATGGATACAGCCAATGACTATAGCCATGATTTCCACATAGCCTTAGGGCTTTATCCAACTTCAGCAGCCACCGCTAATCAATTGCTGAAAGTTCGGGTTTGGATGGACTCGAGCATGCTCCAGGTTCGCTCATCTCTATTTATTAATAAAACTTTTTTTATTTTTTTATACACATACTAGAAGTCCCCCTGGGGTTAGGGTTATTCCCCCTGGGGGACTTCTAGTATACAGTAAGTACCCTGATCTCTCAGTACTTATCAGCTGTTGTATTACACTGGCAACTATAAAATTAAGCCACAAAGCACAATGAAAATTTTAAAAGTTGTTAGCTGATTCCATTTCCCAAAACTAAACAAAAACAAAGTATGTACACCAAAATGTAAAAATCTCCTACAAATTGTGGCCTGCAGCTCCCTCCTGTGGGCTCAGTTCTACACATACTTATATGATCATCTTGAAGGTAAACCTTTCCATATAAAGTAATCCTGAGTAGACAGGAATGAACTAGTATTATGTTACTGATGCTAGAAGAAAGCATGTTAAAGTCTATGGTGCCCTACCATTAATACATTTCTTACATTTTTGCCTAGAGATCAGCCAATCTCTTTCCTAGAACCTTGCATATCTGGAGTATTGTATATAGGTAATCATAGGGGAATTACCATTCCCTCCAGCTACTGAGCCTCCTCCAGTGCACAAAGGAATATTTGTCTTTGTAGATCACATAGAAAAAAGTGTCTTTATACTTACAGATCAGCAGGGTATTTACACCCTCTATACATGCAGCAAAGATGTTTCTAAACTAGAGCAACAAGAGGAAGGGAGACAAGTACAGGTGATTTAAAGAAACTCTATTATTTTTAGTAAGCAAAAGGGTTTCCTTCTGTTTATATAAATAAAGCTGTTTTCCTCCCCCCCCCCCCCCTTCCCCTCAGAAGAAGCAGGATTTCTGTGTCCATTATGCTCTATGGAGAGGGGAGGGGTTGAGGTGGAGAGGAGAAAAGGCAGCCTTACAAAACACCACATCCTGCAATCTTCTCTTTCCAAGCCTCCAGATAAGCACTGACCTTTCTGACCCCTGCAGACTGAATCCAGCAGTTTATGTGCCCAGACAAAGTGTACAGCTGCTGGTCTCCTCTTCCTGCTCACTCATCCCCCTTGACCCCTCCATAGGTTATAAAGGGACTCATCAAATCCATCTTCACTTTTCTCCTCTGTAAGAGCCAGTTCACACTACGGAATGAGCGTCAAAATTCCTGTCAAATCCTGTCTGCTATCTGTTCGAATGGAAGGGTTCACGCGCCACCACTCAGAGTCTCAATTCTTTGATCAGAGAGGCACGGAGAGCTCTCCCATTCAAACAGATAGCAGGCAGAACTCTGTGCCAAGTCCACGTGCGGGGGTTCCACACGGAATTCCGTAATGTGAACGGGCCCTAAAGAAGACAGCTTTGCCTGATAATGCCAGATAGGAAGTGAGGGGAAGGTAGGAAAACAGCTTTTTGATTCCAGAAAGGCTTTTATGCCAAATAAAACCTATTACAGAGTTTCTTGAAATTGCTTGTGCTATCGATTTGTGCAATAAAAATGTAAATGAAAGTATCAATCATTTCAAACAACTTAGCAGAAATCAATAGTACAAGTAAATATAAGAAACTGTGACAGATTTTATTAGGCACAATAGATTCCTTCCGTACTCAGAATGCTGTTTGTATCCAATCGTTTAGTTTCTTACAAAAAACACTTCCCCCTTTCTCTTCTTATCAGTATCTTTTTGTTGGTGATTACAACAGTCTCCCTCTTCCTACTGGTTATACCTCTAGCTATACAGCCCAGCACCAGCCCAGCTATAACCGCCTGGTTGCACTGGTGACTCATTTTAAGGCAGAAATGACCACCCCTAAATCCTTCTCTTCTGAAGTCTTCACTAATACAGAACTGCTAATAGGGTCCTCTGACAGATTCTTTTTAATCAAGTACATTTAACTATGGTTTCCATTGTTTTGACCACTTATCTAGTAAAGCTAAAACATTCTCCATATTATGGAATTAGATATATCCCAAAAAATACACTTAGTCACCTGACACATTCATTGATCTTCTAAAGCAAGTCTCACCAATGAAAGAAAGTGAAAAGAGAACGGGGTTCATTCAGTGGATTGTCTGGGTAAACTTCTTAACTTGTCAAAGAAAAGCTGTCCACCACAATAAAACGGTAAAATGCCAATTTCCTGTAGTTAAAGGGAAACTGGCAGTTGTGCCCTAACCATGGGCAATATAAAACAGACACAAACCAGTGGCCCAACTGCCATGAAGGCAGACCACACCACAGCTATGGGGCCCAGCAAATCAGGGGGCCTGGCAGCCTACTCCTCTTATCGGTTGGCCCCCTGAGCACTAATTCGTAGCGGCCGAGTGTGTCTCCCAGGTGCCATAAATGTCTTTTTAACAGCAAGCGCTCCATAGAGTCCTATATATTAACAAAAATTTCACTTCCTTAACTGATTTCCTTTCAAATGTTGTTGTGTACTTCACCCTTAGGCTGGGTTCACATAAAGTATTTTCAATGTAAATCAGGAGTGAAACTGACAGAGAAAAGCTATAATAGAACGACTTATGTTTTGTTTAGAGATGAGCACAACTCTACCATGCTGTTTCCATGTTTTCCAGGACTCCTTAGAGCTGCATCCAACTACTTTTGCCTGGGGCAGACTGTATGAGAAGATCGCTGATCGAGGTATAGTATTTTACCTCCAGCAGTAAGGGAAACCAATCACGATCCCCGCAGTCACACTGGGAGGGTCCTGATCGGACAATGACAGAATCATGTCCTTAGCCAGAATCCTCGACAATGATGAGGGGCAACACCCCGAAACAGCTGTCTGTGGATGGATACCTGGCTTTGGTATTTCCTTGGTCATATCATCAGGCTCGCAATTGACTGAAGGGGCCACTTAATACATTAATAACTTAGGGGTCAATGCACCTAAGATTTTACTGTATCGAGTGCTTTAACAAGAATCTTTGACTGGTCTCCCTGAGATCAGTCATCCGTTTGCCGTAAGGATCAGGTCCTGTCAGTTACATATAAATGCTGAGTTTAAAGGGTTAGTCATGGCAGCAGCGTGATCACTGCTACTCGTCATTGATGGCGAGGGCCCGGCTACGTAGCAAATAACATCAATCACATACAGCATAGGTCATTCAGGCACAGTCACCCAGGCTGTACCCGTATGGCATAAATCGTCTAGGGGTTAACATGGGATGATTCCTCTTTAAATATCCTTTTACCTTATCCATGAAAAGCAAATACAGGGGAAACATTTATCAATGCTGTTACCCTGACGTACACCATGGCCAAAGCGCAGGTTCTTACCTTTTCCATGGTGTATGCCAGCCATAACCCTCGCCCACCTGAAAGGTCGGCAAGGTGGTGAGCAGGCTAAGCCTGTGCCTAATTTCTCATGGTTTATCCCTGGAAACCATTCAAAAATCTACACTTGCTTGGGAGCAGGTGTACAGTTTTTTTGTACAATACCTCTGACAGGTGCAGGTCCGGCCGGCTTGCCGTCAGCCCCGCACCGACTTTTGCAGCCGATGCCCCACTTTTATGGTGCATTTGCACAGAGAGATTTATCTGACAGATTTTGGAAGCCAAAGCCAGGAATTGATTTGAAAAGAGGAGAAATCTCAGTCTTTCCTTTATGACCCATTCTCTGTTTATAGTCTGTTCCTGGCTTTGGCTTCAATAATCTGTCAGATAAATCTCTCTGTGTAAACGCACCATAAAAGTGGGGCACCGGCTGCAAAAGTGGGTGCAGGCTTTGAAGACAAGTAAGCCAATCTTAATAAATGCCCCCCACTGTGTGCAGATCATAGACCCCTATGAACAGCATTTGCCAGGACACAGAGGGTTAAAAGGGTACTCCAAAGACTCTAAAAAAAATGTTTTTTGCTAATACATTCCTTCAAAAAAGTTAGAATACCCTTTTCTTTACATTGCCCCTTCCATTGAATAGCAGTAGTAATGGGCGACACAGGCCCCTTTGCTCCCACTAACGTTCATGTCCCGATCCCCTGCCCTGAGGGTCCCACTCCCCCCCCGTGTACAGTATATTCTTATATACAGTACCCGCAGGGAGGCTGCCAGACACAATCGCTGTGCGCAGTGGCCTCTCTACAGTAAGCTGCAATGTAAAGAAGAAAACAATACATTTATTTTAATAATGTTACATTATAATGTAATATAACTTTATTAGAGTGTCACTTAATTTTTTTTTTTTTTAGCAGAAATCAATAGTACAGGTGATTTTAAGAAACATTTTAATTGGGTTTATTAACCGAAAAATGCATTTTTATCCTGAAAAAGCAGTTTGAAGCTCTCCCTCCTGTCTTCATTGTTCTCTTATGGAGAAAGGGGGGTGGGGGGAGATAAGGCACCAAAACAGGACAACAAAGAGTTAATTTACAGCTGCATCACCGGGCTATCTCCTCTGAAGTCAGCACTGACCTCTCTGACCTCTGAATACCAACTTTCACACAGATCCTACTGTGTAATCCTTTGTTCTCTGCTGGCGACTAATCTCCCTCCAACCCCCTCCCCTCTCCATAGGTTACACAGGGCCCAACTGATATAAACTAGTCCAGATTTCCTGCTAATGAGCAGTGAATGAGAGACAGGAGGGGGAGGGGGGCTGGGAAAAGTCTTTTTGAATGCAGATAATAGCATATTTGCCTAATAAACCCAATTACAAAGTTTCTTAAAATCGCCTGTACAGTCATGGCCAAAAGTTTTAAGAATGACACAAATATTATATTTTCACATGATCTGCTGCCCTCTGGTTTTTATGTGTGTTTGTCAGATGTTTTTATCACATACAGAAATATAATTGCAATCATATTATGAGTAACAAAAGCTTATATTGACAGTAAGAAGGAGTTAATGCAGCAAGTCAATATTTGCAGTGTTAACCCTTCTTCAGGACATCTGCAATTCTCACTGGCATCCTCTTTATCAACTTCTGGACCAAATCCTGACTGATAGCCGTCCATTCTTGCACAATGCTTGCATTTTGTCAGAATTTGTTGGTTTTTGTTTGTCCACCCGTCTCTTGATGATTGACCACAAGTTCTCAATGGGATTAAGATCTGGGGAGTTTCCAGGCCATGGACCCAAAATGTTTTGTTCCCTGAGCCATTTAGTTATCACCTTTGCTTTATGGGAAGGTGCTCCATCATACTGGAAAAGGCATTGTTGATCGCCAAACTGCTCTTGGACAGTTGGGAGAAGTTGCTCTAGGAGGAAATTCTGGTACCATCCTTTATTCATGGCTGTTCTTAAGCAAGACTGTGAGAGAGCCGATTCCCTTGGCTGACAAGCAACCCCACACATGAATGGTTTCAGGATGCTTTACAGTTGGCATGAGACAAGACTGGTGGTAGCGCTCACCTCGTCTTCTCCCAATAAGCTGTTTTCCAGATGTCCCAAACAATCGGAAAGGGGATTCATCAGAGAAAATGACTTTACCCCAGTCCTCAGCAGTCCACTCCCTGTACCTTTTGCAGAATATCAGTCTGTCCCTGATGTTTTTCTGGAGAGAAGTGGCTTCTTGGCTGCCCTCCTTGA
This sequence comes from Dendropsophus ebraccatus, assembly GCF_027789765.1. Taxonomy (NCBI): domain Eukaryota; kingdom Metazoa; phylum Chordata; class Amphibia; order Anura; family Hylidae; genus Dendropsophus; species Dendropsophus ebraccatus. Next base: position 25,165,504 of record NC_091464.1, read on the forward strand.
GACCAGGCCTTGCTCCAAGAGTCTCCGCCTCACAGTGCATGCAGATGCACTCACATCTTCCTGCTGCCATTCCTGAGCAAGCTCTGCACTGCTGGTATCCCGATCCCGCAGCTGAAACACTTTTAAGAGAGGGTCCTAGCGCTTGCTGGTCTTTCTTGGGCGCCCTGTAGCCTTTTTGGCAACAATGGAACCTTCTCCTTGAAGTTCTTGATGATGATAGATTGTTGACTGAGGTGCAATCTTCCTAGATGCGATACTTTTCCCTGTTAGGCCATTTTTGTGCAGTGCAATGATGTCTGCGCGTGTTTCTTTAGAGATAACCATGGTTAACAGAAGAGAAACAATGATGCCAAGCACCAGCCTCCTTTTAAAGTGTCCAGTGGTGTCACTTTTACTTAATCATGACAGATTGATCTCAAACCTGTGTTAATGAAGCAATCACTGAAACAATGTTAGCTGGTCCTTTTAAGGCAGGGCTGCAATGATGTTGAGATGTGTTTTGGGGGATTTTCTAGGCAAATATTGACTTTGCAAGAGATTGCTGTTAAGCTGATTACTCTTTATAACGTTCTGGAGTATATGCAAATTGCCATTTTAAAAACTAAAGCAGTAGACTTTGTAAAATATTTGTATCATTCTCAAAACTTTTGGCCATGACTGTACTATTGATTTCTGCAAAAAAAAAAAATAAAAATACAACAGTGACACTTTAAAAGAATGCATTCGCAAAAAAAAAAACCACAACACTTTTTTGGGGGTCTCCGGAGTACCCCTTTAATGGAGATTGCTGTACATTGATACCATCTGGTCTGTTAACATGTAACACGGCAGCTTGTGTAACACACTACCCCTGACATAAGCAATCCTGAAAGTTTACATCTCTAACCTACTCAGCCAATAAAAAAGTATCGGCCTAATACAATTCGCGTCTGTGTGTGTGTTGCACAATGGCAGAAATAGAAAGCGCATTGCAGGACAAACCAATACCCTGCGACACGGAGTGCCATTTTGTGAAAGATTTCACATCGGTAATGTAACTATTGCACTCGTATTTGGCTGCACGGAAGTCTGGCTGCCACTTTCACTTTCTGCTGGACTATCCTGCACATCAGAATAGGGAAACGTTTACTTTCATTTTCTTTGCTCCGTACAGAAATGGCACAGCCTTCCATATACACAGGCTTTAATATCTCTCCCTGGCAGTAAAAACTCATTGTAGACCAGAACGGGACCTGTAAGAAGTCAGTGCCCTTACCTGTACTACCGAAAGATACTACTGGGCAGAAACAGCAAGAAACACCTGGATCACATTTTACAGGCTTTATTTCCTGTTCTCTGGATATGTCAAAGCTGGGAACTGACCAAACCGCATCCGACCATCAGGTAGGCTGCTCTCTGTTTGGGGGGGATGGAGCTGGGTGGGTGTCCGGTTAGAAGAAATAATATTATAAACTCCATTGGGGGCAGGGACGATTGGATTGTTTGTTGATCGGTGAATTAATTGGAATTAATAAAAAATACCTAATAATAATAACTATGAATAATAACAATGATAGGTAATCTAATACACAGCTTCACTTCCATTATTAATGTGAGTTGTACCTTAATGGAGGATTTCATACCCTGTGTACTATCTGGGACTTTCAGGCTCCACCCTGTAGGTATATATATCGTGCAGCCTCGTGTAATGCATGATTTATTAACGCCGTCATCAATCGATTTTTTTTTTTGTCTTTTCTGTATTATACATGTGTTGCAGATCAGTGTCGGACTGGGGTATGTGAGGCCCACCAATGAAGACCCAGTGAGAAACAACATATCAGTCAGTGTTTGTGCAGGTTCTAAACCTGGGGGCCCACCGGAGGATTCTCCAGTCTTCTGGTGGGCCAGTCCGACACTGTTGCAGATCTCTGATATTAGCTGGCCAAAGAACATGATGTCTATTGTTAATCACTCAAACATTATACTTATGGTTCCAAAAATGTCTGCCCAATCTGTTGGAGCATGCTTTAAATCCGTCTATGTTGTTAGCTGTGAAAACCACAAGCTGGCAATGCAACCTTAAAGCGACTCTGTACCTACAATCTGTCCCCCAAACCACTTGTACCTTCACATAGCTGCTTTTAATCCAAGATCTGTCCTGGGCTTTGTTCGGCAGGTAATGCAGTTATTGTCCTCAAAACAACTTTTAATCCTGCAGCGCTGTGTCTAACAGCCAGGGCTTACATTTGTATATGCATTAGGCTGGCACACCATCTCTGTCCTTCCTCCCCACCCTCCTCATCATTAGGAATGATCCAGGCAGATTGCCTCCTATTCCCCACCTGTGTGTATGATGAACATGGGCTGGATAGTTAATACACCTGTGCAAAGCTCAAACAGCAGTAAATGTTCCTGGGTCATTCCTAATAATGAGGAGGGTGGGGAGGAAGGACAGAGAGGGTGTGCCAGCCTAATGCATATACAAATGTAAGCCCCGGCCGTTAGACACAGCGCTGCAGGATTAAAAGTTGTATTTTAGGACAATAACTGCATCCCCTGCCGAACGGACCCCAGGACAGATATTGGATTAAAAGCAGCTATCCGAAGGTACAAGTGGTTTGGGGGGACAGATTGTGGGTACAGAGTCGCTTTAAACTACTCCCAGATTGCAAACTATTACTCGTGTCAGTTATTAAAGGGGTACTTCGGCAAAAAATCTTTTTTCTTTCAAATCAACTGGTTTTAGAAAGTTATATGGATTTGTAATTTACTTCTATTTAAAAATCTCAAGTCTTCCAGTACTTATCAGCTGCTGTATGTCTAGTAGGACGTGGAGTATTCTTTTCAGTCTGACACAATGCTCTCTGCTGCCACCTCTGTCCAGAGTAATAGACGTTTTCTATGGGGATTTGCTACTGCTCTGGACAGTCCAGGATAGTTACTTCAAACTGTGGTGAAGCTGACAGTTATTGTTATTATTAAAGTTACTGTCCGGAAGCCTAGAACATGTCTTCCCTGTAATGACTTAGAGGTGAAAATCAGTTCCTGTCTCGGACAGAGATGTCAGCAGAGAGCACTGTGTCAGACTGAAAAGAATACACCACTTCCTGCAGGACATACAGCAGCTGATAAGTAATGGAAGACAGGATTTTTAAATAGAAGTAAATTACAAATCTATATAACTTTCTGAAACCAGTTGATTTGAAAGAAAAAGATTTCTGCCGCAGTACGCCTTTGAAATCTCACTTATTGGAGTGATACTAACATCCATCCTGACCTCTCAGTCACAGTGTGACTCCAACTCATTACAGGATATTTCCAAACCCTCTTGAACAACGGCCAGCAGCAGCTGAGTGGTATCTAATGTCTGCTGTCACCCTTTCTCTCCTCCAAGCAGCAACTCTCTGCTGCAATCAGTACTTATTATCTGCTGTATGTCCTACAGGAAGTGGTTTATTTTTTCCAGTCTGACACAGTGCTCTCTGCTGCCACCTCTGTCCATGACAGGAACTGTCCAGAGCAGGAGAGGTTTTCTATGGGGATTTGCTGCTGCTCTGGACAATTCCTGACACAGACAGAGGTGGCAGCAGAGAGCACTGTGTCAGACTGGAAAAAAAACACCACTTCCTGCAGGACATACAGCAGCTAATAAGTACTTGATAACTTTAGATTTTTAAATTAAAGTAATTTACAAATCTATATAACTTACTAGTACCTATTGATGTGAGAAAAAAAAGTTGTTTTTTTTTTGCTGGTGTACCCCTTTAATAACTGCATAGAGCAATAAAAACGACATATAATAGATGCCTATACCACAGGGTCCTTGTAAAAGTAATACAGCTATAGCAAATCAATATATAAAAAGTTCAAACAAACAAATGTTAAAATCCCGACATAGTCCAGAGCCTTTTGTTTGTTCATAAATGGCTGTGCTGGTCCTGATGGAAATTTAATGTCTGAACAGTCGTGTTACAGTTCATGCTGCCTTTAGTCTCAGATTGCCATCATGTCGGAGCGAACGTGTTACAGTTCGAGTAGCCTCAGCGTGCATATGTAGCAATGATAGTGGCAAGTCTATAAATACTCATGCAATGATGGCTGCAAGCCTGTCAGCACTGTTACAAATGTCTGAGCTTTTTGCTGTATCTATGAATATAAGATACGGTGTGGCAATGGTATGGTTGCAATGAGTACTGTGCCTGTGAGAAATTCCAGCTGGGCTCTGTTTTATAACCAGTAAATGCCGATGCTCGTATGTGATTAGATTTGTATGCCAGATGTACTGTGTAATCCCAGACGTGTTTCAGGGTACGTTCCCCTTCCTTCATCAGTGGCAAAAAAAATTGTGGTCTGAAGAAGAAATGTTTTCATTCTTCTTTAGTCGATTGTAAATCCTAAGAACTGAACCCTCGTTGATGGAAAAAGTTCTGCAAATTGATTAGGAACCCAACATATTACGGCAGGTCCATCATGGAAATGACTCTAATATGTCACATTTTTGATTCCTTGAAGTATTAAAGAAGCAGTCTAGTTTTTTTTTTTTAAGCGAAACGCCCCCCCCCCCCCCACCCCCTTGCAGACTCAAAGAGATACATTGGAGACCCTGACCTCCTGTCTTCAAAATCACAGGAGAATAAAGGGAGTCAGAAGAATTGTAACATCAGGGCCAGTAGGACCTAAACACCTAAACAAATAAAGATGCAGCATGGGAAACCGATCGTGCACCAGGTGCAGCTCCCGCTGGATTTACTTAGTAAATCCAGGGAGGTAATTCGGGGCAGTCTTATTTAAACTTTTTCGTACTTAGATAATGATTTAGGTAGCACAGATCTATTATGCTTAGGCTAGGTTCACACTGCGTTTTCAGCATCCGTTTAATGGATCCGTTTTTTTGCAATTTGTGTGCATCCGTTTTTGATCTGTTTTTTTTTTTTTATAATGGAAGTCAATGGAAAAACGGATCAAAAACGGATGCACACAAATGCATCCGTTTTTTTTTTTTAAAACGGATCCGTTAAACGGATGCTGAAACCGCAGTGTGAACAAATAGCATCTAAGGGTTGCATTTTCAGCATCCGTTTAACGGATGCGTTTTTTTTTCCCCGCACAATAAAGTACTGTTGACACTACTTTTTTGAACGTTAAAAAAACGGATCAGTTAAACGGATGCTGAAAATACAACCCTTAGATGCTATTTGTGTTTTGGCTTGGGCTCCTGAAAAACAGGTGATAGAAACCTAGAAACCTGCGTATTCTTCCCCAATGGGAATGACTCTAGAGCTCCATTTTGAAGGAATTCTGATAAAAAGGTTAGAACACAATGATCTTTGGTGGGATTTTACTATTTGTGAACATAACCTTATTCGGTAAGGGTCTTCAGAGGAGTGCTTAGCAACGGCCGTTGTTATACTGGCCGAACACTGGTCGGTATTTGCATGGTCCTGCGGCTGGCAGAGTTCTGACAGCTGCCGGAACATTCATTTCCAAAGGGCCCATTCAGGATGTGTCTGGTATTGATTTCCATACACACCACGGATAAACAGGTTGCATTCGTGTGCCCATGGATGATTAATAACGCCCACTGGAACAGTGGGCGTTATTAATTGACCTGCTAATTTTTTTGCACGGCCGCACTGAACAACGGCCGTTGTCGGTGCGGTGTGTGTGCATGGAATGGGCGGCATGTGCCCGTATCAGAACTCAGTGGCGTTAAAGATCATCCGGTCGGTACTGCAGTACCGGCCGGGAGGATCTTCACTTACACTGGCCGTTCTGTGACGTATGGTTTCTTACGTTGTGTGAACATAGCCTTAGTAGACAGCCACCTTTTGCCGTTAAAATCCTGTAGTGGGAACATAGTCTAAGGTTAGGTTCACACTATGTTTTTTCATCCAGTTTTTTCACGTTTTTGCAAAAAAAAAGGATGAAAAACGGATAAAAAACTGATGCATTGTTGTGTGCGTCTGTTTTGATCTGTGTTTCCATTGACTTCCATTATAAATAGGGCACCAAAATGCATCCGTTTTTTTAACATACACAAAAATAAGGTCAGCTACCTTTTTGTGTACGCTAAAAAAATGGATGCATTTTGATCCTTTTTTTTTTTATAATGGAAGTCAATTAAAAAATGTATCAAAACAGATGCACACAAATGCATCTGTCTTTCCATCCGTTTTTCACCCTTTTTTTGCAAAAATGTAAAAAAGAAAAACGGATGTTTAAAAAAAAAAACAAAAAAAAAACATAGTGTGAACCCAGCCTAAGTCTCTGAACTGTATATAGGTACAAATATTTAGGCCCCTGTCAAGATCTCCTTGGATTCAATTTCCTCAATGCCCCTGAGTTTGTTGGTTCTTTTATCTCATTTTAATTAATTATTTACTGTAATAATGGTTCTTATATGGTAGGAGACATGCATGGGCAGTTGCACACAAGTCTCTTTGCTGACCAGGATGTTGCTGTATATTGTGGTAAAGTTTTTTTTTATTAACCCCTGGTCATTTCCATATGCAATATCTATATTTGCCTTTTTGTAAAAATTTAAAAAACATTTTTTGAAATCATAAAAGTTATAAAACATTCTCCAGAGACCCTTACCAAATAAAGCTATGTTTACAAATAGTAAAATAAAAGAAAACTACTGCTGTAATTTTGAGTAAAAAATATGGTGTAATAATGTTCTCTATTTAAATGGGTACTTCATTTTAGAGATATGTCTAGGTATGGGTTGTTTGAAAATAATAAAGCAAACTTACCTCCCTGGCTCCTGCGCTGCCGCTGTTCCAGGTCATTTCCGGGTTCTGGGGCTGTGACATTACAGGCCCGCCCAGCCAATCAGAGACTGAGGTGGGACACCCCTGCAGCCACTGATTGGCTCAGAGGGACTGCAACCTCATGGCTCTAGAACCCTATGGTGATATATGGTCACAGGAGTATCACAGCTTTCTGCAACCATTGTGTAAATCCTTATGTCCTATGATTGCAGGAGGGAACAAAGACAATCACTCCACCAATCCCTACACTGTCTCCTCATCTCAAGCAGGATGTACTTGACCATTGCCACTCACATTGTTCCTTTACTGAAGAGGAGATATGCAAAGTTCCTGGAAGTCTCAGTAAGTAGAGCATGTTACGTTTTTGTTCACCTTTTTTTTTGTTCTCCTATCTTCTGGTGGAGGCTGCTCAATGCAAAGTTCTTGAATTTCATCATTGCCTTCATCTAGCCACATTTTTTTTCAATTGTCAATTCTTAGGCTGTGTTCACACATAGTATTTGGCTCAGTATTTTTTCAACCAAAACCAGGAATGGGTTGAAAACACAGAAACTGTGCAAATCTTTCTATTATATTTTTTCTATGTCAGCTCCACTTCCGATGTTGGCTACAAATACTGACTAAATAATCTCTGTAAACAAAACCTTAAAGGGGAAGCCTGGCGCCGGGCCCAAAAATTATTCTGGGCTGGGCTAATATAAAAAAGAAGTCATATTCCCCGCTCGGCCAGTCGCTGACTAGGGTGGTACACCACTGCAGTCACTGGCTAAATCCAGCCACTTGTTACGTTCAACCCGGGTTGTGACGGACCTGGAAACCGGGAGAAGAGAACACCCGGCAGGGGACGGGAGCCCGGTGATGTGGTGCAGCGCGAGCATGGGAACAGGTGAGCATGTTGTCTTTTTTAATTTCCTCTCACCTCCTGTCCATAATGATTTTTTGCAACCCCCCCCCCCCCCCCCCCCGCCTGACTTCTCCTTTAAGGTAGGATCTGCATCTGAAATTTCAATGCAGAAATTACTCTGTGTGAGTCAAAAACAAAGGAAATTAGCGGTGCACTAGCCTTGTACCATTTTGTTATTGGATTTCTCACCATCATCCTATTATGGATTTCAGGAATACATCCATCCCTATGGAGCAAAGACGATGTTATTCAATGGCTACGATGGGCAAAGGAAGAGTACTCCCTAGAGAAAACAGATGACAGCAAGTTTGTAATGAACGGAAGAGCTCTGTGCATTCTTACTAAGTTTGATTTTAAAGCTCGTTCTCCTAGTTCAGGTATTATAATATCCACTACTGACAAGGTGTGTGGTAGGAGTTTGCTTTACCTTTGCCATGTACATAGAGAGAGGCTTTTATAATAATATATCCTTTCCTTAAAGAGTCACTGTCGTTTTTTTCTAGTACAGGCAATTTTAAGACACTTTGTAATTGGGTTTATTAGGCAAATATGCCATTATCTGCATTCAAAAAGACTTTCCCCAGGTGCCTTCCTCCCACCTCTCTCTCATTCACGGCTTATTATCAGGAAATCATGTCTTGTTACATCTGTCGGGCCCTGTATAACCTATGGAGAGGGGAGGGGGGAGGAGGAAGATTAGTCGCCAGCAGAGAACAAAGAATTACACAGCGGGACCTGTGTGAAAGCCGGTATTCAGAGGTCAGAGAGGTCAGTGCTGACTTCAGAGGAGATAGCCCAGTGATGTAGCTGTAAATAAATTCTTTGTTGTCCTGTTTTGGTGCCTTATCTCCCTCCACCCCTCCTCTCTCTATAGGAAACCATGAAGACAGGGGGGAGAGCTTCAAACTGCTTTTTCATGATAAAAATGCATTTTTTTTTTGGCTAATAAACCCAATTACAAGGTTTCTTAAAATCGCCTGTACTATTGATTTCTGCAAAAAAAATGTAAACAACAGTGACACTTTAAGGTATTTATTTCAATTACAAATTTTTCTGGAGCCAACATATCTGGTGTTATGTAATATGGAATCCACCTATGGAATGCAATCCGGCGCACAAGTGACGTCACTCATGCGCTCAGAACGGGGTAGGTAAGTATTTGTTTTTGTTTTCTGACAGTTCTTCATTCTGGCCAACCATTCTATTATTGCAGTGGTATAATACAGTGATTTTCAACCAGTGTGCCGTGCCACATGGTCGGGTGTGCCGCGGGGAAAGTTCCCCAAACTATGGTGCCCATGTGAAACAGGAGAAAACAATGGGGGAGAGAAACCTGGGGATGGGGGAGAAACAGGGGAGAGAAACAGGGGGGAGAGAAGTTTGGTGGAGAGAAGCACAGGAGAGAAGTAGGGGGGAGAAGTATGGTGGAGAGAAGCACGGGGGAGAGAAGCACAGGGGGGAGAAGTATGGTGGAGAGAAGCAGGGGGGAGAAGTATGGTGGAGAGAAGCACAGGAGAGAAGTAGGGGGGAGAAGTATGGTGGAGAGAAGCAGGGGGGAGAAGAAAACAGGCCCAGGTTTCACACTGAGTTAGTATAAATACATTTAGAATCTATATTATTAACTATATGTATAATATGTACTGTTTTAGGGTACAAACCCACACACAGTATACACAGCAGATACGCAACAAATACGCAGCAAATACGCAGCAGATTTGGTGGTGCAGATTTGATGCTGTGTTCAGTTATTTAGATCTAATCTGCTGCGTATTTGCTGCGTATTTGCTGCGTATTTGCTGCGTGTTTGCTGCGTATTTGTTGCGTATCGCAGCAGTTAATACGCTGCTTATAAGGTGTATGGGTTTATACCCTTAGTGTCATTTTGTGCCATTTTGGTTGGTGGTGTGTCCCGGGATTTTTTAAGTATAAAAAGTGTGCCGCGGCTCAAAAAAGGTTGAAAATCACTGGTATAATACACCTGATCATTGCAGCCAGTATTGGGAGAATTGTCACAATATTGCTACAGATATATATCACTTTCAGAGTCATGATAATCTTTTAGCTGGTTTAATAGAAGTTAATCTAAATATATAACAGCGCTTATCAACATTGTCGTCATGTATGTATGTATGTATGTATATATGTTTTTGTTCTTTTACATAGGGGCAGGGGGTTAATATGCAGAGAATTGCCTACATGGGTGGTGGGGAGGGGGCGGGGGTGTAATTTACAGGGGATTGACTACATGGGTGGGAGGGGGTTAATTTACATAGGATTCCCTACATGGGGGTAAGGGGTTTACTTATAGGGGTATGCCTACATGGAAAGAGGGGGTTCATTTAGGGGGGATTGCCCTTATGGAGAGCGGCGGGGGTAACTTACAGGGGAATGCCTACATGGTGTTTGGGGGGGGGGGGGGGGGGGGGGGGGGGGCGGTAACTACAAGGGGAGATTCCTACATGGTGTGTGTGCGTGTGGGGGGGGGGCACGGGGAGGGGTAAGTTAGTATTTGTAATCAATTTCCCCCCTGCCCCTTCTGGCTGCTGGATTTTATAGTCCGCCAAACTTCTTTAATTGCCAGCAGCTAAAAAAGTTGGATGCCTCCCTAGGGCCTATGTCTGTATTCATGTTTTCTAGGACTCCCTGGGGGAACATCCACCTTCTGCAGCCATGCGGAATCCAGTTCAGACTGTTCAGGTTCGGATCACATTGCCAAACCCAAACATTTTGACAGACCCGCTCACATATGCTACAATTTTTTTCCTTTTATGTTTATGCTTTTTGTAATGTTTATTTATTTATTATTTATTATAATAGAAAAAGACATATGTGGGCAATCCTAAAGCAAAATATCTTACATGATACATATTCACTTTCTTATAACCTATGGGCAATAGATGTGTACAGTCTTCTTTTTTTTTTTTTTTTTTTTTTCCAATTGCCATGAACTCTGATGTGATGTAACCAGTATACTTATTTGTCACATGTATTTGCCTGTTTTATGTTTGTTTTATTATTAATATGTCTCATATCTCATGTCTGTGTGATAAATAGGATTTTTTGGGTGATTCTCTATTATATCTATTATCGGCATTAGTAAAGCTAGTGTACTCAAATAGATTGATTGTGTTTTTCATTGATGACACCATTACAGACAACAAGTCAAGAGAGCAGATTTATTAAAAATGGTGTAAAGTGAAACTGGCTCAGTTGCCCCTAGCAACCAATCAGATTCCACCTTTCATTTTCCAAAGAGTCTGTGATGAATGAAAGGTGGAATCTGATTGGTTGCTAGGGGCAACTGAACCAGTTTCACTTTACACCATGTTTGATAAATCTCCCCCAATAGGCCCGGATGAAAATATACAGCAAAGTTGTCAAACAATGTTTATAAACCCTTCTTGTGCTTTGTTTCCATGTGTCACATTCAGACATGTGCTTTGGCCAGTGTAGCCTGCAGTGCTATAGGTCAGCACCCATGGTGATAACTAATAACCTATATTTCATCATTACAGGTGATGTTTTGTATGAATTACTACAGTGCATTAAGAACCACAGGCAGGGACTAGTAAGGCATTCTTTCTTCAGCCAGTGTATAGGAAATGGTGATGATCTGCAATATGAGACCTGCTTGAATACAGGTGAGATGGTCATTGTACTCTGTTCTCTGTACTATTATACAACGAAAATTAAATCACCCTTAGGGTAGCTTCACATGTACCGGATCTGCAGCGGATTTCATGCTGCGAGTCTGCAGCGAAATCCACTGCGGATCCTGGTAGTGAGAAGTGAATAGGTCACATACCCAATTTTCATTCCGCTGCCAGTATGTGACCTGGCCCCTTTAACCCCCCGCATCCCGACACCCGAAGTCCCCGGCCTGGAGCATACATTACCTGCTCCGCGACGCGGCTGTGTGTGAGGCTCCCTTCGGCCTCCATCAGCCAATCAGTGCACGGCAGCACTGATTGACTGATGGGGAGCTAGGCGCCAAGCAGGTAATGTATGCTCCAGGCCGGGGGCTGCGGGCGACGGGATGCTGGGGGTTAAAGGGGCCAGGTCACATACTGGCAGCGGAATGAAAATTGGGTATGTGACCTATTCACTTCTCACTACCAGGATTCGCAGTGGATTTCGCTGCAAACTCACAGCATGAAATCCTCTGCGGATACGGTACATGTGAAGCTACCCTTAATGGAAATTAATATGAACCTTGCCCCCTTTATTGCCCGGGTCAAAAGATAGTTCCAACAATCAGGACTGGAGATGAGCAAAATATGAGGATGCTCAAGTCCGATCATGCAGCATTTGATTACCGGTGGCTTAAGAAGTTGGATGCAGCCCTAGGGATTCCGAAAAAACAAGGATAGTCCATAGACTGGAAACATGTTTTGCAGGCAGCCTTAGGGCTGCATCCAACTTCTTCAGCTATTGGTATTCAAATCCTGAATGATCAGACTTGAGTTGCGCTCACCTCTAGTTAGGGCTCGTGGCAAGTTTGCAAAATAAATAAATATATATATATATATATATATATATATATATATATACATATATATATGAATGCATTATATTTAAGTGAAAAAGGGTGACAACAGACTTAGAGCAATACACTAATAATAAAATAAATAGAAGAAGTACTAATATTGTATAAAAAAACCTACCGATATATTGGTTTATTTGTGTTGAACAGCAGAAAATTCTCAATTATCTTCAAAAACAATACATATGTCTGCTGCCACAGAGAGTGATGGCCAAGACGTACCTCTCAATCTTTCTCAGAGGACACAAGCAACACAAACCAAAGAGACCATGGCGAAAGACAGTAACGGTCTGGATGGAAAAATAAAAGGTAAATTTGAAAGTGGAGAAGGCCAAAAATGATTTAAAATAGTCCAAGATAGTCACTTCAAGCTGTGGTGAGGCTGAGAGTAATTGCTGCTATTAACGTTATTGTCAAGAAGTCTAGAACATGTCTTCTCTGTGATGACTTAAAGGGGTACACTGGCAAAAATCTTTTTCTTTCAAAGCAACTGGTTTCAGAAAGTTATATAGATTTGTAGTTTACTTCTATTTACAAATGTCAAGTCTCCCCATACTTATCAACTGCTGTATGTCCTGCAGAAAGTGGTGTATTTTTTCAGTCTGACACAGTACTCTCTGCTGCCACCTCTGTCCGAGACAGAAACTGTCCGGAGCAGAAGCAGTTTTTTTCAGGTTTATGCACTTACTATACATTATACTCCACATGGTGATTGCTATATTGTACAGTAACTTATATATTACATTCTGCTGTTTCTGAATGTTTGTTTCATCTGTTTTACATGTTATTCAGACTTTAAAAAAATCATTATTTTTGCGGTGTGAAACCAATTGTCTGCATTTCAATTATTTCTTATGGGAAAATTTGATTTAGTTTAAGAGTGTATTTGGATTACAAGCACGGTCCCGGAATGAATTATGCTCGTAATCCAAGGCACCACTGTATATCAATAAGCATGCCTACAGACCAAATATAATCATACTGGAGGAGATTTATCAAACTGGTGTAAAGTAGAATTGGCCCAGTTGCCCCTCGCAACCAATCAGATTCCTCCTTTCTTTCTCAGACTCTTTGGAAAATGAAAGGTGGAATTTGATTGGTTGCTAGGGGCAACTGAGCCAATTAAATCTCCCCCAATATATCTATAAAACTTATTAAAGCAACAGCCATAAATCTTACATCTAGGTTGCAGGTTCCTGTGGGATTATCTGCACAAACTTCTGGATGACAAGCGCTATGAATCATCCATCAGGTGGGAAGATAAAGAATTAAAAATCTTCAGAGTGGTGGATCCAAACAAGCTGGCCCAGTTCTGGGGTAATCATAAGGTATTTTCTCTCTTCATTGTTAACAGAACCATGTAATGAATATTAGTTACTAATCTGAAGTTCTGTCCATCTGCGTATGAATCCAATAGCAATTAAATTAAAGCGACTCTGTACCCACAATCTGACCCCCCTGAACCGCTTATACCTTCGGATAGCTGCTTTTAATCCAAGATCTGTCCTGGGGTCCGTTCGGCAGGTGATGCAGTTATTGTCCTAAAAAACAACTTTTAAACTTGCGGCCCTGTTCCCAACGGGCGTGGCCTAGATTGTGTATGCATTAGGCTGGCACAACCTCTCTGTCCCTCCTCCCCGCCCTCTTCATCATTAGGAATGCTCCAGGCAGGTATTCTCCTATTCATCACCTGTGTCAGCACGGTACGTGGGTTGGATCGTTAGGGCACCTGTGAAGTGTTCAGACAGGAGAAAATGTTCCAGTGGCATTCCTAATGATGAAGAGTGTGGGGAGGAGGGACGGGGGGCTGGTGCAAAGTTAGGGCACAGATTCTCTAAGCCTCGGCTGTTGGGCATGGGGCTGTAAGTTTAAAAATAGTTTTTTTAGGACAATAACTGCATCACCTGCCGAACGGACCCCAGGCCAGATCTTGGATTAAAAGCAGCTATCCCAAGGTACAAGTGGTTTTTTTTTGGGGGGGGGGTCAGATTGTGGGCACAGAGTCGCTTTAAAGGGGTACTCTGGCACTTAAAAGCTTTTTATATAGTGCTGCCCTTGTATGAAACATAATGGACATCTTATTCTCACCTCTCCACGTTCCTCTGGTGTCCTTCTGCAGTGTCTACAGGAACCCCACTCACCACTGCCACTCCTAAGACAAGCTCATCTCAGTAGTGACAGCCTGCTCAGCCAATCACTGGCCATAGCATTGTCCTGTCTCAGTCAGTAATTGGCTAAGGGGGCTTCCACACTGCTGACGGAAGTGGTGGCGGCAGCGGTGAGTGGTGGACTTGGAGACACTGCAGGAGGACACCAGGGGAACAATGTTTATTATATTTTATATAAGGGCAGCACTATCTAAGAGGTTTTTAAGTGACGGAGTACCCCTTTAAATCCACTATCCACTGGTGCTACTAGAGCAGGATGTTTTCGCACAAGAAGGCCAGTTTAGCCAGTATGGTTTCTTTTATGCTGTTTGTTTGGGACATTAGATCCATAGTTGGGCTTGGCTTTGTGGCCATAGTAAAACAATGAAATGTGGCTGCATTGTAACCATTTAAAAAGACCTAGGTATAGAGACTTACAATACCATAGAGACGCTTGATGGGGGTTGTAAGTTTACATATTTTGGCTAAAATATTAGCCAAAATAGTGTCGGCACATTGTGTGATGCTGAGCAAGCCTGTCTACTCTGTACATGGAACCCTATTGATATGTTGGGCCTTTGCGCAGTGTATGCAAATCATAGGGCATAGATGTACTAGGAATATAGCCTTAATGGCCGCTTATTGTTATATGCTCCAGTGCATCATAAACTGCGAAAGAGAAAAACTGATTATTTACTTTCACTTGCACTTTGCTACTACCGCAAGGCCCAGGGTGGTTTGCTGTTTACTGAACCCACAAACTTCCTGATTTTGCTGTGAATTTCGAAAACAATAAACAGGCAGGAACTTTAAGGACCTTAAGAAAAGCTTATATATACCTATCGGCCAAAACATAAAGGCATCCAGTCAGCACGATTTTGCTGATATGATTGCCTGCAGCAGTTTCAATGTGCTGGAACCATGGGCTGTATAAAAAGGGACAAGCTGCTAGGCTTAAAGGGGTATTCCACAGAAACATAACGTTTGATATGTTGCTCTCCATGGTGAGACTAACAATTCCTTCCATACTTGTTATTATCTATTCACTCTCCTTCCCCTAGTTCTGAGCTGCTGCTTTCTGCTGAAAACACAAAAATCTGTATGTGAGCTTTTCTCTCTGTCTCCCCCTCCTTTTTTAAATGTTTGCCCGGAGTTACCCTTTAATAGGCCGTTAATGCACATTTATACCTAATTTATCACTCCGCAATCTGTAAAGACTCAAATAAAGTTTTATCTCATGTAAAGGGACAAGCTTTTCTGGACAAAGAATCATGTTTTGAAAGCTTTAGTTTGGAATGGGGTTCCAGGACAGAGTCAGTGTAAGTTTGGGATAATTTACTGACCGACTCCTAACTCTAACACATTGACTCTGACCTCTAAACCCTGTGGAGAGATTTATTAAACAACCCGGCAGGGGAGAAGCCAATGGGGGACTGCTGTCAATGTGACAATTACCATATTGTCCAGTTTACAAGATACACCCAACTATAAGATGCACCCCTGGTTTAGACAACTAAAAAAAGGAAAGAAAAATATTCCATGCTAATTAAACTTCCCTGGTGGTCTAAGGCAGTAAAGGGGGGGAGGGGGGTGCCAATGCAGTAAAGGGGTCAAAGTTTATTGAAATGACAGCTCCACTTTAACACTCTTCATGACAGTACATTACACCAATGTTTGTATCCAATTATATTAACCATAAGATCTTCCATATTATTCTTCCACATTATTTACATGATTTGAAAAATAAGTGCAGCTCATAATGTAGAAACTAACAGAGTATAAATATTGTGAGAATAAACAAATGCACCATTTCATGCAGAACCGTCCAAACATGACCTATGAGAAGATGTCCAGAGCCTTGCGACAGTACTACAAAATAAACCTATTAAAAAAAGAATCTGGAAAAAAGCTAAGTTTCAGGTAACTGATTAGTAAATATGGTGTAATAATATGCCATGGGCAAATCTGCTGTAAATTCTGCATCTGAAGGTGGCGATCCGCAGCAAGGCCGTGGCAAATCTCCATCCAAATCAACGGCAAAGGTTTTATCTGAGGTTAAAATTAATGTGTTAAAGCCTGTGGAAAAATGGGTACAATTAGGCTATGTTCACACTACGTACTGTATATTTTCGTAAAACTACGGCCGCTGTTGCCGATTGCAACAACGGCCATGTTTATTACGAAACTATAGGTAACATTGCCGCCTATGGAATCCCTAATGGCACTGTAAAACAATCTGACATGTCAGTTTTCTGTGGCCGCTATTCATTGAATAGTGGCCGCAGAAAGCTTTGTCAGTGCACACAATGGAGCGAGCGGCTGCGGCCACTTGCTCCATAGTGTGCTGTGGGGAGTTCTGATGCGGGGCGCACGGCTGCAATGATCACCTGTCCGGTACTGCAAAGGCACCGGTACTTCAAAGCCCTCAAAAGTGGGCCCCTACCCTTTTTTAACGCCCCCCCCCCCCCCAGCAGCATTATCAGAATCGGTGCTCCATACACAGTATAATGCCCTGAAAGAGCCCCAATACATATGGTAATTATCTTAAAACACTATTTCCACCGTACAGTGATTACATATTGCCTCAAAATTGCTCTGAACAAATAGGAACATATAGCCAATTATACCATTACATAATACCGCTACACCATGACCACTGTCACTACAGACCCTATAACAGAGTGCAGTCACATCCAGTGACTCACAGGGGGTGCCTTCTCTGATCAGAGTCTCACTTTTTTTTTTCTCTCCATCCAGCGTGGGCTACCTTAAAGTCTTTTCCCGGCTGTGAATCCTCTCTGCAGAATCTGCCAGAGAAACATTTTAGGCTCCAACGTATACAGAAGTTATGTCCCCTGTATCCCTATATAGTAGTTACACCCCTCTGTGCCCCCATAGTTTTAAGGTGTCCCTGTGCCCCCACTTAATAATTAGGTATGCTCTGTGCCCCAGTATAGTAGTAAGGTCCCCATATAATATAGGCCCCTCTGTGCAGCCCCAATGTAGTATAGTCCGCTATGTGCTGCCCCAGTAGTATATAGACCACATTGTGCTGCCTCCAGTAGTATATAGACCCTAATGTGCTGCCCCAGTAGTATATACCCCTTGTGTGCTGCCTCCAGTAGTATATACTCCTTGTGTGCTGCCCCCAGTAATAAATAGACCCCATTGTGCTGCCCCCAGTAGTATATAGACCCTATTGTGCAGCCCCCAGTAGTATATAGACCCCATTGTGCTGCCCCCAGTAGTATATTGACCCCATTGAGCTGGCCCCAGTAGTATATACCCCTTGTGATCTGCCCCAGTAGTATATACCCCTTGTGTGCTGCCCCCAGCGGTATACAGACCCCATTGTGCTGCCCTGATAGTATATAGACCCCAATGTGCTGCCCCCAGTAGTATATGGACCTCATTGTACTGTGCCCAGTAGTATATAGACCCCCTGTGTGCTGTCCCCAGTAGTATATCAACCCCTTGTGTGCTGCCCCCAGTAGTATATAGAACCCCCTGTGTGCTGCCCTAGTAACATATAGACCCCCTGTGTTCCCCTAGTTATATATAGACCCCCTGTCTGCTCCTCCAGTTATATACAGCCCCCTGTGCGCTCCCCCAGTATATAGCCCCGTCCGCTCCTCCAGTAGTAGATAGCCCCCTTGTGTGCTGCTTCCAGTAGTATATAGACCCCCTGTGTGCTCCCCCATTTATATACAGCCTCCTGTGTGCTCCCCCATTTATATAGAGCCCCCCTGTCCGCTCTCCCAGTTATATACAGCCCCCCTGTCTGCTCCCCCCAGTAGTATATATTCCCCATGTGTGCTCCCCCAGTAGTATGCAGCCCCCTGTGTGCTCCCCTAGTAGTATATAGCCCCCCTGTGCACTCCCTAAGTTGGTATATAGCCCTCCTGTTTGCTCCCCTAGTAGTATATAGCCCCCTGTGTGCTCCCACAGTATTATATACTCACCTGTGTGCTGCCCCCAGTTGTAAATAGACTCCATGTGTTCTCCCCCAGTTATATATAGACCCCCTGTGTGCTTCCCCAGTTATATACAGCCCCCTGTGTGCACCCCCAGTATTATATAGCCCCCTGTATTGCCCTCTAGTAGTATATAGCCCCGTGTGCTCCTCCAGTAGTATATAGTCCCCCTGTGTGCTCCCTCAGTAGTATATAGCCCCCTGTCCGCTCCCCCAATAGTATATAGCCCCCCTGTGCGCTCCCCCAGTAGTATATAGCCCCCCTGTGTGCTTCACCAGTGGTATATAACCACCCTGTGCACTCTCCAGTAGTATATAGCCCCCCCCCCCCCCCCCGTGTGCAACCCCCAGTAGTATATAGCCCGCCAGTGCACTCCCGCAGTAGTACATAGCCGGATGAAACAAACAGTTGTATTAGTATACACTAATGTCTCTCTATGTTTGCTGGCCCTCTTCCTATGTTATGTGATGGTATATATGCAAGTGGACTGTCAAGCAGTCCAAAAACGTTCCTCTGCCCTGTTTGTATCCACGCAGTGATGGTCAGTGTTTAAAAATAATACGATATATGGGTATCACTCACCCAGCAGTGGGGTTTGTCTTAATGTTCCCCACATTGGGTGAAATCAGCTCCCGGATATCCAAGTAGTATTCGGCTGTCTGAGTCCTCGAAAATATAGTATAAGGGGGGGGGGTCGCGTTCTGGCCGGTAACGCTCCTCTCTCTCACTGCAGAACTTTGAATAGAGTCCTTTAGATTCCAACGTGACGTCACGTCTCCTAAGGAAGCCTGGAATGGTCAAACAACCTTCGACATGTTTCGAGGGACAAAGAGGGGCGTATCCCTCGAAACATGTCGAAGGTTGTTTGACCATTCCAGGCTTCCTTAGGAGACGTGACGTCACGTTGGAATCTGAAGGACTCTATTCAAAGTTCTGCAGTGGGAGAGAGGAGCGTTACCGGACGGAACGCGACCCCCCCCTTATACTATATTTTCGAGGACTCAGACAGCCGAATACTACTCGGATATCCGGGAGCTGATTTCACCCAATGTGGAGAACATTAAGACAAACCCTACTGCTGGGTGAGTGATACCCATATATCGTATTATTTTTAAACACTGACCATCACTGCGTGGATACAAACAGGGTAGAGGAACGTTTTTGGACTGCTTGACAGTCCACTTGCATATATACCATCACATAACATAGGAAGAGGGCCAGCAAACATAGAGAGACATTAGTGCATACTAATACAACAGTTTGTTTCATCCGGCTAGACAGGGTATCCATCTAGCAGAGTAATCTATTCCTCTAGTTGCTGCACTCACACAGGAGCGCGATCAGCCACATTTTTACACTATAGAGCCCTCCTGTACGCTCCCCCAGTAGTATACAGACCCCTGCTGTGTGCTCCCCAATAGTATACAGATCCCCGCTGTGTGCTCCCCCTCCCATAAAGCCGCCCTGTGTGCTCCCGCAGTAGTAGATAGCCCCCCTGTGCACTCCCCCAGTAGTATATAGATCCCGCATTGTGCTCCTCAGTAGTATATAGCCCCCCTGTGCACTCCCCCAGCAGTATATAGCCCCTTGCGGGCTCCCCCAGTAGTATATAACCCCCTGTGTGCTGCCACTAGTTGTAAATAGACCCTCTGTGTGCTCCCCCAGTAATATGTAGACCCCTTGTGTGCTCCTCCAGTTATAGAGATGCTCCCCCGGTGCTTGGGAATAGATCGGTGCCATAAGCAGGAACCGGGCAGCGGGTAAAAAAAAAAAGAACCACAACCGGCATCTCCATGCCGGTCTGTTCATGTGAAAAAACACAAAGCAATGAACCTAGTGGTACATTCATTTTAAATACTAATACTACACCAGAAGGCACTTCTCGCTTTTCTTTTATGGTCATATTTTGATCTTACTTGACTGTGTGTTAACCTATCATTAAGACGTAGTGGGTGAGGAACAGTTCTTCATGTTGCTGTTTTAATTTCCTGTGCTCACTGCAGAACCACATCAATCATAGTGATTGTAGTTGCATAGAAATACATACATTCATGTATGATAGTGGAGTGCATCAAAATGGCAAGTGTAAAACAACCCATTTCAGACAGGTGTAGGCCAAACGCTTGTTTAACTGACGTCCATGTCTCCTAATTCTTTCATACATGTTCACGCTCAATTCAGCCAAGCGTATGGCTGCACCCATGTTTTTCAGGCAGTCCTCGGGCTGCATCAACTTTCTCTAGGAGGCGGGATTCAAATGGCGATCGTTCAGATTTGTGTGAACCTGAACTTTCAGCAAGTTTGCTCATCTCTAAAAACCACCACTACACAACCAATAGAGACAAACGACTTCTAGACTAATTCATTGTGGTGTCTGTAAGTGTCTGCACCCTATTGATCAGTGGCTGATGAGCTATCTATTCTGGCCAGAGAACTCTTTTTAAAAAAAAATAAAAATTTTTTATTTGTTACTTATTTGTTACTTCCCCTTTCCCTGTTTCCCTCCTTTTCCCCAGAACTGAATAGTTCTTGGAAATTTTTGTTGTTGTTGTTATGTTCAAGCTATAGAGGATTTAGACTCTGTACTTGAATGTCTATGGTATATAGGCTATGCTCCCACAGTGTAAAAACAAGGGCAAATAACGGCCATTGTTGCTAAACAACAGCCATTATAAATGATGGTGACCATTAGTAACGACAGTTGTTTTGCAACAATGGCCGCTATTTGCCCTTTTTTTTGCATTGTGTGAACACAGCCTCACTATGACCACTTTATCTTGCACACATCTCAATAGAATAGAATTGAAATTCTAAAATATATACAACAATATAATTAGCTTTTTTTTTTTATACTTACATGCTGCTGATTCCCCAAACCATCTCTTTTAGGTTTCTGAGGTCACCTAGAGAAAGACACGCAGCAGAGAACACACTGGCATCAAAAGACCCGCGGGACTCTAATGAGGATGTCGTTGCTGTTTCATCATAATTTTTTTTTTTTTTTTACTTAGGAATTACAGTATTTATGTCTGGAATTGTTTGTACATATATATAATATGAATTGTGAATTGATCAGACTACACTAAGTTATTACACTACTTGCTTGTCACTAATACAATGTTGAGAAACCATATTCATGCCATAGTATAGGAAGGTTCACACACAAATAAAAAGCAGAATATGGCTATGTTCCCACTTCAGAAACATATTGGGTAAAGGCAGCCATCTTGTTACATAGATGATAGAATATTTTCGCGAAGTGTGAACATAGCCATAGGCCGTAAAGTAAGGAAAAAATACATGTGTTTTCTTACCTAAGGCCACCACCACAAAACATCTTTTTTTTAAACACTATGGGGGTGATTTATCAAACATGGTGTAAAGTGAAACTGGCTCAGTTGTCCCTAGCAACCAATCAGATTCCACCTTTCATTTTCCAAAGTCTGTGAGGAATGAAAAGTGGAATCTGATTGGTTGCTAGGGGCAACATTTTTTTCTTTTTGACAACCATAATTTCGAGCCCAAATAACGGCTGTTATTTGGCTGTGAAATGACAGCCCTTAATTGCACTGTAATTGTACTTGGACTGTAATGTAGCACATTATTAGATATGAAAAATGCTGATACCACCCCCCCCCCCCCCACACACACACACACTATTTTACGACACAAGGCTATGTTCACTCATCGTATTTCCATCTTTTAATCAGTATTTTTTTTTTAACAAAAAATTTGGAAAATCTTTCCAGTATAATTTTACTCTGTCAATTCCTCTCCCGATTTTGTCTATTGACCACAATTCTGCCCAAAATACTGTGTGTGAACTTAGCTCTATTCTCCCTTTATTTTACTGTGTGTGAACTTAGCCTAAGTCTTCCTAAAAGGCTTAAAGGGGTTGGCCACTTTATAGAAAAATTGTTCAGTGTACAGTGTTAGTAAGTATAGTCATTGCACTTACTGACACCAGCTTCCTGTGTACCTCATAGAGCTAAAATCAGGCTCCCCTCCTGCAGGCTGTGCTGTCCTGCTCTGTGGTGAGTCTGTCCATAAGATGGCCGATATGGAGGAACATTTAACCGTGTCCCGCCCCCTATGGTCCACCACTGAGCCTGTATATGCCTATGAAGGAACGGTACATGGTCACATGCTCCTCCATTTCGGCCATCTCATGGACAGAATCACTGCAGGGCAGGACAGCACAGCCTGGAGCAGGGGAGTCTGATTTTAGCTCTATGAGGCACACAGGAAGCTGCTGTCAGTAAGTACAGTCAGTACACTTACTAATACTCAACACTGAACTATTTTACTATAACGTGGCCAACCCCTTTAATATTGCTACTGTGTCTGTTTTTAAAACCACCATAATTTTGATTATTATTATTCTATGTGACCATGTGCATTTGGCTCATAATAAACCTGTATTATTGTTGCTTATTTGTGAGTGAGAATTGATCTTTTCTCTTGCACTGAATACAGTCATTTTAGGGTACAACATAATGGGAGTAAGACAAGGCTCCGCACGTTTTGGCTAAAATAATAAAATGTGTTGTTTTTTTATGCCATGCAAAAAACAAAATGACACCAAACAGGATGGTGCAACAAGATACCTTTTTAATAACACATTGTTTCCATAGACTTGCATATTACAGAACCAGATGAGATGGAATCATATTGTTCAACAGGACAATCTCCATTTATACTATCAAAAAAATGGATCCTGTTGAAAATGTAGAGGAAAATAAATGCATTTAACCAAACACAAGCCCCACTGAACATCTATGCATTTTTCAACCCCTTTAGGACCAGGATAATTTTGGTCTTAAAGCGAATGTACCATTAGTACATCGCTTTTTGTTTCTTTACATGAATAGACCAGTGCCGTTGCAGTGATACCGGCGACACAGTCCTTTTATTTGAACCGCTGCCTGGTTCCTGAGCACGGCGCTGGTTTATTCCCAAGCACCGGCCTGTCATAGGCCTAGCTGATCAAACTTAGCCTTAGCCTCTGTAGACTCTGGAGGCCTCAGGTTGACATAGCTACCATCAGAACTCTGTGATCACTTCCCACAACCCCAATGGTGAACAGAGGGAGAGTTCTCCCTCTGTTCTCCCTAAAGAAGCTGTGGACACACTGACTGCAGCATAGATACAGTGGGGAAAAAAGTATTTACTCAGTCACCAATAGTGCAAGCTCTGCCACTTAAAAAGATGAGAGGCGTCTGTAATTTACATGATAGGTAGACCTCAACTATGAGAGACAAAATGAGAAAACAAATCCCAAAAATCACATTGTCTGATTTTGTAAGAATTTATTTGCAAATTATGGTGGAAAATAAGTATTTGGTCACCTACAAACAATCAAGATTTCTGGCTCTCACAGACCTGTAACTTCTTCTTTAAGAGTCTCCTCTTTCCTCCACTCATTACCTGTAGTAATGGCACCTGTTTAAACTTGTTATCAGTATAAAAAGACACCTGTACACACCCTCAAACTGTCAGACTCCAAACTCCACTATGGTGAAGACCAAAGAGCTGTCAAAGGACACCAGAAACAAAATTGTAGCCCTGCACCAGGCCGGGAAGACTGAATCTGCAATAGGCAACCAGCTTGGAGTGAAGAAATCAACTGTGGGAGCAATAATTAGAAAATGGAAGACATACAAGACCACTCATAATCTCCCTCGATCTGGGGCTCCACGCAAAATCTCACCCCGTGGGGTCAAAATGATCACAAGAACGGTGAGCAAAAATCCCAGAACCACGCGGGGGGACCTAGTGAATGAACTGCAGAGAGCTGGGACCAATGTAACAAAGCCTACCATCAGTAACACACTACGCCACCAGGGACTCAGATCCTGCAGTGCCAGACGTGTCCCACTGCTTAAGCCAGTATATGTCCGGGCCCGTCTGAAGTTTGCTAGAGAGCATTTGGATGATCCAGAAGAGTATTGGGAGAATGTCCTATGGTCTGATGAAACCAAAGTGGAACTGTTTGGTAGAAACACAACTTGTCGTGTTTGGAGGAAAAAGAATACTGAGTTGCATCCATCAAACACCATACCTACTGTAAAGCATGGGGGTGGAAACATCATGCTTTGGGGCTGTTTCTCTGCAAAGGGGCCAGGACGACTGATCCGGGTACATGAAAGAATGAATCGTGAGATTTTGAGTGCAAACCTCCTTCCATCAGCAAGGGCATTGAAGATGAAACGTGGCTGGGTCTTTCAACATGACAATGATCCAAAGCACACCGCCAGGGCAACGAAGGAGTGGCTTCGTAAGAATCTGACAGCCCGCTCTGAAGCTAGAGCGCACGGGACCCGGGGAGAAGCGGACCGCAGGAGCAGCCCTGGAGCGTGGATAGGTAAAGTATATAGTTAAAGCAAGGGCTGCAAGGACATCAGTAACGATGTCCTTGCAGTCCTTTTTAAACGATTATCGGGCCGTGTAAAAGGCCCAGTAAACGAGCGCCGGGCTAGCAGAACGGCACTCGTTTACAGGTATAATCGGGCCCCCACCCCCCCGTGTGATAGTACCCTTAGAAAGAGAAGACAAATGTCGCAAATCTGATGCCCAGTGATGGTATGGTCCTAGATAGGACTCTTTAACTGGTATGTCTGTTAATTAAAGGGGTTGTTTGGGAAAATGCTATACTTACCTGTCCTGATCCCCCATCACTGCTGGTTCCCAGGCAGCCCGCTCCACACCACTGTCAGTGTTTTCAAAATATCTGCTAACATCCCATTCCTATAGGAAATAGCATAGAGTCTATGCAAAGTGGCCATTACTGGTGGGAGCCCATTATTTTATTATATATAGTGGCTCTAAACTATCCTGACTATATAATTTTTATTTTATTATATGTGTGGCAGTTGCTTTATTGGTACCCTCCCTAGGACTTGGCAGGGATCTGTTGCACAATGGTTGTGTAATGAGGGTGTAGGCACTGACAAGTCCTTTGATGTGCTATTTACACACAACTATCTTTCCTGCACATTTATGATTCCTCTATTTTAACAAAACAAAATACTTGTTTCTACTTTTATTTTTGTGCATTGATGATAAAACGTTCCAATCTGCCTTATGCTGATTTCGGCTTATCCTTTGATACTACAAAACCTCCAGCAATTATTAACCGCTCACACAGAGAAAAAATTCTCATGGTGGTAGCGTCGATTAGAAACCTACTGATGTTCCAGGTACTTTCCAGTGTCTTCACGGTTATTATCATACTGAACTCAATATCTTGCTGAGCACGGTTTACTTCCCTATTGTATTGCATAATATTGTAATGCGGCAACCCAGAAGGAACTGTATTTTTGTTGCATGACACAAGGGCTTTGCAGGCTAGTACTGAGCTCCATAGGCTGACATAGTGGTGGGTGGGTGGTGATAAGTCTAGTGGTCCGGTGGCTAGGTTCAGACTTGCCAGTAAATCTGGGGGGGGAGAGTATGGTGGTATTGGTCAGGTCTGGTCAGGTGGTGTTATCCAGTCACAGTATGGTGGTATTGGTCAGGTGTGGTATGGCAGAGTTTTCATGTCACAGTATGGTGGTATTGGTCAGGTCTGGTATGGCGGCGGTGTTATCCAGTCACAGTATGGCAGTATTGGTCAGGTCTGGTGTGGCAGTGTTATCCAGTCACAGTATGGTGGTATTGGTCAGGTCTGGTATGGCAGTGTTACCCAGTCACAGTATGGCGGTATTGGTCAGGTCTGGTCAGGCGGTGTTATCCAGTCACAGTATGGCGGTATTGGTCAGGTCTGGTGTGGCGGTGTTATCCAGTCACAGTATGGTGGTATTGGTCAGGTCTGGTGTGGCGGTGTTATCCAGTCACAGTATGGCGGTATTGGTCAGGTCTGGTCAGGCGGTGTTATCCAGTCACAGTATGGCGGTATTGGTCAGGTCTGGTGTGGCGGTGTTATCCAGTCACAGTGTGGCGGTATAGGTCAGGTCTGGTGTGGCTGTGTTATCCAGTCACAGTATGGTGGTATTGGTCAGGTCTGGTATGGCGGCGGTGTTATCCAGTCACAGTGTGGCTGTATTGGTAAAGTCTGGTATGGCAGTGTCATCCAGTCACAGTATGGCAGTATTGGTCAGGTCTGGTGTGGTGGTGTTATCCAGTCACAGTATGGCGGTATTGGTCAGGTCTGGTGTGGCGGTGTTATCCAGTCACAGTATGGTGGTATTGGTCAGGTCTGGTCAGGCGGTGTTATCCAGTCACAGTATGGCGGTATTGGTCAGGTCTGGTGTGCCGATGTTAAATGTGACACCTGGAGCTATTACCTACCGATCTACCAATCCTGTGGTGAGAATTCCTTCAGACAATATGCAGACGGCTCTAATCATTGATTCTATGTGGAAATTGGTTTATGTTATAAGCCGTTAAAAACCATAAAAACGCGATTCAGACAATGTTTCTTCATGTAGAGAAATGCATGTGGCCGAACCCCGATCTGATTTATTCCCCAGTAGTCATGTGCTGTTACCAGGACTATTGGCCATACGCCTATTGGTTACCCCATGAGGGTCTGGTTTCAGCTGCATGTAGTGACGTACAGTAAATGTGGGAATGCGGCCTAAGACTGATCAGATATCAATATGATGTTCAAAACTAGATAATCATGATGCTAATTGGTGAGTGAAGATGGGGCGTCTGCTGGTGTAGTGCCTAGGGCAGCAGCAGCTGGTAATACCGCCCTGCCTCTGGGCACACCCAGCTAAGTGTCTGGTCGAATGGAATGTGGGGCCCACAATGTGTGCTGAAAACAAAGGGGATTTATCAAAGGGGTGTAAAGTAGAATTGGCTCAGTTGCCCCTAGCAACCAATCAGATTCCACTTTTCATGCTTCACAGATTCCTTAGAAAATGAAAGGTGGAATCTGATTGGTTGCTAGGGGCAACTGAGACAATTCTACTTTACACCAGTTTGATAAATCTCCCCCATAGACTTTAACCCCTAGACGACCTAGGACGTACCTGAACGCCCTGGCCGCCTGTCACCAGATGATCCTGGGCGTACAGGTACGTCTTGGGTTATGAAGCGCGGCCCTCACTGTTAAAGGAGTTATCCAGCGCTACAAAAACATGGCCACTTTTCCCCCTCTTTTGTCTCCAGTTCAGGTGTGGTTTGCAATTAATCTTCAATGGAACTGAGTTTGAAACCCCACCCAATCTGGAGTAAGAGAGGGGGAAAAGTGGCCATGTTTTTGTAGCGCTGGATAACCTCTTTAATGACAAGCTGCAGCGATCGTGCTGCAGCCTGTCATTAACCCCTTAAACGGAGCGATCGCGGCATTTAAGTGTAATGGACAGGAGCAGCCCCTGTCACATCACATTTTATAAATAAAACATAAAAAATAAATAAACATATAACGTAGCATGTGTAACTGTCCGATCTATTAAAATATAACAATCGTCATCCCGTACTGTGAACGGCGTAGACGTAAAGAGGAAAAAAAGCACCAGGATTACATTATATATAAAAAAAAAAGTTAATAAGTGATCAAAACGTTGTGAATAGGAGTCACAATAGGGCCGTTTTATTAATAATTAATTGCAAAAAAAGGATTTCATAAAAAAATTTTTTTAAAAAAAATCTGTGTAAACCTGCATATGGTTGTGTTCGGACTGACCTATAGAATAATAGTATCATGTTGCTTTTACCATATAGTACATTACGTAGACACAGGAACCCCCCAAATGTTACCATATTGCATTCTTTTTTCCAATTTCACCAATTTATATCTTCATAAATAATATATTTGGGGGTTCCATCATACATGTTATGGTAGAATGAAAGACGCCATTACAAAGTACAACTATTTCAGGAAAAAAAACAAGCCCTTACATGTAGATAGAAAAATAAAAGTGCTAGAGCTCTTAGAAGGGGAGGAGGGAAAAACGAAAGCGAAAAAATTTAAATTGGCGCGGTCCATTGGATCATTTTGGGCTTGGTCCTCAAAGGGTTAAAGCCTCTATTATCCTTCTGTGTAATGCTGCGTTTACACGTAACGATTATCGTGCGAATTTGCGCGATAACGGTCGAATTGGAACGATAATCGTACGTGTAAACTCAGCGAACGATCGAACGACGCACGATAAATCGTACATCGTGATCTTTCATCAGGTCAGCAAATCGTCGTTCATCGTACGCAAAAAAATTCGCAAATCGTTCCGTGTGAACAGTCGTTCGCCGATTTAACTAATGTGTGAGATAGGCTTAAACGATCGCAAAATGATCGCAGTGCGAATTTTCGTACGATATATCGTACCGTCTAAACGCTGATCGTTATAAAAAAAAAATCGTATATCCGACATCGCTAATCGTACAATCGGGCCAATAATCGTTACGTGTAAACGCAGCATAACTCTGTGCTTTGCACTAGCAAAACTCTGGTCCCAATGTTCTCTCCTTGAGGGGTATATGCTCACTGGTTAACTCCCAGTGGAATCCCAGAATGTAAGTAGTATTAACTGAATTGCAATGCACAAGGGGGTGTACATTTGCATAATCTGGTCTGAAGCCCTTAACGGAGTTATCCAGCAAAATAGGTTTTCCTTTAGGGCCCTATTCCACCGGACGATTATCGTTTGCATAATCGTTAACGATTAACGATCTCAAACGACCGCTATTGCGAAAGATCTGAAAATGTTCACTCATTTCCATGGAACGATAATCGTTACTTATGATCGTAATTTCGATAGTTTTTCTTCGCTATTTATTCGCTATTGCGTTCGTATCTATTGCGAACGACTGAACGATGTCTTATTCAATGCGAACGATGTGCGAAAGTTTTGCGAACGAGCAACGATAAAAATAGATCCAGGTCTTATAAAGCGATCAACGATTTCTCGTTCGGTCGTTAATCGTTAACTGCATTTCAACCGAACGATTATCGTTTAGATTCGAACGATTTAACGATAATCTGAACGATAATCGTCCGGTGGAATACGGCCCTAAAATCAACTGGTTTCAGAAAGTTATATAGATTTGTAAATTACTTCTATTGACAAATCTCAAGTCTTCTAGTATTTATCAGCTGCTGTATGCCCTGCAGCAAGTGGTGTATTCTTTTCAGCCAGACACAGTGCTCTCTGCTGTCACCTCTGTCCATGTCAGGTACTGTCCAAAACAGTAGCAAATCCCCATAGAAAACCTTTCCTGCTGTAGACAGTTCCGGTCCTAGAAGTATTCAGGGGTCCTTGTACATCTTGTTCGAACTGAATAAATCAGGTGGAATCCCGCCTGCCTCAGAGTGCCATAGCCTGTCTATGGAAGGGCTCTCGCGCCTCTCCTGCCATAGCTCTCCGCTTGAAGGATTGGCATGTCAATATACTTAAGTCCTTTTGGGTTCCTGAATCTCTGTGTAAAGGCCCCCTTAGGGTCCTATTACACGGAGCGATTTTTAACGATTAACGATCGCAAACAAGATTGTTTATCGTTAACCTGAAATCGTTCACCATATTACACAGAACGATGGTAGTTAGTTACGATTGTTACTATGATCGGTATTGTGATCGTTACTATGATCGTTTATTCCTTCTGATCCCAGCAAAACAATGAACCATGTGCAATTACACTGAACGATTAGTGAACAAATGCGGAACTTGAGCCAACGTGGAATTACAGCAAACGATTAGTGAACGATTAACTATAATTTTAGGTTCAGATCTAAATCAACGATCAACGACATACGAACGATTTTTCGATCATTGCCTGCAATTACACAGAACGATTATCGTTTAAATTCGAACAATTTAACGATTTTTTTGCACGATAATCGTCCCGTGTAATAGGGCCCTTAGTCATACCTCAAGCTGACCTCATCCTCATTCACACACAGTATTTCTGTTAGTCTTTTTTCAACTAAAACCAGGAGTGGGTTGAGAACACAGAAACTGTGTGCAAATCTTTCCATTATAATTTGGCCTAACCAACAGTGTGTGAACATAGCCTATGACCGTATTCATGTTTTCCAGGCAGCCCTTCAGCCACATGCTCAGGTTTGGACAGAGTAGTAGTGATATATACTGCACACAGAACATTACAATAATATATAGCACTAAAATACAAAGCATAATGTTCAAGCTTTATGCATCTGAATCATTTTACTTGTCTCAGTTACCTAGAGTGGGACCAGCTATGGCCACCCCTGGATACGCTGGCTAGACCAACACAGGGATGCTAGGAGTTATAGTTGTTGTAACTAGGTAATGTAGTGAGAGCTGTATGTTGTGTAGGATTGAAGACACACTTCAGTACTTAGCCAGTAAAAGCTTTTACTGAAGGAACATGGTAGGGCAGTACAACTTTTGCGGTTCTGGAACAGTAGTGTGAACAATACAGTAAACAATTGACAAGCATGCTTTTTCTGCTATGGATTGGTTGAGCGTTTGCTCAGTGGGTTTCACCACAGTAGAAGGGATCAAGTTACGAGATTTACAGTCTGCGTTACAGCTTTATTATATGTATTGTAGGGATCTTCCCGGGGGATGGTGTGATTTGACACAGTTCATAGCAGACTTGGCTTTGAAAATAATAGCTTGGCGTTTATTTGTGGCATAAACAGTCCAGCAAAATAAATACCGCAACACCGTGCTTTAAGAATAAAACAAAACGTCCTGCCCGTCTGGGCACTTACTAATACACAGGTCACCTTTCTGACACTTCCATAGGCGGTATTGCGGGGTATGAATAGGCCCCAGCAGCGACAGTACTCCTTGCTCCCAGGAAACACAGCATGCAGGCTGTTCACCCCTGGCTGAGAGACTTCCCCTGCAGCTCTGTGGAGCTTTTACCCTGTTGCAGGCTCAACAGGACACACCTGACTGCAACACCCGAACTGGATCGGGGGGAAGGGAATGGCAGGTCCCACTACCAACCTACCCACCATTCCAGTAAATCCAGGCCCGGAAAATGGAAAGAACAACCAGTGGCGGTCTTTGGCACCAAGCACCCCAAGCGATCGCTTGGGGCCCCCAACATCCAGGGGGGCCCCCACGCCCTGCTCTTGTTCTCAAGACCGCTGGACAGAGCCGCTGCCCCGCTCACTGCTGCCATCTGAACTGTAACTATGAGCACTCATAATGAGCGCTCATAGTTACATACAGCAGCACTGACAGGGCGGGAGACATTAGCTCCCTTCCTGTCAGTCACTCTTGTGGCTGCAGGAAGTGTTTTCCCTGCATCGGCACCAGGAGAAGGGGAGTGCGGCCTCTTGTGATCGCAGGGAAAACCCTTCCTGCAGCCACAAGAGTGAAGAGAAGAGGAGACGCCCGGACCCAGGTGAGTATAAGTGTTTGTTTTATTGTGTTATATACTATATCGGAGGGGGAACACACAGGGGTCTGTTTAACTGGGGGAGCGCACATCGGAGGTCTATATAAATGGGGGGAGCACACAGGAGGGCTATACAACAGGGGGAGCACACAGGGGAGCTATAGACTACTGGGGCTTCACAGAGGGGTCTATATACTACTGCGGGCAGCACACAGGGGGTCTATATACTACTTGGGGCAGCAGAATGGGGTCTATATACAACTTGGAGAGCACACAGGAGGTCTATATCTAAGTGGGGGAGCACACAGGGGTCTATATACTACTGGTGGGGCACACAGGGGGTCTATATACTACTGGGGGAACATACAGGGGGTCTATATACTACTTGTGAGGCACACAGGTGGTCTATATATAACTGGGGGAGCACACAGGGGTCTGTATACTACTGGGGCAGCACACAAGGGGTCTATATAATACTGGTGGGGCACACAGGGGTTCTATATACTACTGCGGGAACCACACAGGGGGTTTATATTCTACTGGAGGAGCACACAGGGGTCTATATCCAAGTGGGGGAGCACACAGGGGTCTATATCGAAGTGGGGGAGCACACAGAGGGGCTAAATACCCCTGAGGGAGCACACAGGGGGCCTATATACTAGTGGGGGAGCACACAGGGGGTCTATATACAACTGGGGCAGCACACAGGAAGTCTATATACTTCTGGGGGAGCACACGGGGGGGCTATATATAACTGGGGGAACACACAGGGGTCTATATACTACTGGGGGAAGCAAACAAGGGGTATATACTACTGGGGGCAGGACACAAGGGATATATACTATTAGGGGCAGCTTACAAGGAGTATATATTACTGGCGGTAGCGCACAAGGGGTATATACTACTGGGGGCAACACACAGCGGGCTATTGTTTTGGAACGCGTGTCGAGGGGGGGGCCCCCAGACATAACTTCGCTGGGGCCCCAGAAATGCCAAGACCGCCCCTGAGAACAACTCAGCAGCATAATACTGCTGAGTGAAAGATCTCTCCTGGATTCACCATCTCACCATATGCAGTAGCCTGGGTGAGATGTACCTCCCCTCGAACACTTTTCCAGTGACACTTCTACAGTATGTAATAAGGTTATATTATAATTTACCACTAGAGGGCAACCACACACTATTTCCTGAAAAGAAAACTGAAACAATATAAGGAACTAAAAATTTCCTTGAGCATCTCAAAATTATTTAGCCTTCTAAACAGAATGTGGAGAATTTCTTTCAGTATTATTGTATAAATTATAGACATTGCAGTAGATTGTAAATCATATTGAGCTGCTGAAATGGACGTATAACTGCACCTCTCA
Source organism: Dendropsophus ebraccatus (assembly GCF_027789765.1). Taxonomy (NCBI): domain Eukaryota; kingdom Metazoa; phylum Chordata; class Amphibia; order Anura; family Hylidae; genus Dendropsophus; species Dendropsophus ebraccatus. The sequence continues at coordinate 25,198,475 of NC_091464.1, forward strand.
CAGCAAGAAGATAACACTAAGGGCCGTATAACACAGCCCAACATTACACTGTAAGGCTATGTTCAGACGTTTTTTCAGCTCTGTTCAAAATGACAGACGTCATTTAGCTGTTTCGCCGCCCGTCAGTGCAATGATGGCTGCTGGCACATTATTCTAGTTCGGGTGGACTGATTGCTCTTTGGCTGTGTCTTTAATTGAAGAGTCCGTGCAGACAACGTCCGTTATTATATACACTGTTGTGCATTGGACGTTCTTGCATTAAAGTCAATTAAATTGCGGCAAAAACGGACCTCTTTTTCAATAGAAAAATCGGACACCTTTTCTCTTCTTTTGATGTTGTGTGAACATAGCCTAAGTGAGTACTGATCTGCTAGACCGGTGCTTGCTTACCAAGCCCATACATGGCTTGATTTATTGTGCAGCCAGTGATGTCCCTGCAGCCCTTGCTTTGGTGTAAAAATAATAAAGAGATGTACTTACCTGTCCAGGCTCCCCCCCGGTGTCCTCCAGCCTTCTTCCCATGTTCTCCGCTGACCGCAGCCACCTCAGGGATATCTGGTCCCATCCCTGAAGTGACAGGCCGCTCAGGCAATAACTCGATAAGACAGGACAACATCGCAGCCAGCAATTGGTTGAACGGCCTGTCACTTCAGAGACGGGTTCGGAAGTGCTGTGAGCAGAGAACACAGGAACAAGGCTGAAGGTCGCCAGGGGATCCTGGACAGGTAAGTATAATCTTATTTTTTTTTTCTTTTACCCTCGAATCAGCTGTTGCCTGCACATCACTATTACAAGTAGCAATATGTGGTCGACTGGCGTTGATTTTTAAACAAGTTAAGAGACAACAATCAGCTGAGGATCATTTCTTCTTCTGATCGCTGTCTTTATTACAGGGAGTAAGGCTGCGTTTACACGGAGCGATAATTCGCCCAATCGATCGTTTAATGATTTTGAAGCAATGATTTGGTTTTTATAATGATCAGTGTTTAGACAAATAAATCGTTAAAAAATTCGTAAGAAAAATCGTTATTGCGATTGTTTTTAAGATCACTTAAGCCCATCTTTCACATAGGGTGAATCTTTGAAAGACTGTTTACACGAAGCGATCTGCAAATTTTTAGTGAATGACCAACGACGATTTGAGAACATGTTAAAAGATGAAAATGAACGATTTCTCGCTCGTTTGCTGTATGTACACGAGCCGATTATCACTCAAATGCGATCGTTATGGCAAAAATTCGAAAGATAATCGTACCGTGTAAATGCAGCATTATAATCTGCTGAAACAGCCTGATTTGGCAGATTATGGCTCTCTGTAATAGGGCCCTTATCTTTTTGTCTCTAAAGTTCTAACACTATTGGCAAAACCATGATGTTACTGACGCATTATAATATGCTTATATAGCCTCTCTATAGCAAATAGTAGTCTTCCACGGTGAGGCTATGTTCACACAACGTGAACAACCGGCCGTTCCGTAACCCCGGCCGGGTCACGGAACGGCTGGTCTCTGCTCGGATCATCACGGCCAGTACTTAAGTACCGGCCGGATGAGCGGCCGGAGCCGCTCGTTTCATTGTGTGAACTGACAGGGTTTCCTACGGCTGCAATTCATGGAATTGCGGCCGCAGAAAACTGACATGTCGGCCGGAGCATGTACGATGTGTATACGCTTCGGCCAGGATCCCATTGAAAATAAGGCATTGTTCCACCCCGCAAAAAGTACGTCCGTTGTTGCCGATGGCAACAACGGCTGTACTTTTACATAGTGTGAACATAGCCTTAACATAGACATTAAAAGATTTCTTCTTTAGTTGAGTGAATGCTGCGTTGCAATGAATAAAATCTACATATACTGTATATGCAGCAGATTCTTTGTATACCAGAGATTTTTGCTATGAAATTTATCCATTGCGACGCAGTATTCACTCCCTTTAACAACACATCTTCTTATGTATTATCTGCTATAAATACATCGCCTATTAATGGGTTTTTCAGTATAGAGGGGTTCTGCTAAAAAAAAAAAAAAAAAAAGCAACAAAAACAGTATTTTTAATGGAAGCTTTATACATCAGGCTGAGCTGCATATACAGGGTAGTAGGCAGAATTTCCTCGAGGGTGGATAATGTTGCCACACCATGACCCCATTTTATTACTATACTGTTTACTAATAGAGATGAGAGAACCTGGAGCATGCTGGAGTCCATCCGAACCCGAACTTTCGGCATTTGATTAGCGGTGGCTGCTGAACTTGGATAAAGCCCTAAGGCTATGTGGAAAACATGGATATAGTCATTGGCTGTATCCATGTTTTCCAGACAACCTTAGAGCTTTATCCAAGTTCAGCAGCCACCGCTAATCTAATGCCGATCGTTCAGGTTCGGATGGACTCGAACCCGAACCTGGTTCGCTCATCTCTATTTACTAATGAAATAAAACACACTATACACAGACCATTATTCCTTCTACACATATATTAGTAGATATACAGACTCTTCCATAGATATAAGTGATTACAATGGCCCAGACTGAGTTTGCTATAGTCATACAAGCTGCTGTCCACTTGCCATCACTAGTACAACATACTCATTTAACGTAGCCATAGGACACATTGTGGAGCCAGCTACCTAAAGACACCAAGATGGAAAGTGTACATGTGGCTCAGCCGGTGCTATGCATTGGAGAGAGGGAGGAGCCTGGGCAGTGTGCCTGCAATCTGTGAGTCTGTCTGCTTTATACAGGGGGTCCATGCTGTGCCTAAAGGGTAAATCAAGGCTTCCCTCTTATCACCTGGGCAGCCATCTCCTGTGTAAATACTTGTTTTCCTACTACTGTATGTACACAGTTCTGCCTCCTGAATGTAATCTCCCCTACCTTTAAGCTGGGTTCACACACTGTATACTTCAGGCAGTATTTGGTCCTCAAGTCAGGTCCTCATAGCAACCAAAACCAGGAGTGGATTGAAAACACAGAAAGGCTCTGTTCACACAATGTTGAAATTGAGTGGATGGCCGCCATATAACAGTAAATAACGGCCATTATTTCAATATAACAGCCGTTGTTTTAAAATAACAGCAAAAATTTGCCATTAAATGACGGCCATCCACTCAATTACAACATTATGTGAACATAGCCTTTCTGTGTTTTCAATCCACTCCTGGTTTTGGTTGCTATACAGCCTCACAAATACAGCCTCAAATATACATAGTGTGAACCCAGCCTTAGTCTGCAGGCTTGTCATCATCATTACCAGCAGCAGCAGTTCAGTACTTCCTGCTCACATAGCACCCTGGTAAACCAGTTCATCAGTAAGTCAATATTCTCCCTTATATATGAAGTAATGCATTATAGGAACATTGTTATACAGTGTCCACTATCTGCCCTTTTTTCTGCATTGAGTGCAAGTGGTTTGTAGAGATTAAAGGGTACCCCGGAGAAATGTTTTCTTTCTCAAACCAACTGGTATCAGAAAGTTATACAGATTTGTAAACTACTTTAAACCTCCAGCACATATCAGCTGCTGTATGTCCTGCAGGAAGTGGTGTATTTTTTTTCCAGTCTGACGCTGTGCTCTCTGCTGCCACCTCTGTCTGTGACAGGAACTGTCCAGAGCAGGAGAGGTTTTCTATGGGGATTTGAAACTGCTTATGAACAGAGGTGGCAGCAGAGAGCACTGTGTTAGACTAGTACACCACTTCCTGCAGGACCTACAACAGCTAATAAGTACTGGAAGGCTTTAGATTTTCAAATAGAAGTAACTTGCAAACTAGTATAACTTTCTGACACCAATTGTTTTAAAAACACTGGGGGAGATTTATCAATGTTGCACCCCTCCAAGGAGAAGGTATACATCTCTTAGTATATCTGAAAGGTGGAAATGGGGTGGGGCTTTATTAAAAGAATTGTATTGCCCCCCCAAAAGTTATACAAATCAATAATATACACTTATTACGGGAAATGCTTATAAAGTGCTTTTTTCCCTGCACTTACTACTGCATCAAGGCTTCACTTCCTGGATAACATGGTGATGTCACTTCCTGGATAACATGGTGATGTCACGACCCGACTCCTAGAGCTGTGTGGGCTGTGGCTGCTGGAGAGGATGATGGCAGGGGGACACTGAGGGACACAGAGCACTGAAGGACACTGAGCATCCCTCTGCAACCATCTTCTCCAGCAGCCACAGCCCGCACAGTTCTGGGAGGCGGGTCGAGACATCCCCATTTTATCCAGGAAGTGACATCACCATATTATCCAGGAAGTGAAGCTTTGATGCAGTAGTAAGTGCAGGGAAAAAAGCACTTTATAAGCATTTCCCATAATAAGTGTATATTGGGGATTTGTATAACTTTTAAGGGACAATACAATACTTTAATAAAATTTTTTGCGGGACTTCTCCTTTAAGACTGGCATATGAGTACACCAGTCTTGATAAAGTGGCCCCCCACCACTTGAAGGAAAATACAGGCAGCCACTATATCATAACTTCAAGAAGTAGAACAGATGACGTATATCACAACAAATTTTCTTACACTGAGCTTTTGGGTTGTGTCTGCTAATCATTGCATAGTTGTAATATCTTTGTGGCCTTCTAATAAACAAGTGAGGGCATGGCCATTCCTTCTCTTTACCTCTTGCTTACAGCCATTGTCTGGTAAATACCTATTACTGTAAATACAGCAGCCGAGCAGACAAGGCAAACAGACAGGATAAACAACAGGCACATTGCTACAAGGCAAAGGTCGGGTTCACTTTTCCCATAAAAGGAAAGCAGCAGACATCAAGGTCACTGAGTACCTGGAGATACTATTACATGCGGGTACAGCAGCATGTCACGGTATACGGCTACAAATGTAACATTACACAAACTAAACCCGAGCATGTCACACAATTTATAAAATTCTACTTCCCTTTAATAAAATGTATTGTCCGATGCCTGAAGATTTTTTTATTTAACCCCTACTGGAGCGGGCTAATTTTCGTTTTGCACTTCTGTTTTTTCCTTCTCGTGTTTAAAAGGCCATAGAGCTTGCAATTTTTCACCTACAGACCCACATGACCCCTTATTTTTTGCGCCACTAATTGTACTTTGCAATACCAAGCTTAATTTTTGCATAAAGTACACTGCGAAACCAGAAAAAAATTAAATGTGTGGTAAAATTGATAAAAAACCAACTTTTTTTTTAATTTGGGGAGGTTTTGTGTTTAAGCCGTTTGCCCTAGGATAAAACTGACGTATTATGCATGTTCCTCAAGTTGTTACGATAACAACGATATGTAACTTTTACTTTATTTGATGGCTTTTAAAAAATTAAAACCTTTTTAAAAAAATAAATGTTCCTTAAAATTGCTCTATTCTTAGACTTTGGCCTTTTCTTTCCCAGGCGCTTTGGCCTATGGGGCTGTGTGAGGTGTCATTTTTTGCGCCATGATCTCTACTTTCTATTGATACCTTGATTGCGCATATGTGACTTTTTAATTACGCCATTTACCGTGAGAGATCAGGAATTAAATAAATTAATAGTTTGTGCGATTACGCCCAAGTAGATACCAAACATGTTTATTTATTTATTTTTATTTACAAAATGGGGAAAGGGGGGTAAGTTAAACTTTTATTAGGGGAGGGGATTTTTTATTAATAAGAAAAAGTTTTCTTTACTTTTTTTTTTTTACACTGGGGGGGACTTCTAGTATAAATACACTGATCTCTCATTGAGATCTATGCAGTATAGATACACTGCATAAATCAATGAGATAGGCATTCTATTGCTTTCGGCTGATGCAGCCAAAAGCAATAGAATGCCGAGCCGGGATCAGCGCCACTACAGTGCAGACCCCGGCCGGGTGAGGATGCGGGGATCGCTCCCCCACTAGACCACCAGGGAAGGGAAGAGTAGCATTTTAAATGCAGCTGTCAACTTTGACAGCTGCATTAAAAGGCTAATTAGCGGGCACAGCGATCAGACCGTGCCTGCTAATAGCCGTGGTCCCGGGCTGCATAGCCGTGCGCAGCATCGGACTGGGCCACCGGAGGATCCTCCAGTAGGCCCTGGTCCCCACGCTGATACGGCGCACAGACTGTCGGGCGGCAGGGCCCCCCGACAGTCATACTGTGCTGCCGCAGGCCCCCCTTGCCGCACTCTTGTGACCGCAAGCAGTGTCTTGCTTGCGGTCACAATAGGCAATCCGGCCCCCAGCTGATGCTGCGCTCCCTAGGAGGGTGTCCCACACCCACCCTGGGCACGCATCAGGAAGCTCTGTGTACGCCGAAGGCCGGAACTTCCGGTACAAGCGAGCGTGTATTAGAGATGCTCGCTGTACCGGAAGTACCGCGCACAGAGCTTTCTGATGCGTGCGCCGGGCGGGTGCGGGACAGGGAGTGGATTGTCAGCCGGGGATGAAAAGAAGAAGACAGCCGGCGGGGGAGCAAGTGGTTAGGTGAGTTTTTTTTTTTTTTTTAATTTCTTTTTATTTGCACGTGGGGAGGGGCATCTATAAGGGGGTTATCAGGGGAGGGCATCTATGAGGGGGATATCAGGGAGGCCATCTATAAGGGGGCTAATGGGGGCCATCTATAAAAAGGGCTATCAGGGGGGCATCTATAAGGGGGGCTAATGGGGGCCATCTATAAGGGGGATATCATGGGGGCATCTATAAGGAGGATATCAGGGGGGACATTATAAGGGGGATATCAGGGGGGCCATCTATAAGGGGGATATCAGGAGGGCCATCTATAAGGGGGATATTGGGGGCATCTATAAGGGGGCTAATGGGGGCCAGCCATCTATAGGGGTGCTATCAGGGGGCCATCTATAAGGGGGATATCAGGGGGGCATCTATAAGGGGGATATCAGGGGGGAGCCATCTATAAGGGGGATATGGGGGGGCATCTATAAGGCGGATACCAGGAGGGCCATCTATAAGGGGGACATCAGGGGGGACATCTATAAGGGGGATATCAGGGGGGGGCCATCTATAAGTGGGCTAATAAGGGGGGCATGTATAAGGGGGATAAAACAGGGGGACATCTATAAGGGGGATAACGGGGGAGGGGCATGTATAAGGGGGATAAAACGGGGGACATCTATAAGGGGCATAACGGAGCCATCTATAAGAGGATAACAGGGGCCATGTATAAGGGGGATAATACAGGGGGACATCTATAAAGGGGATCACATAGAGTCAGCCTACCCACTAAATGAGGGTGTAAAGGGGACAGTACAGATGTGCAGTTTGTAGAGAGATGACAATGGTGCCGGAGTGAGAAGCCTAATATGTTTCTCTGGCAGATTCTGTGGATTCGTGGCTCGGAGAAGTTCTCATAATGGCCCAGGGCAGATGAAGAAGAAGATGAAAAGGGAAGAAGTCCGATCAGAGGAGACCCCCCCCTGTGAGTCACCAGATGTAACTGCACTGTAATGTATATGGTGTATAGAACCTGTGTAGAGCTGCGTCCACCTCTATAGGACTGGATGAGGTGATAGTGATCTGTGTACAGTGGATGTTATTCAGTAGCATTAGTCAGTATGTGGTGGTATTATTTGTAACTTGTTATCTGGTACTGTGTTTTATTGGTTTTAGTATATAGGATTTGGTCAGTAAAGGCCCTATTACACCAACAGATTATCTGATTATTTTTAAGCCAAAGCCAGGAATGGATTTGAAAAGAGTAGAAATCTCAGTCTTTCCTTTTTTACCTGTTCGCTGTGTATAGTCCATTCCTGGCTTTGGCTCCAAAAAATCTGTCAGATAATCTGTTGATGTAATAGGGCCCTAACAGTATGGCGGTAATATGTATCGTGATAATATTTCCTTCCTATATACTGGTATTATTGGTAATATCGGTCTTGATATATATCACTAGCATCACTTGGTCATTAGTAACTGCACTGTAATCACTTACATAGTGTGCAGAGCATGTGTACCATTGGTGTCTAAATGGTTCAGTGTATGGCCGTCCCATCATAGCGCCATCATAATTAATCCAGATGCTGGGATCTCCCAGGTCCAGTCCCCAGAACAGTGTGACAGTATGGTGATAATATGGTAGGGGTAGATGTTTTTGTTCTATCCCCTATTAGTGATGTTCTGGAGTCACTTCCCTACACTGAGCCCCCAGATCTATGTATTCTGATCTTCCACAAAGCACCCAGTGTATAATGCACTTAGAATTCAACTACAACAGCTGCAGGCACTACAACTCCCAGCATTTACTGACAGTCTGCAGCCCTCAGGATATGCTGGGAGTTGTAGTACAGCAGTACAATCCTCTGAGAGCTGCAGCTGTAGACAGATGTATTGCTGGACCCCCAGGGCCGATGGTTGTGACCCACAGATTGCAGAAACCAGGAGACTCTGCACACAGTGATTTATTATAGGGTTGTCCTCTCAAAAACTACAACTCCCAGCATACCCTGAAAGCTGTATAAATGTAGGGTATTCCGAGATTTGTCACAGATACAGATGAATCCAGGAAAGGACGGGGTCAGCATGTCGTGTCTCGCTGGTTCTATATTGGTGGGCCCCAAGGATCATTTCCTCTGGTGGGCCCCAGGTAGCCCAGTCCGACACTGGCCGTGCGACCCCTCTCTGAACGGCCCCACCTGCATGAGAATGTACAGTTACGCCCTCATGCGGGAAGGGGTTAAAAGGATTAGGCTGGTTCAAAAATGAAAGTAAGAAATACTGATCCCCCACTGTTGTTGTTAGGCTTCTATTTAGACAAAGCAAAATTTAAGTTTTCAACGATTAACAATTGCAAACAAACACTTTTGGGTACGACCTGAAATCGTTGACGTTAAAACACAGAACGATAGCCGTTAGTTATGATCGTAATTGTGATTGTTACTCCGATCGTTTACTCCTTCTGATTCCAGTGAAGAAACGAACGATGTGCACATACACAGAACAATTAGCCAACGATTATCAATGATTTTATGGTCAGCTCAAAAGATGCGAGCAACGACACGTGAAGAATTTCTCGTTAGATTGTTGCCTGCATACACAAGTAAAGATTATCGTTTAAATTTGAACAATATAACTTTTTTTTTTGCACGATAATTGTCCGGTGTAATAGGGCCCTTAGGCACTGCCTATTCCCAGCTGATTGGCACTGCCTTGTCTATTTACCTTATGACTGGCCTCCGGTGACTAGCTGAACATGCAAATCCTGGGTGATGAGATGTGGACCAGGAAGAGCTTAAAGGAGAGGAATTGAGTAGGTCAGTATCCTTTCTTTTCTTTTATTTAATACTGGCCAGCTAGTTGAAGGTGTCAAGGCAGTGCAAAGTAAACAGGACACCCTTGCACCACTGCTGCAAATGGTATGGAGAAGCAGAACAAGCGGGGGAGGGGGGGATGGTCACATGCTCCTCCATGTCAGCCATCTTATGGACAGAATCACCACAGAGCAGGAAAGAACAGCCTGAAGAAAGGTGGAGGGTTATCAAGTGATATAGGCACTTTCGAGGGAATGTAACATACTAGAGACAATTTTCTTGAACTCTTTGCGTGGGATTAGTTTTTATTTCTCCATAAGTATCTATCTCCTTTAGCTGACGTTGTGCCACTTACAGATAATGTGCGCAACATTACTACCATGTAATTGCTTTTTTATGACATGAAATTTCTATTTTCTTAAACAGTCTAAAGCACATTTTTCTTTTGAAGACACTTAAAGGGAACCTGTCACCCCCCGTACCGGGGTGACAGGCTCCCGACCCCCCGTTAGAGACCCCTATACTTACCTCATCCCGCCGGGTCCCGCTTCTGGATTCGGTCGGGTCCCGGAGATCTCAGCCGCTGCAGCCCGGCGCGAACGCTGAGAGATGAGTCCAACGCTCATAGAGAATGACAGGAGAGTCCAGCGCTCCGTCATTCTCTATGAGCGTTGGACTCATCTGTCAGCGCGCGCGCCGGGCTGCAGCGGCTGAGATCTCCGGGACCCGACCGAATCCAGAAGCGGGACCCGGCGGGATGAGGTAAGTATAGGGGTCTCTAACGGGGGGTCGGGAGCCTGTCACCCCGGCACGGGGGGTGACAGGTTCCCTTTAAAGCTTGTAGGCTTCTACATCTTGGGAGATGTGTGTGATGAAAACTTGTCAAGACTATTAGAGGACAAAATGTAGACTTGTTTCCACCACTTAAGTGTTCTATCACTACAGAATCACTGCCATTATTGCCCAATTCCATTAAAGTTGTAAGGGTGCTGTCACACACTGCAGATTTTGGGAAAACTCTCACTGCAGCTTTTGAGCCAGAACTAAAGGTCCTATTACACCGGCCGATGAAGGCCCGATCAATATTGTAAACGAGTGCTGCTAAATCGGCGCTCATTTACTGGGCTCTTACATAGACTTAGCAAGGGTGCATGGACATCGTTAGCGATGTTCATGCAGCCCTTGCCCAAACAATTAATACTTTACCTGTCCACGTTCCTAGTGTTCAATGGTGCTCTGTATGGGTCCCAGAACCTCGTGCTGCAGCTTCAGAGCGGTCTGTCTGAGCTCACAGGCTGATCAGCCAATCACTGGCCATGGCAGGCCCGTCCAGTGATTGGCTAGGTCGCCTGTCAGCTCAGACAGGCCACTCTGACGATGCAGTGCATGGTGCCAGGAAGCATGCAAGCGATGGAGAAGACCAGGAGCGTGGACAGGTAATTTACGCGTAGCTCTGTGCGGTCGGCGGCCGATGATTTTAGGTCTTGGTCTAAAGAAATGATCAGATGATCATTGTCTCTATTACATGAAGCGATAATTGGCCGAATCGGACACTTCGGCCCTTTATCACTCCATGAGTGGATTAAAAAGGAATGGGAACTATAAAGGAAGGACTTATACATCTGCTTCCTGATGGATCCACAAAAAAACTGCCATGTGTGACTGCAGCCTAGAGCATGCAAGATCAGTAATAGCCATCTTATAGGATTTTTATTTAAAAAAAAAAGAAAGAAGAACACCGGAGTGTAAAAATATTGAGTACTCCCTCCCTGACCAGAAACCGCCACTCTATGGGAATCAGTCATGACAATGCTCAGCAAACCAATGTTGTGTAATAAAAAACACAATGCATCTCGGCTCTTGCACTCTTACAGAGCCTTCATCAGGTAGGAAGACTCTACGAGAGTGCAAGGGCTAAACCCGTTGTGTTTTTCAAAAAACAACATTGTTTTACTATGCAGTGTCATGACCGGTTCCCGTAGAGCTGCTTACATGTGGTTTCCAGTCGGTTGCACTTTCTGCCCAGACAGAAAGTCCATTGTTGCGAGCCTGGTCTGGGTTGGCTTTTTTATCCATAGGGGACACTGGTGGCATATTCTATTAAAATTTTATTAATTTTTATTGATATTTATTTTCTGTCTCTTTTATCCCTCTATATTTTAAGTTTAAGTTAAAGCTAGTAGAAAATTACATCAAGTGAATAAAAATCTATGGACAGCAAAGTGAATATGAAAGGTTAATACTGACCCTTCCAAATAGATTTATAATATTCTTATATAACACTGATGTTATTCATTATTATATGACATGGGGAAACTGTTACATATTTCACAGAAACAGCTCATTGGCAGTAAAGTGATATCACTAGGTGTAATTGCCATGGATTATTTATTGCCAATAAACAATCAAAACCAAGAGTAAAACAATACATGATATAAAGAGTTAAATATTAAAATTTAGTTACAAATTTACAGTAATGCGTCAGACATAGAAGGAGAAAGTTTAAAAAGAGAAATCCCCGGAGAGCATAGACATTGGAATTCAGTCAATGGTCTGTCTCAACCCATTTACACTGATCAGCCATAACATTAAAGGGGAATTCCAGGTAGAGGTAAACAAAAAAAATAAACTAGCTGCAGAAGCATATGGCATTGCTTACCTGTCTAACCCAGTTTTTAAACCACCAAAAATCCATTTGTTTTGGGGGTCTTTGTTCTGTATTGTGTGGCTGTACTTCCTGGTTGAGCAGTTGTACACAGTACTACAGGTGCCGGAATGCATTGCTTTCCCTCACCTGTCCCCACCCAAATTTGTTGCAGAACATCTTGGCAGTGTTCACACATTGCAGTTTCATTGTGTTACTGAATTATTTACAGTACTTTATCATGTCATTGTGGTCCCACCCACACAGCACGCTGTATTCTCTACCTGCAATGCCCATATTGGAATGAAGTAAAGGATTTTTTGAATTAATTTGCTTTTCTTTTCCTCTCCACACACATATTATGATCAAGCATCTTTTATCTTTGAAGTTGATCCCCACAAAAAAAGACTTTATTCACTATTATGTTACACTGGATATACTGTTTTATGCCCGTTTTTTGTCCAGGTGGGACTGGCTGTGCCGGCTCTGATCCTCTGTGCCGTTTAGCATAATTTAATTGTATTACTGCATCATTTTTGTGAATACGCTGCAGTACTGCAATGACACTCCAACATGTGTGAACATAGCCCTAATTTCACTGCAGGCTTTTGCATAATCAGAGAAGTTGCAGCACCTGTTTCTAGCTGGTCAGAGATAGTGAATCACTCAGGGGATTGGGGGATCCAGCCAAGCCTCCTGTGACATCACGCCCTGCCCCCTGTCTGCATCATCAGCCTGTGCTCAGCAAACACACACAATGTGAGACAGAGGCATGGAAGATTTGTCTCCTAAGGGGGAGAGCAGTGGGAGCAGGAGACAATGTAGATTTTCTTCACTTTCTGGATGTCTATCAGCTACCAGTGTGGCAGAACCATACAGATATGGTAATACATTATATAGACACATGTATATAACTTTTAATGTACTTTTAATAGAAAAACTGTTTTCCTTATGTAGAGTTCCCCTTTAAAACAATAGAGGTGGTTAATTTCAGAGCAAGGCTAACAATATCAGCCACTAGGGCCAAATTGATGGCTAGAGAATGGGTCACAGGAGGTCTTTGGGGTGTTCCTGATATGCAAGGATATAGTCACCACCAAAAGTGGTCCCAGAAAGCACATGGACGCCTTAAAGTGACTCAGTACCCACAATCTGACCCCCCCCCCCCCAAACCACTTGTACCTTCAGATAACTGCTTTTAATTTAAGATCTGTCCTGGGGTCCGTTGGGCAGGTGATGCAGTTATTGTCCTAAAAAACAACTTTTAAACTGGCAGCCCTGTGCCCAAAGGCCGTGGCCTAGATTGTGTATGCATTAGGCTGACACTCCCTCTCTGTCCCTTCTCCCCGCTCTCCTCATCATTAGGAATGCTCCAGGCAGATTGCCTCCTATTCATCACCTGTGTCAGCACGGCACATGGGCTGGATCTTTAAGGCACCAGTGTAGTTTTCACTGCAGAAGAATAGGAAAAATGATAGAGGGTGGGGAGGAGGGACAGAGGGGTGGTGCAAAGTTAGGGCACAGGTACTCCAAGCCACGGCCGTTTGACACAGGGCTTCAAGTTTAAAAGTTGTTTTTTAGAACAATAACTGCATCACCTGCCGTACGGACTCCAGGAAAGATCTTGGATTAAAAGCAGCTATCTGATGGTACAAATGGTTTGGGGGGGACAGATTATGGGTACAGAGTCACTTTAAGCTCACTGATGTAATAGGGAAGCAAAGGCTAGCCAATCCGGTATGATCCCAGAGAAAAGCCAGTGAAGCAGAATTGAAATGAATTATAAATTATAGCAAATTATACTGTAAATTATAGCAAGTCTGGGGACAGGGCTATGTGGAGGCATGTAGTTTTTACTGGTACATGTTTGGTGTAGATTTATTGTTCCCTTTGTATTCAATATTTTTTGCCCTGATGTATCCAAAAATGCAATTCAGGCACCCTTTTTTTTTTTAAATGGAAAAGTCCTGGCTATGTTCACACAACATCAAAATGCTGTCTGTTTTTTTTCCTTGGACAACTGTCATTTAACAATCACAGCCGCAAAGAATGATCATGGGCATCATTTGCTTTCATTTTTCTGTAGGTGGAACATAGCCATCATGTGTAAATATGTGTTGTGTTTTTGTTAGATTTTATGACGTTGCAAATCAAGTGAAATCCTTGAAGCAAATAATCTGTGAACCACATGATTTGCAGTGAAAAATATGCCAAAGAATAGTGCAGAAATGCATGTATTTAAAAACAAAAAAATTGCATTTTTAGAGGCATTCTTTCATATAAAACAAAACAAAAAAAGGCACAAAAGTGTGTGGGATAGAGACGTCAACTAACTGCACCCTGCCCAAGGGTTATGTTCATACATAGTATTTCTGTCAGTATTGTGGTCAGTATTTTTTCAACCAAAACCAGGAGTGGGTTAAAAACATAGAAACTGTGCAGGTCTTTACATTATAATATTTCTCAGTCACTTCCACTCCTGATTTTGGCTACAAATACTGACCAAAATACTAACAGAAATACTGGCAAAAATAAAATGTGTGAACATAGCCTTTATCCGGGTTTTATTCCCACTAAAGTATATGGGAGCTAGGCTGCAGAAACCCAGCACGTCGACATTGCAATATACTGGGCAGTCTGTTTCCAGCTCTGTTTCACTGTGTGTGCTGGTATTGAAGCTCTGGCAAACAGTTCCTTACTAAGTGTCAGCCGGTCTTAAGTTAGGTCACCCCCCCCTTTTCCGTACGCTTCTTAGTGAATCCGGCCGACCAGGCGCCCAGTGCACCAAATCTACACCTCCTTGCAGCCGGTCTGAATTTGGATAATGATTTTGAGCAGGTGTAAATCATGATAAATGTGGCGCGGGAGGAGGCCATGCCTCCTCCCCACCTCGTCGTGCCTTCCCCCCCGAGCTCCCACTGCCTTCCCATCAGGCGAGCAGGGTATACAGCAGGCGTACACCAGGGAGGAGGGGTGAATCTGCACCTTCTCCCTGGCGTACATTTTATAAATGTCCCCTATAGTTCATAAAAGTACAATAAATTATAAAACAAAAAAAACTTTACACAAGGGACCAAACTTTTCCTTGCAGAAAAGCCCACCCCGACACCATTTTGGTAACACTGCTGGCCCGGTGAACTTCCTCTTCTAGCACAGAGCCATGCGCTGCTCTGAGCTTACAATTCCCAGCATAACCAACAACAAAGTCCACACTTCACATACAGCTATCCCCATGCTGGTAAGAGTCCATGATCTCCACCATAAGCATATATAAAAATATCTAGAGAGTGGTATTGGATAATAGTTCATATTCATCATATTCTCATGTACCTTCTTTGCTCCTGCGTCTCCTGGACATGCCACTCTGCTTCTGCCGCTCTTCTGTGGACGTTTCAAAGTTGATCATTCGACTTCGAGTCGACATGTCCAGGAAACTGAGAAGCAAAGAAGGAACATGTTAGTATGATGGTTGAACTATTATCCAATATCACACTCTAGATATTTAAACAATTCCCAGCATCCCATTCACCTACAGTCCGTCCCCTAGTAATACCCAAGTCACCTTGGTAGGTGGACCCTTCTTCTTGGTAGGCTGGTCCCGCTTAGCAGAAAGGCGTAGCAAAGACCAGAGGGAGGCGCCATCCCAGAAGAAGGAATGCCATGAGCAGTGACAAGCATGAGCAATGTTGCGACCCAAGATGGTGCTGAGAACTGGACTGTGGCTTGTGATGAAACAAGAATCCTATGGACTATGGCACTTCCAGCGCTCATAGTAGGAGATTTATCAAACATGGTGTAAAGTGAAACTGGCTCAGTTGCCCCTAGCAACCAATTAGATTCCACTTTTCATTCCTCACAGACTCTTTGGAAAATGAAAGGTGGAATCTGATTGGTTGCTAGGGGCAACTAAGCCAGTTTCACTTTACACCATGTTTGATAAATCTTCCCCATAGTGTTGAAAATAAAAAAAAAACTGGTGAAGCCATTGATTCAGCTATTTATATTGACATGTTATCTAACTTAGGTTTGGTGCCGAATGGAGGCAACAAAATTTCACTAGACTTCCTTAAAAATTGTGGAAAATGTTCTAAGAAATTGTTTTACTGAAATTGCTGACATTCATTGATCATCCTATGCTTGCACATTCAAGTATACCTTTGATATCTAAGACTGAGAGTAGGAAAAATATTGTGATCAGGTTCCCTTTCCTCTGAGCTAGGAGTTCAATGAGCAATGGAAGTGTTATCTCTGTTTATGGTCACACAACCATATGTCTATCAGTGTAATTAGAAAGGTTCAAAGAGCAACAGAAGGGCCTGGAGCTCACCGACTTCCCAGAAATTATGCTCATGTAAATTGTGTGCTATCACCCTGCTGAAATGTTGCAAATACTCGTCAACTTCCTCACCTAGAGACTTAACAATAGGGAAGGGGGATTACTTAAACAGTCTTTCTGTGCACTTAGACAGGCTGTTGTGCATGGATTTACTATTTCCATATGTCCAAGTATAAATTTGGTACATTTTTGGCTGTTTTTTGCACCTGGGCCAAAAATTTGGGGTATAAATTTCATAATAAATGTGTTAAACCGTCAGTGCACCACAGTTTTAAAATATGTGGACCCCAAATTCTGGTGCATGGGGTGTAAAAATTAAGGTCAATATTGTTAGTAGTAACTAGATTTAATGTGGTGCACAATAATGTTGCTCAAAAACTCTCTCATACTCGGTGGGAACGGTATATTTTGAGCTGACCATAAAATCATTGCAGAAAACTTTACAGTCGTTCATATGGTCAATAGTCAAAATGGCTGCCAGCTTTTGCCTGAACCTTTTTGGCCTTTATGTGTCTAAGGGTCCTATTACACGGGCCAATGAAGGCCTGATCAATATTGTAAACAAGTGCCAAACTGCTAGATCAGTGCTTGTTCACTGGCTCTATTACATGGCCGGATAATCGTTTATAAAGGGCTGCACGGACATCATTAGTGATGAACAGTTGACGATTGCCCAAACAGGTAATACTTTACTTGTCCATGCTCCCGGTCTTCTCCTGTGATCTGTATGCATCCCAGCACTGTGTGCTGCAGCTTCAGAGCAGCCTGTCTAAGCTGACAGGCCCCTCAGCCAATCACTTTCTGCGGTGGTCCCAGCCAGTGATTGGCTGAGCGGCCTGTCAGCTTAGACAGGCTGCTCTGAAGCTGCAGCACGCAGTGCCGGGATGCATACAGAGCGCTGGAAAAGACCCTGTTTGGGCAATTGTCAGCCAAGCATTGCAATTACACGTAGCGATGCGCGGTCAGCGGCTGATGATTTTAGGTTTGAGTCTAAAGAAATGATCAGCTGATGATCATTGCTCGTTGTGTCTATTACAAGGAGACATAATCAGCTGAATCGAGCCAATTCAGACAATTATCGCTCCATCTAATCGAGCCCTAAGGGTTCTAGTAGCGTAAGCGATTTCTCACTTCCACCGGTTAACGATAAACAATTGCAAATAAGTATTTTTGGAAACGCCCTGAATTCATTCATCATAATAGAAAGCACTGTCAGTTCACACAGTGAAGCGAGCGGCTCCGGCCGCTCACTTCACTGTGGGCTATGGGAAGCTCTGATGCGCCTGCATCAGAGCTCTGCGGCCGGAAAGATCATCCAGTCGGTACTTAAGTACTGGCCGCGATGATACGGCATGAGACCGGCCGTTCCGTGACCCAGCCGGGGTCACAGAACGGACGGTCTCTTACGTAGTGTCAACATAGCCTTAATCTTCGCATGTAATAGGGCCCTTCATCATTAGCTATGGGAGCCTGCTACACATAGCAGTCAATCCCCACTGTCTATGGAGCGGGCTCAGCTCCAGAGCCTGCTCCATTCACCTCTTTACGTCAGCCAACATATACAGCTGTATATATGAAGTGAAAGTTTAAAATACAGAACAGCTGCCGAAAACGTTACAGTTTTTCATAAGGTCAATGGTTTTGTGACACACGTGATCAGTGGAAGTCCCAGTTGGATCAGGCACTCATACTCTATCCTGGAGATACGGGACTAGTGTCTTTTACGGGAAAACACCTTTAACATACCAAAGTAAACACTTTAAATACAAAAAGAAAGGAAGAATTGTGAGTTTTTTCTCCATTCCATTCCACAAATATATTTTATTGGTTAATCAGTAGATTATAGGGTAAAATAGAGGGTGCTATCAAAAAGTATAACTAGTTCTGCACAAGCTCTTATACTGCTATATTGATTAGTACAAAAAAAAAAGGTAATAACTTTTGGAAGATAAGGATGAAAAAGGAAAAAAAAAAAAAAACAACATAAACGGGCTGTGGGCCAACTATTTAATGGGGCCCACTGACGTTCAAGAACATTATACCTTGTAGTAAGGATTTGGTGGCTGTCTCCTGCCTAGTGATGCCATGTGGGCTCTATGATATATGGTGCTTTTATTTATTATCCCTTTTATCATTGTATATAGCTTTTTCATTAGATATTGGGCACCCATGTAATTTTGCTATGGTGCCCTATAGATTCTACTGACAACCTGTAATTACAATACGATATACCTATATAAGGTGGTAAGTATATGTGCCTGCAGGTCACCCCTCCCCCTTATACTCTTCTTCCCTTCTCACTATCATGTAAAACCGGTTTCAGTTTACAGTACAGTTCTTGAGAAACAAAGCCTATGGCAATAAGGAAGTGCAGGCGGCCAAAGCACTGGAAGTTGTATGAGCTTTCTATGTACTGCTGGGGAACTCCAGGAGGCTGAGCTTCTCTACTCTACCTGCTCGTTCATGGCCTATAAATAGGGGCTGACATCACCTCAATGTACTGGAGTGTTACCATACACACAGGGAGGCAGCTGTCCTGTGATACAGAGCTAAAAGCCGCAAAACTAACACAGTGCAAAAGTTAGGATGGAAGGAGAAAGGTGAGTTCCACGGGTGACAATAGTTTTAAATAGAAAAATGTTATTATTCCTACATGTCTTATGTGTATTTCATATACTTTATAAAAGAAAGCTGAGATGGATACAGTGCATATCTGAATACAATGTCTATTAATTTAATTTATTATAAAGAATGACTAGCATATGACATCAATAAGCAATATAGATTCACATGTACAGGTTGGGACCCTTGTTAATAGTGAAAACATAGAAAAATGGGAATTTAACTATGACCGAATAGATTAATATTTTACTATTTATTGGATAGTATGTATTATTTAGAGCTTTTCTGTACTGTATTAAGTTGTCATTCATTTAGTATTATATTCCTTAACATACAATATTAGTACTTTTGAATCAACTCTTTTTTAAAACATATCTTGGATATATTATTAAACAAGGGGGCTAGATAAAAAAAGAGCTAGGAAAATACTATTTTTTATTTTATGTGTAGAGGATGAAAACAGTTTACATTGTAAAACAGCAATAAATAATATGGCAATGTGAAATATATGACTCTCATTAGGTAAAATTATGAATGGTCTAACGTCACCAACTTATCACAGTAAACTGTATGATCAGAATTGTTTACATATAATTAAATTATCATAAAGAGTCGTATTGCTGATCTACTGCAGACCGCATGATAAATCACCCTTCTAGGATTAGCTTTTATTACAGTGTTATAGTATTCAGTTGCTTCGGGAGACAAATACACTGGCCATTGTGCTAAGCTCAATGCTTCTGCTAATGCTACTCGCTTCCCTTTCTATGGTTTGTGGAAACTTGCTACACATATGCAGGACACATACGCAGGTTTATTTATTTCCGTTTGTCAGGCCATATATTATACAGCTAAACATAATGTATATATAACAAAACATATACACACACACACACATATATATGTATATATATATATATATATATATATATATATATTAAAAAATTGCCATGACAATCATGATGTAGGATGTTTATGTATGTACTTTTTTTTAAATTTCTGCAAATAATAATAAATATGCAAAAAGGATGTATAAAAAAAATAAGTGACTGTGTTTTTTAGTACAATGTATATAAAACTTGTACTACATCTGCTTAGGATATATTGTTAATACCATACAATAGCAAACACACAATTGACAGTTAAATAATGTCAGTGGTAACCAAATGAAAACAAGGATGTGGAAAAATTTTTTTGTTATACTGGGACTGGGGGAAAAAGTCATACTTGCCTATTCTGGCTCCTTGCAGCTCCTTCCTGTCCCTTACTACTTATTGATTCTGAGACAAAATGTAGATGCAGGACTTGCCCTTGGCCAGTGATTGGCTAAGCGGCAGCTCCTGCTCCTACATCTCATCTTGAAAGCAAGGAGAAGAGGCAAAAAGTGGAGGACTAGAAGGAGCTGCAACAGGACCTTTGGGTAGGTAAGTATGACATTTTCTTCAGTTTCCCCCAGCATAATATAACAATTATTCTTATACTGCAATACCCTCTTACGACTGCTTCTGCCAGACTCCTCTATCGGTGGCATCTCTCCCTGAGAACAAGAGTATTGACTAGTCAGAGATTAACTTGCCCAATCATTTTCTTCTCCAACATCATCTGTCAGGGGGGAGTCGCAAGGCTCCTGTCCCCTGTACACATTAGACAGTCACATGAATCATATTTGAATAAAAGTGTGGTCTCCATAAAAGAGATGATCATCTAAATATGTAAATATGTGTACTTCTTCTTTATTCATATTTATGGCATTGAAATATTAATACTAAATACTATGTAATTTCTCTACAACCTTCCAATAAAATTATGGATGCTAGTCAACAACCAGGCAGTAATGGAAAGCTATGTGAATATACAGGAACTTTACAAACCTCGTGTGAATTATGTATCGATTGCAATAACTAGAGATGAGCAAACCTCGAGTCGATCTGAACCTGAACTTTCGGCATTTGATTAGCGGTGGCTGCTGAACTTGGATAAAGCCCTAAGGCTATGTGGAAAACATGGATATAGTCATTGGCTGTATCCATGTTTTCCAGACAACCTTAGAGCTTTATCCAAGTTCAGCAGCCCCCGCTAATCAAATGCCGATCGTTCGGGTTCGGATGGACTCGAACCCGAACCCGGTTCGCTCATCTCTAGCAATAACCCAAGGCCTAAGGGCTGCAGAGCAGCAATGTTAACCCCTGTAAGGAGACACTTTCCACATTTGCCCTTTGTACATGTGTTAAGTATTGATATATTTTGTTTCGGTCTTCATACAGGCAAAATAAGGAAGAGGAAGTGTGCAACAGCCCAAGGATGGGGAGAAAACAAAGAGGAAAATTTGTTTCTTTAAATAAACAGGAAGCTAAAATCGTGCTAGAAACATATGTAAAAAGAAGCTTAAGCAACTATGAAGGAAAAAGGACAGAGTGCAGGAAAGAGAGAAAGGTGCGAAGGTCAGTCAGTGATGCCACCAGGTTCACACACAGAGTGCACAAAGTTAAGATACCTCAAGCTAAATCACAGGAACCGGCCACAAAAGAAAGTGAGGCCCATTTGTCCAGACACGAACACGAACGTGCGGCCGTCAACAAGGCAGCCGCCGCCGCCGTCAAAAAGCAGTCATGGTTCAAGAGCTTTCTAAACCAGTTATTTAAAAAAGAGGCAAACACTTCCGAGCAAACCGTACGTGTGGTCGATAAAGCAGCCCAACGCACGGTGACCTCTTCTGTCGATGGACATTCAGATCAGACTACAAAGAGAAACAGCATTAGAAGAGCACTATCCTTTAAGAAGAGTAATACGGAGAAAAAGATGAAAAGGCCCACCCATCTTCCACTGAAGCAAGTCAGTAGACCACATCCACCTCAACCCTGTAAGTATAGCTTGACTAAAAAATAAAATAAACAAAAAAAATAGATGCCAAGTCATTTTTTACTATTACGTTGTATTGTTCACACATGCATTAACTTTTTATGGCTGTTACTTTTACGGCCTATAAAATTTAGATGGCTGTCTGCTATTCTGGCAGTTTCTTTGGGTTTGCTGCTTATATCACAGAATATCTTACAGAATGAATGTACCTCTACATTTACTTCATGTAATATGTTTTAGGTGAGGCAAATGAAAACTATTACTATGAGCAAGTATCTGCGGAGATTGAGCTTCTTGTGAAAGATACTGAAAACCTGGATGTTACTGGAAGTGGAGATTTAAATACAGATGGAACAGAAGACATGGGTAAGATTACTTAATGTTTCATTAATTAATGTTTCATATTGCATTAAAGTGAATGTACCATAAGTACATCGCTTTGTTTTTTTTTTACATCAATAGACTGACGCCGGAGCCCCGGTCCTTTTTTTGAACCACGGCTCGGTTCCTGCGCACTGCGCCAGTTTATTCCCAAACACTGGCTCAGCATGAAGCACTGGTTGCTGGCCTGCCAGCCCCCAGTGTGCCGATCTTCCCTCCCCACTGTGACTTGGCTCCATTAGAATCAATGGAGCCATGTCACAGACGGGAGATCGTCACACTGAGGGCCGTAGGGTCAGCCCCCAGTGCTTCATGCTGGGCAGGTGCTTGGGAATGAACTGAAGCCGTGCGCAGGAACCGCGCCGTGGTTCAAAAAGAGGACATCGACATCGGCACCAGCACCCCCATGCCGGCACCTAGTGGTACATTCACTTTAAAATGTATTGTCTTAAAGGGGTTGTCCGATATAGATAATGCTGCACTGTTAGAAAACACAGTAAACATCTCATGCTTACCTGTCCACGCTCCCCCTGGTGTCTTCTTGCAGTGCCTTGGTGTCCCCCACCTACTGCAGTCGCAAACTCATGTCATGAGTGACAGCCCACTCATGAAGTTAATAGTCACGCCGCTGTCCCGTTCCATATCAGTCAGTTATTGGCTTAGCGGGGTGTCACTGTCGAGAGGAGTTTGTCTTGGAAGTGGCAGTGACTGCAGTCAGAGGGGGGCACCACAGACACTGCAACAGGGCAGAGTGCAGAGAGGTACACATAAGATGTTTATTATGTTTTCCAACAGGGCAGCATGATATTAAAAGATTTCCAAATGCCGGATAACTCCTATAACTAGCAGAAAGCACGACATCTTAAAAATGCATTACAGTTCTCATAGACTTAAAAAAAGACCATATGGAAGTAAAACAGATTTCTGTAAATGTAAATTTTTGCATTTAATTTTTTTTTCTCTCCAGAAACTGTGATTAAGAAAATTGTCGCCATTCTTCAAAGAGAAGGTGATGCCTATAACAGAAAGGTATATTGACCATGTTTATTACCATCTAGATTGGTTTGCCATATCTAATTACTTGTCTATCTAATTCAGAGACAGTTTAGGGATTTTTTTTCATTAGTCACGTCTACTATATATAGATTACAGGTAGCGATAAGTTGTTTGTATGACATTTCTCATAGGCACGTGCTTTATCTTATTCTTGCACAATGTTTTCAAAAAAGGGCCATGTGATATATCTTCTCATGAATTATACCACATCACACACACAGCAGTGCTGCACTGTAATCTAGTGATGTTTGGAAGAATTAAAAACATTTTTTTATAGACTTTGCTGTTCTGGCAGGATGGAACAAGCAAGTTCTACTGTCAGTTATACAGGGCTTCTAACCAATACCCATTGTTTTTTAGATAGGAAGGTTCTGCAATTATATAAAACATAATTATATATATATATATATATATATATATATATATATATATATATATATGTGAGATTCTGTTTTATGAAACCGATCTTTACAGTTTAATATAGTTTTACTGCTAAGTAGATGATAATTTATTTTTACAAATATGACCGGAGGAGTAGATGAAGGGGATGGAGAGGTTGCTGTAGTATATGGTCCCTCTGGCATAATAAAAGAGTGCCATGTTATGAATGGCACAAGACTTGATGCAGGAATTGTATTGCAACACAGGAGCTTTAAAGGTTACCTACCATTTAAACTAACTTTTGACATGTCATAGCCACATGCCAGAAGTTTGTATCAGTCGGGGTCCAGGTGCTGAGACCCCTAACGATTGTTAGAATGAAGGTTCAGATGCGCACAGCCCAGGGAACTTTTGGTAAAGTGATTACCGTAAAATCCATAGGGTTGCATTATAATTCCATCGACTGCTACTATCCCTTCATTCTAACAATCGTTGGACATTGAGCACCTGGACCCCGACGATAAAAACGTCTTACCTGTCGCTATGAGATGCCAGAAATTTGTTTAAATGATAGGTACTCTTTAGGTTATGTATCAGCTGTGAAAATAATTTGTTTATAAGACATGGTAATATTAATGTTAACCTGTATTTTGTCTTCTCTGCAGGTTAAAAATGACCCCACCATCAGCAACTTCTTCAGAGATATCTCATACAATTCCTTTAAGCAACTTGCCGATGTGTATATTGACAAAGAGATCAAAAAGAGGGACTCTGCTGCAACTCCTGAGGATATAAAATTTGCCTTCTCTGTCCACTTCACTAAGCAGGTCGTTGGACTCTCTACTCACCCTGCAAACAGAATCATGGGCTTTGGGAACAAATACCTTCAAGACACTTTTACATGGCTTTCATACAGTAGGGAAAATCTGGTAAATAATCCACAGCGTAAAGTTTAGCTAAACTTTTAATTATACAAATACAAATGTCCTGCAGCACTCAGAAGTCAAAGCGGGTGCCAGCTGTCCCACCTGGAATGTGGATAATCCACAATAGAAAATGACTGCAGCACTCCAAATCATGGAAAGTAAAAATTTATTAAAGCATGGAAACACAGGGTCCTATTACATGGGCCTATCATAAACTGTAAATGAGCGCTCGATTACTGAGCAATTATATGGGCCAACAATTGGGTGACAAGGATGTCCAACGATGTCCATGCAGCCCTTGCTTTTAGTGTAAAATAATAAAGTATTAACTCAACTTACTAATTTCCCGGTGTCCTCGGAGGCCTTCCCTGCTGTCTGCAGCTCTGCCTTCTGTTCTGGTCTTTGCACTGACAGGCGACGGCACTGACAGGCGACGGCAGCTCAGCCAATCAATGGCTGAGACAGGACGCTGGCTGCTCAGCCAATCACTGGCCGTGGCCGTTTAGGCCAGTGATTGGCTGAGTGTCCGCGACCTGTCAGTGCAGAGACCTGACCAGATTGCAGTGCTGCAGACACTGGGGATGGCCTCCGAGGACAAGGGGGAAAGTGGTAAGGTGAGTTAAAGGGGCATTCCGGGAAAAGTAGAAGATCTGACCCCTGAACCCCCCGCCAATCTCCGTATCGGACCCCGCTGGCTCTGTTATGAATCAATCCACGGGTCGGCACGTGACCTGCAGCTCTATTCATTCCTATGGAGTGAAGGAAAGAGACTAGTATGCCGGAAGAGAGCTGTACTCTGCTTTTTCCGTCGCTCCATAGGAATGAATAGAGCTGCAGGTCACGTGCCGACTCGGGGCTCTATTCATAACACAGTCAGCCGACTCCGATATAGAGATGGCCGGAGGGTTCAGGGGTCGGACCCCTGCGATCTACTACTTTACCCCTATCCTGTGAATAGGGGAAAAGTTAATTTTTCCCGGAATACCCTTTTAGTACTTTATTATTTTATACTACAATCATCAGCCATCGGACCTAAAGAAATGACCAGCTGATGATCGTTTCCTCGGCTGATCGTTCCCTCTATTACACAGAGTGATAATTGGCAATTATCGCGCCATGTAATAGGGCCCTAACAGCGACGTTTCAGCCCCATCCATAGGCTCCTTTTTCAAGCAAGCACTTGCTTTAAAATGGACGCTATGGATGGGTCTGAAACGTCGCTGTTAGTTTTCATGCTGTAATAAATATTCACTATTCACAATTCGGAGTGCTGCAGTTATTTTCTATAGTAAACTTTTAACTAGTTATCATATGAGTATCATGTCATGTAGAACAGCCGAGTCATCTGTGCCAGAAGTAATGTGTTAGCCACAAACAATGACACTGCTCTTTCCTATATGTGGTAGCATGAGATATTATATACACAAGCTCCCTGAGGTCACTGTTATCTATAATAGTAATAGGAAGAGAATGGCTGAGAGATATAGGGCAAAGCTATTATTGTCATTAACATATCTATGTCAAATGATCCTGTTACTCGTGGTCAGCTGCTGTGTCAGTATCAGCACACTAATAGACGTGTAATTCACGTGTCGGGAGTGTTTGATGATCTAATAAGTAACCAGACATCACTCATGAATGGGGAAGCAGGATTCCATTTGATAGATGAAAGGATGTCGCTACTACAAGCTTTAACATGGACCTGGCCTTAAGAATAACTTAAGAATATAATATATGGAACCTCACTATACAGTATTATCTCTATATCTATCTGTAAAGTACATGCATTGGCAGATAAGTGTCTTTACAAGTATACCTAGAATTTGTTATATAGATCTGTAGTTTATTTCTATTTAAAAATCTCAAGTCTTCCAGTCGTTATCAGCGGCTGTATGTCCTGCAGGAAGTGGTGTATTCTTTCCAGTCTGACACAGTGCTCTCTGCTGCCGCCTCTGTCCATGTCAGGAACTGTCCAGAGCAGCAGCAAATTCCCATAGAAAACCTTTCCTGCTCTGGACAGTTCCTGTCACAAACAAAGGTGGCAGCAGAGAGCACTGTGTCAGACTGAAAAGAATACACCACTTACAGCAGCTGATAAGTATGAAAATACTGAAGATTTTTAAATAGAAGTAAATAAAAATCTGTATAATTTTATAACACCAGTTGACTGGAAAGAATGTTTTTGCCGGAGTAACCCTTTAACAGGAATTTATTTTTAAGTATATTTATACATTTTATTAAATAAAATATAGTAAATATTGACTATTTATGTGTATCTTTTTCTGCAGACCGTCTCTGGTTTAGAAGAATGTATCAGTCCTGACTGAAGAGTCCTCATTACTAATCGTCCATGATGCTGGCACGGGATAACTTCATTCCATCAATGTGAAATATTTTATATTCTATTACTGCTGGACCAGTATATACTGTATACCCTTTGTATGCATAAACTTATGTTATTTAGTAGTTAGGATACTGAACTCTCCAT
This sequence comes from Dendropsophus ebraccatus, assembly GCF_027789765.1. Classification (NCBI taxonomy): domain Eukaryota; kingdom Metazoa; phylum Chordata; class Amphibia; order Anura; family Hylidae; genus Dendropsophus; species Dendropsophus ebraccatus. The sequence goes on from NC_091464.1 coordinate 25,225,384, forward strand.
CTTTAATGGCTTTGAAGAGGAGTTCCCATCTCGCACCCTGAGTTCCCATCTCGCACCCTGGGCTCCCCAGCCGCCTTTAGCCTGCTCTCCGTCTGCCGGAAGTGGTTGAGAAGCTAAATCAGCTAAGGCTGCTATTTTAGGCAATTTACTTAACTCCTTTTTCCTTCCAAGCTACGTTATTTGTAGCTGATAAGGAATGACAGGTCTACATTTAGAGGCATAAAGATGGGGCTAGACCCTGGCACATAAGAAGGTCTAACATTCTCCATGTTATAAAATTTTTATTACGAACCACAGGGTTGCTTTATTGCACTACATTTTTATGTTGTAACAGTCGGCACTTTATTAGATTCTGCTGCTATCTTTTGTCTCCATTGGTCTTTCTATGGTGTTTACGTCATGTGAAGAACTTTGTATCGATAATTATGTACATACTATAAATAGAATTTGCGTTTTACATTTTCATTTTATGACTGTAAGATATGTCGTGTTTACGTGTTGCTGAAATAAATAAAAATATTTTAGTTTTAGTTTTTAGCATTGTGTAATTGTTTATTGGCTACTGTCACACGTTTAATAACCCTTTGAGGACCAGGCCCAGAATGACCCAGTGGACAGCGCAAATTTTGATCTTTGATCTTTCGTTTTTCCCTCCTCCCCTTCTAAGAGCTCTAGCACTTTTTGTTTTCTATCTACAAGGCCATGTAGTGGCTTGTTTGTTACAGGAATAGTTTTACTTTGTAATGGCGTCTTTCATTTTACCATAATGAATTCCAAATATATTATTATTAGCACGCTTCATAGCTCAGGACATACCAGTACCGGTACGTCCTAGGTCACCTAGGGGTTAACGGAGAAGTCCAGTGAAAATTTTTATTGAAGTATTGTATTGCCCTCCAAAAGTTATACAAATCACCAATATACACTTATTACGGGAAATGCACATAAAGTGCTTTTTTCCCTGCACTTACTACTGCATCAAGGCTTCACTTTCTGGATAATATGGTGATGTCACTTCCTGGATAACATGGTGATGTCACTTCCTGGATAACATGGTGATGTCACGACCTGACTCCCAGAGCTGTGCGGGCTGTGGCTGCTGGAGAAAATGATGGCAGGGGGACACTGAGGAACACAGGACACTGGAGGGACACTGAGCATCCCTCTGCCATCATCCTCTCCAGCAGCCACAGCCCGCACAGCTCTGGGAGTCGGGTCGTGACATCACCATTTTATCCAGGAAGTGACATCGTCATGTTATCCAGGAAGTGACATCACCATGGTATCCAGGAAGTAAAGCCTTGATGCAGTAGTAAGTGCAGGGAAAAAAGCACTTTATAAGCATTTTCTGTAATAAGTGTATATTGGTCATTTAGATAACTTTTGGGGGGGCAATAAAATACTTTATTTAGGCACCGGACCACGGGTGCCTAGTGGTAAATAAGGCCCTGACTATGGGGGAGATTTATCAAACATGGTGTAAAGTGAAACTGGCTCAGTTGCCCCTAGCAACCAATCAGATTCCACCTTTCATTCCTCACAGATTCTTTGGAAAATTGAAGGTGGAATCTGATTGGTTGCTAGGGGCAACTGAGCCAGTTTCAGCATTTTTTTTTTTTTACTGATTCCTTCAGTCAGTAGGAATTCTAAGTGCATCACTAAATCACATAATTCCTAAGCCTATTCAGTGTTTATAATGTGCATTAATGGTGCGTTCACACCTACAGGATCTGCAGCTGATTTTCTGCAGCAGATTTCAGTTAAATAACTGAACACAGCATCAAATCTGATGCTGTGTTCAGTTATTTAACTGAAATCTGCTGCAGAAAATCAGCTGCAGATCCTGTAGGTGTGAACGCACCCTAATGTAATCAAACAAAAAGCACCATTTTTATTTTGACAATATGTGACGTAAGTTTCTGAATTGATAGTCTGAGGAACTGATTGTTTCTGTTATTTATATGTAAATCCCCAATGGCCATTACAGGCTTATGTCTTTGTTGAGTCTTTAGACGCTGATGATATTGAGCTGTAAATCTCTAGTGTGTAGGTGTTACATCATGTCTCTTTATAGGACGGTGAGCAATAGGTGGAATAGTCTGCATAATTTGTGATGTCGCTGTAGGCATACCTATCTCCATAGAGAGCCTACAGACTATACAATGAGCCTGCGTGTACATACAGAGGAGGAACCGGAGCTGTGAATTAGCATTTCCTTTTCTGTATAGGATAAACAGGCTGTGATGTAGTTCAGTGAAACAAGGAAATGCTGCACCTAGTGTTGTTTATCACATTCGGAGGGAGTTAAAGGAGGCTGCTGTACAAAAGAATTGACATGTTTGGATGTACTTCTCTATTGTTCTTTTTTCTGTTACGCTTTCTTATTCAATAAAAGCTTTAAATAAAAAAAAATAAATAAAAAAATAAAAAAGATGTCATAGGTTTAATCAATGGAAGTCCAGATACCGAGACCAACCAATCACTATAACAAAGGGGAAGAAGCGCTCAGCTGAATGCTGTATCCTTTGTTTCTGATTGTGCTGCTTACAGATTCCTAAAAAGTCTACGAGAGAGAAGAGATCAGGAATCTAATGGCTACAACACTCATCTGAGCATCTCTGCCCCCTCCTTTCAGCCATTAATGTGTTAAAGGGGTTGTTTACCCTTTTTTTTCCCCCCAAATCAACTGGTGCCAGAAAGTGCCAGATATTTGTAATTTACTTCTATTAAAAAATCTCCAGTCTTCCAGTACTTATCAGCTGCAGAAGTTGGTGTATTCTCTCCAGTCTGACACAGTGCTCTCTGCCGCCACCTCTGTTCATGTCAGGAACTGTCCACAGCAGTAGCAAATCCCCATAGAAAACATCTCCTGCTCTCCAAACTAGAAAGAATGCCACTTCCTGCAGGACATACAGCAGGTGATAAGTACTAGAAGATTTGAGATTTTTTAATAGAAGTACAGTGGTGCCTTGGATTACAAGCATAATTCATTCCAGGACTGTGCTTGTAATCCAAATACACTCTTAAACCAAAGCAAAACTTCCCATAAGAAATTAGTAAAATGCAGACAATTGGTTCCACACCCCAAAAATAATGTTTTTTTTTTTTTTAATTCTGAATAACATGTAGAACAGATGAAACAAACATTTATAAACAGCTGAATATGTGATATTATAAGTTACAGTACAGTATAGCAATCACCATGTGGAGTATAATGTATAGTAAGAGCATAAACCTGATAACACAGCCGCAGTTTGTAGATACAGGATGGAACTACAGATCTCCACAATGCAGTAGTGTAGTACAATAGGTTAGAATAGAGAAGCAGGGCTGCTGTCAGAGGTCTATGTGGTCACATGCCAGCAATGGGGAGGGGTGTGTGTTCAGAATGGGCCAATCAGGAGTGGGAATCAGAGCTGTGCAGGAGGACAGTGACAGAAACTTTATATACAGTAGTGTGAATGGCTGAGTGTAAGTGCAGGCAGATTATAGCAGGAATGGACAGGATGGGAAACACAAGGGCTGACAGAGACTACAGGGAGTATAAAGCAATTAGCAGGACATATGTTGCCACATACATGTTCAGGGAGAGAGGGGTTACAACTATAAAGAGATTACCTCCACAGTCCTGTCCCCTGATGCAAGCCCCAGCCTGAAGTGGATCTGCTGTGGATATGCTATGATTTGGAAGGTGAGGAAAACTTCCTGGGTCAGAGTACAGTGCTCTAGACCCCGCTATGCAGACCATGCCCCTCCTCCACTCCCCTCCCACCCAGTACAGGGAGCTCTTAAACCAAAGCAATTCTCTTAATCCAGGTTACAATTTTGAAAAACTGTGAGCTCTTCTTGCAAAATGCTCTTAATTCAAGTTACTCTGAAACCAAGGTACCACTGTAAATTACACATCTCACTTTCTGGCACCAGTTGATTTGAAAGAAAACATTTTTTTTGGTGAACAACCCTTTTTAAATGGGTTACCCAGGCATAGCACAGCTACTTTCTTGGAAAAACAGCACTACCCCTGTCCTCAGGTTGTGTGTGGTTTTACTGTTCAGCTCTATTCAGTTCAATGAAACTGAGCAGCAATACCACACCCAAACTGAGGCCATGAGTGGTGCTGTTTCTGGAAGAAAGCGGACATGTTTTTGAAAATCTTTAAAATATGAGGAGGTACATTTATCATTGCCTTTTCATCACTATTTTGGCGATTTTGCATACATTTTTAAGCAACACGTATCAAGACGTTTGTGCTATTTTTGAGCGGTTTACACCGGTTGTGCCATTTTGTATTTTCTTTTTCGCTTAAAGTTGGTGTGGCTTACGTTAGTTACTTTTTTAACCAGATTTATCATGTGTGATTATTTTTAGTTTGGGCAGCAGTAGTCCAGTCAGACCCTGGCATCATTTGTTAGCTAAAAAAAAAAAAGATTTATAAAGGCTTGTGCACCTAATGATACATTTTGCGAACGGACTGGAAATTTTTGCACTGCGTGTGAAAAGTGTGCAAGCGCAAAAATTATTGTGCAAATCATAAATGTCCCCCTTGGTGAATGTCCAAAGAGAGGATTGGTGGAATAGCAAGGGGCACCACAATGGAAATTACCAATGGCGATCTTGGCAGAGATAGACACCCTGTCACTGCCACATTGCTGCTGGGTCTTAGAACACTGTGCTGTAACAGTACATTCCCTCCACCATTCGTATGTAAAGGGACTTGTGTTACCTGTGTCTGAGAAATAAAATTAGTCCACACCCCCTAGTGGAGGAGGAGTGAAGAACCAGGGGCCTCCTAGACTCTGCTCCTTGGTATGGTTTCATACCCTTCAGTAGGCTTGTTACAATTTAGGAGCATTTCTTTTAAAGAATTGTAAAACTATATTTTACGTGCTCTAATAGCAAATATATGACCCAACTCTTTTAAATGAAAATATTTCTGTTGCCACTAGGAGAAGCTCCCTGCATACTATTTTATAATATGTCTCAATACAAGCTGCTTACATTTCTTTGCAATGAACTCCCCCTAGTGGAAATAGCTACTGACTGTAAGTGTAGGTGGGTTGAAGGGAAAGAAAGAGAATTCTGCAGAGCAGCGGAGACCACTAATGCACATGGAAGCCAACATATAGAACTCTGGGCTTTCCCTTATCTTCACCCCTTAGGGGGTAAAAGGTCTAGCAGATCTTTGAAGCCAAAGCCAGGAATGGATTTGAAAAGAGGAAAAATCTCAGTCTTTCCTTTATGAACTTTTCTCTATTTATAGTCTGGCTTTGGCTTCAAAAAGCTGTGTGTAAAGGCACCCTTAGTCTTTACAGAATGTTTTACAGAGTTTTTGCTGGTAGTCATCACCAGATGGAGCTGCATGACCATAAGGCTATGTTCACACATAATTTCCGGTCATATTTTTGGACCTTAAATAAGTTAGTCACAGTTATTTATAATAATAATAATACAAAAAATAATTTGATCTGAGGAAGCGCGCATGCGCGCGAAATGGCCGTCATGAGAATGTTGTTTGTGTAGGATCGTGGCACCTGCCGTCCCGCAAGACACATGTCTACGTTTTTATCTACTATGAAATAAAGAAACTTTGCATCAGATCGGTGAGTGCCTTCAGCTATCATTACTACTTTGTTGCTATTACAAAAAATAATTTGACATTTGAGCTATGTTCACAAAACATTAGTTCCCCCCCCCCCCCCAAATAAAAGAAAATGAAATGCTGTTACAAAAAAAATTACGGTGGGAATATTATTTATGTACAGTGTGTGGTGGGGTTATTCTTTTTTCTAGTACTACTACAAATCATAGGTTAACTGTCCTGTGGTTATTATTCTTCATTTGAATGGGTACAACACTGGCCATTTTTGAAGGGGTATCCCATTCCAGTAATATACACGGTGAATCCCCCCCCCTTCTGGAGACTAATAATTTGCTCCATACTTGTTATTATCTTTTCATCCTCCTTCTCCCAGTTCTGAGCCTGCTGCTTTCTGCTGAAGACATGGAAAACTGTAGGTGAGCTGTTGACTCCGTCTCTGTCCCTGGCCGACTGTCTCTGCACTCTGTAATGCCGGAAGGGTTAATCTAAGGTCAAGTTGCTGGTGACCTCACTATGATTACCCCTAAAAACTAGAGGAAGGAGGCTAAAAAGATAACAAGTAACTGTATGTGACTGCTGCTTTATTTAGACATGTATAATTTCCAGTTCCTTTATACGTCATATAGGCAAATGTCTTGTCTTACATTACTTACAGTATGTATCTATTAGTAGTTTCTTTTCTGATCTTTTTTTTTTTTTGTGTTCCACTTACTTATGTTCACATGACATTTTTTCTGTCCCTTTTCTTTTTCAAAATGACGGCCGTCGTTTCGCTTTTTGGGCACCTGTCATTACAATGACGGCTGTTGGTACATTATATTAGTTCAGATCTCTTTTGTGTGTGGTTCTTTTCTGAAGGTCCATTGAATTTAATAGTAAACATGACAAAACGACGATGGGAAAAAAAAAAAGTGTGTGTGAACAACTAAACATAACTTCCACAAATAATTGTCATGAACATTAAAAACCTCTATTCAATACACTATGGGAAAGATTGATCAAACATGGTGTAAAGTGAAACTGGCTCAGTTGCCCCTAGCAACCAATCAGATTCCACCTTCCATTCCTCACAGACTCTTTGGAAAATGAAAGGTGGAATCTGATTGGTTGCTAGGGGCAACTGAGCCAGTCTCACTTTACACCATGTTTGATAAATCCCCCTCTTTATTCTTCCTTTTCCCTCCATGAGCATGGGGTGGGTTTTAGTTCAGCCTTTGCCATCCACCTGTTAATATTGTGGCCATGTACTTTATATAATAAAGCACTCAGACAATTAATAAATGATAAATATAGTTTATAGAATGTCAGGCAATATCAGTGCGGTCATCAATATTAATATCATATAAATAGCATAATATAATATGTGTTCTTAGGATGTCATATAACATAGGAGCATAGAGCAGATTTGGTCAATATCCAGAACAGACCGGGGAACATTTACTAATCTTTGAAACATTCTGGTATATCAGTCTCCTGGCATAAGAGATATACATTTCTTAATAAATACAGGGCACATGTTTTATACAAGACAGATGAAAGGCTGGTCTACATATATTCCCTCCTTAGACCGAAGTGTCAGACCATGTACCAAACTATACTATTTAACACGTCTTTAGACGTCCCCTCCCAAGGGAAGTGCAAAGAGTTTGTAAAACGCATAATAAAGTAGTACAAGGCATGGAAGCCAGGTATTTTTTGGGTAAAAACACAATCAGAATTCAATCTGAGGAGTAAATGATCCCCGTGATTTCAGTATATTGTAATAGTTGTAGTACATTTTACCAAACATAACCATCAAAGAGTTAAAAGTGTACTCCGGGAAAAATCTTTTTCTTTCAAATCAACTGGTTTCAAAAAATTTGTAATTTGCTTCTATTTAAAAATTTCCAATCTTTCAGTACTGGTGTTTTCAGTGGTGTTTTCCTGCAGGACATACAGCAACTGACAAGTACCGGAAGACTGAAGATTTTACAATAGACGTAAATTATAAATTTATATAATTCTCTAAAACCGGTTGATTTGAAAGAAAAAGATTTTCGCTGGAGTACCCCTTTAATTTTCAGTGCAATGTGTTTGGCTCATGTTTCCACTGATTTCTTTTAAAGCGACTCTGTACCCACAATCTGTCCCCCACAAACCACTTGTTCCACCAGATAGCTGCTTTTAATGCAAGATCTGTCCTGGGGTCCATTCGGCATGTGATGCAGTTATTGTCCTAAAAAACTACTTTTAAACTTGCAGCCCTGTGTCAAACGGCCGTGGCCTAGAATGTCTATGCATAAGGCTGGCACAACCCCTCCGTCCCTCCTCCCCACCCTATTCGTCATTAGGATTGCCACTGGAACATTTTCTCCATGCTGAACATTGCACAGGTGCCTTAACGATTCAGCCCGTGTGCCAGGCTGACACAGGTGAGGAATAGGAGACAATCTGCCTGGAGCATTCCTAATGAGGAAGAGGGCGGGGAGGAGGGACAGAAAGGTTGTGGCAGCCTAATGCATACACAATCTCGGCCATGGTCATTGGGCACAGGGCTGCAAGTTTAAAAGTTGTTTTTTAGGACAATAACTGCATCACTTGGCGAACAGAGCCCAGGACAGATCTTGGATTAAAAGCAGCTATCAGAAGGTACAAGTGGTTTGGGGGGTCGGATTGTGGGTACAGAGTCGCTTTAAAGATGAGCGCAACTCCAGCACACTCCAGTCCAATTGTTCAGCATTTGAATAACAATGGATGAAGAAGTTGGATGTAGCCTAGGGAGCCTGGTAAAACACTGATAAAGCCTATGGCCTTTGGCTGTACCCATGGTTTCCCGGACACCCTAGGGCTGCATCCAACTTCTTCAGCCACCGGTAATCGAATGCTTGAGCATGCTAGAGCTGTGATCATTCCTAATTTCATTGCTTCCTTTTGCTGGAATCCAGTTTTAGTTCTGGAGTGGGAACACATTAAACAGACTTAAAAATCTGCCGGTCATTAGGCTGAGCATGCCTGAGTGCTGCCTAACAAACGCATGGGATATAAGTAACCGTATGCTTAAACAGGTACATTATATATCCGTCATTGACTAAAACTGTATAAAATGCATACTGGACAGAATATGCAATTGTATTAAAAAGTATAGCGACAGGACTACTGTGCTATCATGGCTTGCATAGCACCGGTAGAATATAAAATTCAAAAACACCCGAATAAATTGATCGTTGTGTAAAAGTTTTGCATCCTTGTTGTATCCAAAATTATTTTACAGTAAATGCTGACGCTTAAATCCGCAGTTCCACGGGCTGTTTTCTCATAATCATTTCTTGCGCTCTTCTTTTAGAACTCTTATGTTTTGTGAAGCATTTCTCAGAGATCGGATACGCAAAGCGCCATTGGGATTTGCCATTGGAAATTAGGTAAAAAATTGCATCTTCATAACCTTGGCAATAAAAGTCATTGAGTACCTGTAAGTGCGAGATAAAACAGCAAAAACACTTGTAACATACATAAGCCAGATGTACAGTATACCTGCATATATTTATGTGCATACATGGTATATGTGCCCACAATTATCTGGTTCTTCATGCAAGTGTTTACTCAACCAATCAATGCAATAAATTCAGACCAAACACAAAAATTTCTAAGAGATCATATGAGTAACAAATAAGGTGGTACCAGCAATGTAGAAACGGCTGGTACAAAGAACAAAAAACAAGTGGGTAACAATTTTGTGAGATAGAACGTCTTATTCATCAGAAAAGGGGGGTGTGCGCATCCACCTGGGGAGTGGAACACCTGCAGGCTGGGGAAGGGCACCACTAGTGTGGTGTTCATAGTATGGATAGATATAGGTCTTGATGCCCTGATTTATGCAAAATCGAGGTAAAAAAGCAGCAAATTTGCAAATCATTTCCAAATCATGGCAAAACTGTAGCCTGGAGACAATACTCCAATGAAAGTACAAGTCTGTTTGGGTGGCCATGGGCCCCTCAGGAGCTTAGGGCCCCGGACTACCGCCCGAAACGGACCTATTATAATCCGCTGAGTGTATATTATAAAAGAGTTCAAAAAGCACAGTGTATGTTGTAATGTATTTCAGGGGCTATAGTGTATTTTTTAATAGGGGGTGTGGTGTATATTATAATGAATTATAGGTGGCACAGTTTATATTTTAATGTATTTTGGGGGTATGATACATTATAATGAACTTTAGGGGGTCAAGTGTACATTTTAACGAATGGTAGGGGGCACAGTGTGTATTATCATAAATTTCAGGACACACAGTATGTATTATTACTAATTTTAGGGGATCTGGTGTATATTATAATTAATTTCAAAGGGCATGGTTTGGGCCCTTTTGATAGAAAACTTCTATAGTGCGTTAAATTGATTTGCCAATTGGTAGATTTAATTAATAGAGTTCTTAGCATTATTTGAATGGTAGGAAATGATGGGGGGGGGGCATTTTTTTTTTTAAAGATTTGCCCACATGTTGGCCAAATTACCTAGAAACTGCCATCGGTCAGAATAAAAATAATCAGACCTGTCCTAGGTGACAGCAATAATCTTGTCTTGCAACAATGGTAACACATTTACAACCATTTCTTTTATTGCTCCAGTACATCCAAAATCAAAGAATAAAAGTATTTGGCTAAATTAAAAGTGTCCATATTTTCTGTGTACAATTGTGAACCCGCAGTTGTGGACAGATTAAACACCCATTCATTTCTACTGCCCCATTCACAAGCCTGAAGGCGTTACAGCCTGTGATCCCATGAATGGGTCTGTGCAATGGCGGACTGCTACGGATACACATCCACAGTGCTGTTCATGGCATAGTGTATGTGTAGTGTATATGAGTCGGGGGTTTCCCTAAGTTTAGGCAGAGAATGGACCCTATATTATATTGACATAGATTTATTAATGTATTGGTTATTCTATATTGTATTATAAGAGAGGAGCCATGCTAGAGATGGGTCATCTTTATTAGTCACACACATCACTCTCAGGGAGTTACCATAGCAACACCAGCTGCCTCCTTAGTGTGTTACACTAGCTAGGAGAAAGGTCCAGAAAGAGGGCGGAGCTTTTCTAGTAAGCTCCCCTCAAGAGGCAGAAAATCCGCTGCGGTTCCGGTACGTGTGAACGTACTCTTAAAGGAATCCCATTCCACTAGGTTGTGGTTCACTACCTATCCAATTCACAAAAGGGCGACTCCACATACACCAACCATCTCCATTGTACCATGAGTGACCCATCTCTGGCAGTTGGCTATGTAGAGAGAGGGATGTTAAGCACAAAGAAACGGTTTAAGTTATGTACTTCTTATGCTTCACCTTTAAGTAAATGTCACTGTTGTACATCACTGCCTCGACTCCCTGTTGTCTGATTTTCTCTGCACCTCCTCACCTTTAAGGGCTTCTCCATCACCACCTCAGGCAGCAGTAATAGAGAAGCCCCAGAGGGAACTACAAGTACCATCCTCACCAAACACCTAGGTGCAGTCCCTCTCTATAACCTCTGTGGCCGTATTTACCTCTGGGTACAGCTCTTGTCTCCATGATTACATTCTACAAACAATCCTGGTGTAGTTTGGCTGTGCAGTTATACTTTCTTCCCTATGTAAGGAGTATGGGACAGAAGGCAGTACGACTGGGTTTGCAGGCTACATAGAGGGTGTTTGCAGTCTGTGACCATGAAAACACATAGGGTACCATATTAGCTCATGTAGACACAAAATGGTGGGATTATTCTAACAAACCATATACAAATATCCTTTATTGTTTATTTAGATGAATTTCAGAAATATATATTTTTTTTAAAATGGTATGGTTTCTGACCATCTACATTTTTAGGTTTACAACTCTATTCATCTGACCTCCCCCAGGTTGCGCATGTTCATGCAAGTCATTGGGGTACACTGAAATTTTTGTCGGTCATATACTTACAGCGGTTGATGGCGGGAATAAAGAATAGCTCAGTCTACACAGGTTCTCGAATGAGAGCTGGAAACTGGTGTTGAAAACCTGAAAGCAAAGATGGCTGACAGGGCTATCTCTGGGGCAAATGTCAATCTCCCCTGTGAAGGGGGATACGGTTATTATAGACTTAAAACCAAAGAATGGCTGAAAATTTGTAAATCCACCATCAATGTATCTCTGTAGTAAAGAAACAAACAAAAATGGATAAGTAAGTTTAGTACCCATGCATGTAATATATTACTATCAGAGGCGCAGCCAGCAGCTCCTGGGCTCCAATGTAAAATCTCTACCAGCTTCTTACTACCAGCCATTTATAATACTGGTGTGGGAGAGGGGCCACTAGGCCTTCTGAAGCGCCAAGGCGTTGGCATGGCTGTTCTCCCATTGCCCTCTCCCACCATCTTCCAATTCTCTGCTCGCCACTCTGCTTTCTATTTCTGAGATGGACTTGTCTCAGCAGTGATGAGCTCTTCAGCCAGTCACCGACTGAGGCGGGACGCAGCTGCTGTCAGTGATTGGCTGAGCAGATAGTCACTGTTGAGACAAGTCTGCTTTAAGGCCAGTTCACATGGAATAGAAGTGGTGGAATTCCATGGCGGAACTCTCCGACGCAGAATCCTGCCAACCTCCGTGTCATACAGGCAGTCTATGGGGGGCTTGCAGGCGCGGAGAGAGGAGGCGCACAAGCCCTCCCATAGACTGCCTGTATGGCGCGGAGGTTGGCGGGCTTTCTGCCAGTGAACTGACACTTAGAAGAAGGAAGAAAACTGACACTTTAATGACCTCCACAAAAAAATCTATTTTTTTTTGCTACCCTGATAACTTTAGGGTACGTTCACACTGAGGAAAATGGGCAGAAATTCCAAGCGGAACCCCCACCGCAGATTCCGCTTGGAATTCTGCCTGCCTCAGTGTCTCAATGTGATGTATAGCGTGCCACTGCTTTACACTCAAAAAATTGTCATGTCAATTCTTTGAGCGGAGATCCGCGGAGAGCGGAGGCAGGCTACAAATTACATTGAGACACTTTGGCAGGCGGAATTCCGAGTCTGCTGCGGGGGTTCCGCTCTGAATTTCCGCCTGTTTTCCTCAGTGTGAACATACACTTAGGGCCAGTTCACTCAAATTAAAAGAGGCGGAATTCCGCAACGGAACTCTCCGTGCGCGAGCCCTCCCATAGACAGCCTGTATGACACAGAGGCTGACGAAATTCTGCGACGGAGAGTGAACTGGCCTTTTAGAGTTGGTTTTTATGAACTTATCTCTGAACAATATTGTCTGAAATCTACATCCTCTCTCTTCATCAATGGCTTAGGCTGTTGCTATGTTTGTCCCGTTATCTGTCTACAGATTTGCTTTAAAACTACGTTCACACAACATTTTTGGAGGCGGAAATATGGACATTGTTTTGTGTTATACCAGTCCATTCCATTGTATGGTTGTATGGTACTGGTATTGATAGGGCAGAAAAGCAAATCTTGCATCTGTCCACAGGTATGGTGCTGTTTTGGGGGGAAAAAATATAAGGATGTTCCTTTTTTTACCTATCCAGATAACAACAGTAGCTGGATCAAAAAACATTTTTTGCCACAATTTGCTCAAAACTGTATAATATACAAAAATATTTTTATGAGCAATTCCTAAATTATTCTGTAAGATATGGTAGTTTAATAATAAAAAAAATATATATAGTCACTCTACAAAACCACTAGATCGTTTAAGTACAGAATATGGTGTGCAGCATTTGGCACATTAAAAGGTAACTGATTTTTCAAAAAAACTTTTGACATATCCTAGGTACAAATTAAATGTTTTTAGAGGTCTGGGTGTTTGGAGTACTGCTCCTCCTCACTATCTGTGTACACGGTCTGAGACGGCACTATGGTTAGATTATGAGGCTGTCTTGATCATATGATTCACAGCTAGAAGAGAATACACTTAGTGCAGCCTTCTCTAGTTACTAATCTTAGTCTAAAAAATTTTTTGGGAAAGCACAGTGACCCTTTAAAGGGAATCTGTCACTAAGTTTAATTAGGGCAGCATAAACTACTGACAGAAATGCCGAACAGATCGGAGTATTACTTCCATAATTTTGTTCAGCTATTGTTCTAAAATGTAGGAGAACAGGATTCTCCCCCCACCCTAGCTGCTGATTGACAGCTCACTGCATGTACACAGCATGAATTGATAACTGCCAATCAGCAGCTGGTGGGCGGAGTTTTCTGCTTCTCATGAATATCGAGGACTACTGAGCTCATGCACATAATGCAAAGGATTTCTTATTGTCCATGTTATTCAGGAGGATATCTGTGGATCCGCTGCACAGAACAATATAAGAAATAAATCATTGTGTTTAGCTTCTCTATCACTAGTTTATACAACCCTGAGATAGGACAGCATAAAAATACTGACTTAGTCGCTTTAAGTATATTGATACATAAAAAGATGTCTTGATGCCTATGTGTGTTACATAACAATAAGCTTTACTTACCACTCCTCGGAATAAAGGTGGCACAAACCCACAATAAAAAGGAACAAAACAACTGCAGAGAAGAGCCTGTGAAAACAATCAATACAACAGGTTTGCCATCTTAATACCATAGTCTGTACACATACTAATTAAAAAAGGGGTACTCCAGCCATTCAATATGTTTTATCTACTACTGCCCTTTCATATAACATAATAATGATCCTATTCTTATCTAACCATGCTCCCCCAGGGTCCCTCAGGGAACCTTTGGGTTCCATGTTGAAAGCTTCTACCACCACTTGACAGCCTGCTCAATGACAGACTGCTAGCCAATCACTGGCCACAGTGTTGTCCCGCTTCAGTCAGTGACTAGATGAACAGGCTGCCAAGAAACTGAAATACTCCCAGTTTTTCATCTGTTCACATTGTTTTAATTTCACTCACTAGTGTAGAAGAGAAACAGATCTCTGATCTCAGGGAGACCAGCCAAAAGAAAACACTGCCGGCTGCTAGTGAAAGCGCTCAATGCAGTGAAGTCCTAGGTGCATTGCCCCCTGGGAAACATGAATATGCAAAAGTAGAGCCCGAGGAGCTTCATCAAAGAGTCTCAAAACACAGGACTAGCCAGATATCCCTCCGGGAAGGACCAAGCCAAGGGGTGGCTCCTGTAAGGAAACCACCAAAGCCACCATATTAAGTGGCCCTATAAGTCAATGTAATGACAAGGGAAAAACCAAGGCCAGGTAACCATCCACATACAGCTGTTTTGGGGTGTTGCCCCTCATCAGTGTGGAGCAGGATTCTGGCTAGGTGGGAGCAATGCCTAGTGGATCCATAAGAGAAACAGATCACTGATCTCAGGGAGACCAGCCAAACAATAACACTGCCGGCTGCTAGTGAAAGCGCTCAATGCAGTGAAGTCCTAGGTGCTTTGCCCCCTGGGAAACATGAATATGCAAAAGGTGTCGCCCCTCATCAATGTGGAGTGTGGGGGCAATGCACCTAGGAATTCACTGCATTGAGCGCTTTCACTAGCAGCCGGCAGTGTTTTCGTTTGGCTGGTCTCCCTGAGATCAGAGATCTGTTTCTCTTATGGCTCCACTAGGCATTGCTCCGACCTAGCCAGAATCCTGCTCCACACTGATGAGGGGCAACACCCCGAAACAGCTGTATGTGGATGGTTACCTGGCCTTGGTTTTTCCCTTGGCATTACATTGACTTATAGGGCCACTTAATATGGTGGTTTTGGTGGTTTCCTTACCGGAGCCACCCCTTGGCTGGGTCCTTCCCGGAGGGATATCTGGCTAGTCCTGTGTTTTAAGACTCTTTGATGAGGCTCCACGGGCTCTTCTTTTGCATACTCACTAGTGTAAGCATTGTGCAAAAATGTGTCATTTTTGTATGCTAGAAAACTAGCAGGCAAGCCTTGACAAATTCCCACAAATTTCACATGAAATCTAGATTTTCAGAAAAAAAACCATTTCCTATTAATTAATACAATACGATATTCTACCTGCATGACCTCTTCTTTGGACTTGAAGTCGGAAACCAGTATGTTTTTTCCATCTGATATCCGGGTGAGTGCAATGCTGAGTCTTCCTCTTGCAACCTCATGCGCATTGTCAGGTAAAAGGTTGAGGAGAGCTTTCCGTAAAATTGTTAACAAATTAAACGTTGGAAAAAAAGGACCGAGTATGTTTTTTCTAGCTTCAGTGGCTGCATCTAATATTACCCTCCGTATCCTATCTGTAAGGAGAGAAAGAGGGGCAAGAAAATGTATACTCTTAGAATAATAGTCAGAAAAAAAAAAATCTAAGGCCATGTTCACACAACGTAAGTAAAGTATTAATCACGGCCGTTGTTGCTGTGATTAATACTTAAATTACACTGTGCTGAAGCTAAAAGGAATCCCGGCCGAAGTGTATACACATAGGGGGAGATTTATCAAACATGGTGTAATCTGGCTCAGTTGCCCCTAGCAACCAATCAGATTCCACCTTTCATTCCTCACAGACTCTTTGGAAAATGAAAGGTGGAATCTGATTGGTTGCTAGGGACAACTGAGCCAGTTTCACTTTACACCATGTTTGATAAATCTTCCCCATAGTATACACTCCGACCGGGATCACTAGCGGCCACGCAAAAAACGGACATGTCAGCTTTCTGCAACCGCTATTCAATGAATAGAATGCATAGAACGGCTGGTGTTATACATAGTGTGCTATTTATAAAGAACGTACGCCATATTGGTTAAACATGAAACATTCAACTCTTTGGGCCTGAAGAGGACAGCTAAGCATTGTACTCTGCTATCTTGAGCAAGCCCATAGAGTTCAACCTTGTGATTGGTCAGGTTCCTAGTGGTTAACGACAATGTTCTTTATGTATTTTAAGAATATCACCCCAGAAAAAGTTAGAAATTTTACAAATTACTCTTTAAAGGTGTTGGCCACTTTATAGTAAAATTGCTCAGTGTACAGTATTAGTAAGTGAACTCACTGTATATACTGACAGCAGCTCCCTGTGTACCTCATAGAGCTAAAATCAAACTCCCCTTCTCCAAGTTGTGCTGTCCTGCTCTGTGGTGAGTCTGTCCACAAGATGGCCGACATGGAGGAGCATATGACCATGCCCCACCCCCAGTGTCCACCACTGAGCCTGTATATGTCTATAGTGGACTCAGGGGGCAGGGCATGGTCATATCCTCCTCCATGGCGGCCATCTTATGTACAGACTCACCACAGAGCAGCAGGAGAGGAGTCCGATTTTAGCTCTATGAGGTGCACAGGGAACTGTTAGTATATACAGTACACTTACTAATACTGTACACAACAATTTTACTATAAAGTGGCCAACCCCTTTAATGAGGCTCTGATAAATGGGAGACACGATAGAGACAGGAGACACAACAGAGGCTGCAGGACAGAATAGAAACACTTATATAATAAGACTTAGGCAGACGTGCTCTAACATAAACACTCAAATCCACTCAACTCCTCGAACGCAGTCTCATATAAACTATTTCACTCCCCTCCCTTCAGCCTCCTCTAACCTACAGTCCCATGTAAATGACAACAATAATAATAATAATATTAATAATATTTATTTGTATAGTACCAACATATTATGCAGTACTGTCATCACTTAAATTGGTCTCTGTCCCCATGGAAGCTCACAATCTAAATTCCAAATTGACCCACCTGTATGTTTTGTAGTGTGGGAAGAAACTGGAGTGGAGAAATGCCACTCTCCCACTCTTGTAGAACTACAACCCTCAGCAGGAGCTCCTGGCTGCTGCTCAGCCCGCACTGCCCTGGGCAGCACAGGGAGAGAGATTTATCTAACTATCTTTCCCCCCTCCCTCCCTGTGCCGTGCGGGCTGAGCATCAGCCAGGAGTGCCTGCTGAGAGTTGTAGTTGTACAAGACTGGTAGAGCGGCATCAGATGTCCCCACACTGCCCCCTACAGACCCCAGAGAGAAGATGCCCCCCTCCTACCACCTACATATTCCAGATGCTGTAGGGGCTGAGCGGCAATCTCCCAGTGCTGCCCCATACAGACCCCAGACAGAGGATGCCTCCCCCTACCCCAGATGCTGTATGGACTGGAAGGCATGCTGAGAGTTCCCTTCCCCCCCCCCCCCCCCCAGGTGACAGGATGCTGCTGCTGTACCGGAAGATGAGGAGAGCATGCTGAGAGTTCCCTCCTCCCCCTCCCCGGAGGAGGGAGGGAGGAAGGGAGAGGGAAAAGGGGGCAGTGTGGGGACATCTGATGCTGCTCTCCCAGTCTTGTACAACTACAACTCTCAGCAGGCGCTCCTGGCTGCTGCTCAGCCCACATGGCACAGGGATGGAGGGGGGAAGATAGTTAGATGCATCTCTCTCCCTGTGCTGCCCGGTGCAGTGTGGGCTGAGCAGCAGCCAGGAGCGCCTGCTGAGGGTTGTAGTTCTACAAGAGTGGGAGAGTTGCATTTCCTTGAGATCTGTCCGAGCCTGTGTACATGTTACATCCCTCTCCCTATGGTGAATACATGCAGGCTCAGCTATCGGACTACACTACACTACATAGACTTCTACATATACTGCGCCCCGTGCTGGGCACTTCATGTGAATTACACCTGATTCGTGACGTCAGTTTTTTACAGAATCTGAAGCCTGCCCGATCTACTAGATTGAGGAAAATAGCACTAAATGTGCATTTCCCAAAACTAGGTGACAGAGTCCCTGTTAGGTGTTCATACACAGCATTGCCAGGTAAGTCTTTACTAGCTGACTGGGCAGAGAATATACAGCTATGCCTCCAGCTCAGACTAAGCAAAGCCCAATTCTGTATAGCCACTGGCCCAGTTCAGGAGCAATGCTTTTCTATGCAAATTCTACTTTATTGAAACAAAGTCCGGTGAAAATTTTTATTAAAGTATTGTATTGTCCCCCAAAAGTTATACAAATACTCCTATTATGGGAAATGCTTATAAAGTGCTTTTTCCCTGCACTTACTACTGCATCAAGGCTTCACTTCCTGGATAACATGGTGATGTCACTTCCTGGATAACATGGTGATGTCACTTCCTGGATAACATGGTGATGTCACTTTCTGGATAACATAGTAATGCGCCGAGGACGGAGTTCATCTAGCAGCACCATTAAGTGTGTACACTCACAATGCAGTCAATGGCCAGTTTTTGTGTCTGTATTTCAGCCAGTTAGGCCACCTCTCTCTTGGCTTGTAATTTTTGGCTTGCTTATTTTTTGTACTCATTTTTATTCTTCTTATTTTAATTAAATTTTTTTACCTAGTTTGTGGTGTTTTTTTCCAGCGCAAAAAACGCAACTATGTGTACTATTTTTATAGCCTTTTTCCAAACTAAAAAAGTAGGTATGAAGGAAGCCTTAAAGACCCTATTAACCGAGAGATTATTGGTCATATTCATCTGATTATAGGCAGTTATGGACGATAATCGCTTGCTGGCTGATCCTTAACTTTCAACATGTTGAAAGATTTTTGAATGACGACAGTCTGCTGGCTGTCGCTCCGTGCAATAGCAGCAGCAGACCGCCTCTTTCTCTCAGGGCCCCCCGCTCTGATCCACTTGGTGGTCGGTGCTGATGTGACAGGTCGGTTCTCGCTTGCTCCTCCAGATCGTCCCGTGTAATAGGGCCTTTAAAAGTGTTGTCTGGGGAGATGACTAAAGGCATTCTGCTCCCCACCACCCACCTGGACATAGAGGCGGTGGGTGTATATCCCAATGGGCACCCACCCCCTCCACATCTTGGAAGGCTTACTTCCAAGATGTAGAGAATCGCAGGAAGTAAGTACCGGGGAACAGACAACTTTAGCTATCTTCTGCTTCCTGGACAACCCCAAAAAAGCTAAAAAAAAACAATAAACGTGTGTGTCATAAAGCAAGTCATAAAGGAAAATGAGAGAGAGTGCCCCGGGGGAACCATTGCCAGTTCCATCGCATACAGTATACAGCCCCATTTTCACTCTGCCACCCCAGAGTGCAGTACAACCCTGTGGAAGTCTTTATGCCAGTTTGACTGTAACTCTGACCAGTATAAAGGCTCTATTACACAAAGTGATTATCAGCCGTAAGGAACGATAATCACTTTGCGTAATAGAAGATAACGATCAGGCGACATGCACAATGTCGGCTGATTATTGTCTTTCAACAGGCTGAAAAACCAACGATCTGCTACCATCGCTCCATGTTATAGGAGCGGTGGCAGCAGACCACAGCTGTCTCCTATGGGCTGTCCAAACAATCTGACAATCGCCCAGGCAGCCCCCTCACAGCTCCCTGAGGCTCCTCCTGGCTCTCACCTGTCCCTCCTCGCTCGCCATCGGCACGTGTAATAGCACCGACAGTGGGTGGAGAAATGAGGAGCAAGAGAGCGCTGACCTGACAGGTCGGTACTCACTTGCTCTCCACATCGCCCCGTGTAATATGGGCTTAAAACCACAGGACCCAGCCAGCCCATGATTGTTGTGCCTTTTCTGGGCTGACACACTGCCACTATGGCAAAAAATACTTTTTTCCATATGGTTCTTTTTTTTTTCCCCCACGCATTCCGCAGCTCACACTGTCCGGCGGACTGATGCTGGCGCCTGTGTTATAGACTCCATTCTATGCACAGGGGGATTCCATCGCCCGTCCAAAGAATGAACACGTTCATTCTTTGGACGGAGGACGGCATCCACCCGTGCATAGAATGGAGTCTATGACACAAGCGGAGACGCGCGCACCTGCATCAATCCGCCGACGGGTGCGGGCTGCGAAATGCCCGATGAGTTATCCATCGCCATTCTGCAGTGTGCACGTACCCTTACAAGTGATGCTATATACCACTATTCTGGTCATACATTTTCACTATTTTAAGAACATTCTAGTAACACATTTGTGTTTAACACGTAAAGCCATGCACAAATATTCCCTAACATGAGCAATCATGTAAATATTAAAAAAAAAAAACACACACAAAAAAAAACTGCACAGGTGCATTAGTAAATTTACTAAATTCCTTTACGTTAGCAAACGTCTATGTAACATGCATCAAAGTATCAGTGGTGCAAAATAGTAAAGTAACAGCGTTCCTTACCTAGATTAACCTTCAAGACTACGGCAGCTGCAACAAGAGCCCCTGCTGAAGCTCCATACACCTTAGGGGCTGACGTCAATATTTCTGGAGCCAGGTCAAGCAGGGCTTTCACTGCTCCTATCTGGTACAAAGAGAGAAAACCGCTGCCAGAGAAAGAGAGAGACGGAGAGTTCTTTCCAGAGAGGGTCTCATATTCCATGGCATTGAGAGAGCGGCTGTTTCCTTGCCTAGAGACTGTGTGTACAGGAAATAAACTCCTCTCTGTCGATTCATTAATTCATTCCGCTGAGGATTTATAGAATGAACTATAATAGCTGCAGCCCCTTCTCAGACCCCCTGCTGGATTAGGCTAAAAAGTCTGCAGCCAACAAAGAAGCTCTTTGTGGTGACCGCTTATTTAAATGGTCTGCATGTTACATAAGTGATTGACAGGCAGCCTTTCTGGTTTACAGGCTGGTCATATTGTCCATAACTGCTGTGTTCTCAGGACAACGACATGTCTGGGACAGCACTTATCTGAGGGTTTATCTGGAACACCTGACCAGTGATTTTCCTACATCCAGGTTCACATTCATCAACTCTCTGGTGTGTTCCTGGGTTTACGGCAATGTACGCTGTAACGTAGAGGTTGGGCGTAGTGTAAAAAAAAGTTCAGAGGGTCACAAGTAACCTTTTGTACCCTCTGCTTCACTTACACGGTTGATGTTTTAGCCTTCAAAATTAAACATGGTTTGACAATGACAAAAACCTTAAATATTTAGTTCATCTGATTTTTCTGAACATACTCTAAAATATAGCAAAATACCAGAATGTTCTAAACTACGTGCTCTGACCTGTTGTTCTACTTTGGTAAGAAAAATGTTTGTCCTTGGGCATAATAAATATATGCGACAGCTTAAAGGGAACCCGTCCCCTAGATTGAGTTATTAACCAGAATATTTGCAGAATAAATCAAATTGCAAGTGTTCCGACCATATATTTCATCTGTTATCCGTATTATGAAAGTGCCCAAGATCATTATTTTATTCTTCCCTTGCTCTGTATGCTACTAAGCTATAGCTAGACATCTGGGCGGTGTCTTCATTTTAACTAGTCACGCCTCTTGGAGTATGATTGACAGCAGGGACAAAATCTTGCATAAGTGTTGAACTGGTCAGACCTGCTGAGTAGAGATGGGCTGCACTCAACTTTTTCGGCCACCGGTAATCAATTGCCACACGCTCGGGTTCACTCATCTCTACTGGAAAAAGATGGATCCAGTCCTGGGAAACTGGGAGAAGTTTCCCAGGACTGGATCCATCTTTTGCCAGCACCCGGGAAGGAGCAGCAGGGAGTGAGGCAGAGTTCAAAGCTTGCAGCCACTTCGTTCCTACTGTAGATTGACTCATATCTATTAGTGAGGAATTGAAATATTTCCTGTCAGGGGTAATAAAAAATATGCAGTATCCAGTAAACTTTGCAATGTCACCATATTAGTAATATATATGTCTTGGGGTTACATACAAATTCTACCAACATCCTAAACACATCAGCAAGTTCCCTTAGAGATTATTGGCTCAATGCACCAATAGCATCCTCCAGTAGGTTCTTCTTATTGCCACTGACATGCGACTTCACTGCTTTACTGCTCAAAATGCCTGATATGCCCGTTGCTACCTCTTTTTGGGGTGAGTTTAATTTATACATTAAAACAAGAAATAATTAGAGATAAGCGATCTCGAGCATGCTCAAGCCCATCCGAACCTGGAAGTCTCGACATTTGATTACCGGTGGCTGCAGAAGTTGGATGCTGCCTTAGGGAGTCCTGGAAAACATGGATACTGCATGTTTTCCTGGCAGACCTAGGGCGCCAACTTCTGCAGCCACAGGGGATCAAAAGCCGCGCGTTCGGATAATGTTGCTGAAACGGACGGGGTGTAGGTAATTAAAAAACTTGTTTTCTATTAAAAGTACATTAAAAGATTAATATATGTGTCTATACAATGTATTACTATACCTGTACGGTTCTGCCATACTGGTAGCTGATAGAAATCCAGGAAGTGAAAAAAAAATGGCCCCTGTGCAAATCCACATTGTCTCCTGCTCCTGCCGCTATCTCCCCCTAGGAGACAAATCTTCCATGCCTCTGTCTCACATTGTGTGTGTTTGCTGAGCACAGGCTGATGATGCAGACAGGGGGCAGGGCGTGATGTCACAGGAGGCTTGGCTGGATCCCCCAATACCCTGAGTGATTCACCATTTCTGACCAGCCAGAAGCATCTGCTGCACCAATTTCGCAGAAGTGTGCAGTGAAATTAGGGCTGTGTTCACACATGTTAGAGTGTCATTGCAGTACTGCAGCTTATTCACAAAAATGATGCAGTAACACAAGTCAATGATGCTAAACTGCAGAGAGGATCAGAGCTTTATTGTGGGTCTTAACTTCAAAGACAACAGATGCTTGATCATAATATGTGCGTGGAAATGAAAAGAAAAAAAAGTTCTTTACTAACAGACCCCCCCCCAAAAAAAATAAAAAAAAAAACAAATGGATTTTTGGTCGTTTGAAAAATGGAATAGATAGGTAAGTAATGCTTTATGCTTCTGCAGAAGTTTCATTTTTTTAACCTCTACCTGGAGTTCCCCTTTAACTGGTATTCTTTTTGGTGTTTCTTGAATCCTTGCATTGTACTGCCCCCTTAACACCTTTACTAGGCATAACAGTGCCTGTCACGAATAACCACAATCCTTTAATGGAAACCAATTGCCACCAAGTATCCCTGCAGCTATACATACAGTGTAATAGTACTTTTTGCGAGCAAATCAGTACTCACTGGGACTGTGACACAAATTCCCTTAAAAATGAACTTTACACATCTCCCATACCATATGTAAATCATGCTTACCTAGGTAAGTGAGCGGCCCTAATGGTCCTTTTACATGGAGCGATAATTCGCCCGATCACATGAATAACGATTTTGAATGAACAATGTATTTTTTATAACGATCAGCGTTTAGACGGAACAATACATCGTACGGAAAAATCGTTTTGCGATCGCTTAAGCCTATCTCACACATAGGTGAAATCGGTGAAGGCTGTTTACACGGAACGATCTGCGGATTTTTTGCGAACGACCAACGATGATTTGAGAACATGTTGGAAGATCAAATGTTTGATCGTTCGCTGTGTTTACACGGAACGATTATCGTTCGAATTCGATCGTTATCGTGCAAATTCGAACGATAATTGTTTCATGTAAAAGGACCATAAGCGTCATAGTTGTGACCGTCCTCTGTAATCACACCTCTCTGTGACGCTGCCGGCTCCTTCAGTGAGACTGACACCCACATGACATGGTGAGACGTGATTACAGAGGATTTTTGGCACCAGTGGTGACTATTTCGCCGCTGGAGCCCGCCCACTTGCCTAGTTAAAGTAATACTGTCATCCCCTTTCTGTATGAGGACTTCTCTACACAGCTGTAAAGCCTAAATTCTGCAGTTTTCATACCTTACTTTATAATAGATTTCTTGGTGCTTGGTCCAGTGAAAAATGCTTTTTATTGTTGGTGCATTTCACCACCTGGGCGGGGCTTCACGACTGCAGCACCACTTGGCCCCACCCCTTCATGACATTATTGCCGTCTAGTTCGCACCCTTTGAAATGGGACAACCTAGAGGGGCTGGGGCCTAGGCCTCTAGGCCGGCCTATTACAACGTTCGCCGAGGGGGCAGGCCTAGATGGGGCTACGGAGCCGATGTGGGCAGGGCCAAGTGGCACTGCGCCCGTGAAGCCCTGCCCAGGTGGTACAATCCACCAACAATAAAAAGCATTTTTTTTACTGGACCAAGCACCAAGAAATCTATTATAAAGGTATAAAGCTAGTGTAGAGAAGTCCTTATACAGAAAGGGGGTGACAGTATCACTTAAAGTATGACTTACATATGGTGTGGGAGATGTATAAAGTTTAAAAACAGAGCTACTGACCCTATTACACTGTATGTATAGCTGCAGTGGTAGCTGGTGGTGACTGGTCCCCTTTTAAGGGTCCAATCACACGTACAAGGTCTGAAGATTTTATTTCTATGTTCCATCATTTAGTTACATTTATATCTGCTACAGATCCTGTACATGTTAATGGACCCTACACGGTTATTCCCATCTGAGATATTTCTTGAACATCCACAATCAGCCCCCCAGACAATAGGACACAATTCAAGGAGGTGGCCAGACATGCATGCTGAGTGCTATCCCTCTTGTAGTTTATAGGTTTTGCAAAATGTTCTGATGTTTTTAGCAATTATTTTGCAGACATATTGGCCCATATTTATTATTCTGTGCGAAACAAACAAAAAAACATGTGGAATCTTCCCCTAGCGGCCAATCACAGTCAGGTTTTATTCTACCAGAGCTCATTGGGCTATGAAAGCGGAGCTGTGATTGGCTGCTATGGGCAAATTACACCAGTTTTTGTTTCACCCAGACTGATAAATCTCACCATTGTCTCTGTATTTTGACAAAGTTCATACAAAAAAGTAGGCAAATTTTACTGATTGTAATACATACCATAGAGGAAACACCTATAGATTCTGGATTCTATGATAAACGTCCTATACCCCAAAAAGAAAGGATAAGGGGGGGGGGGGGGGGAAAGAAAAATAACCGAATGGTACTTGAGATAGAACTAAACACCTATAAACCCATCCGATATGCAAATGAGCAAAAATATCAAATGAATTGGTACAAGAAAACTTTATTGAGAAATATCGCAACAATAATAAGAACAATGGAAAAAAAATATATATAAAAACAAACAGAGACCTGGGAGGTGGGAGGCCCAGCATGAGGAAAGGTATATGTTTACAAAATAAAGTGCAAGTGCATATATTAAATACTCATGAATTTTCAGTATACAGCCTGGTTATAAGCATATTATAAGGTGCAAGTGCTCAAACATAACCAAAAACACAGGCTGCATGGATCAGTATGGTAAAGTATAGGCAAGTGCACATAAACAACATTACCCAGGGATATAATTCCCAAAGCCTCAGGACTCCCACCTCACACTCCTCCAACGTCGTTTCGCTATTCGCTTCTTCACTCCCTGAAGAAGCGAATAGCGAAACGACGTTGGAGGAGTGTGAGGTGGGAGTCCTGAGGCTTTGGGAATTATATCCCTGGGTAATGTTGTTTATGTGCACTTGCCTATACTTTACCATACTGATCCATGCAGCCTGTGTTTTTGGTTATGTTTGAGCACTTGCACCTTATAATATGCTTATAACCAGGCTGTATACTGAAAATTCATGAGTATTTAATATATGCACTTGCACTTTATTTTGTAAACATATACCTTTCCTCATGCTGGGCCTCCCACCTCCCAGGTCTCTGTTTGTTTTTATATATATTTTTTTTCCATTGTTCTTATTATTGTTGCGATATTTCTCAATAAAGTTTTCTTATACCATAGAGGAAGACTGTCAATACTGAGTAAGGGTGTGTTTACACTACAGAATCCGCGTGGAAAACTTCCAGAGGATTCAGTCGCTCCCGCCTGCATGAATCTCCCTCCGTTCCATAGACTCCATGTCAATTCTTTGGGCGGACGGCGGAATCCGCCTGAGCGCAGAAGTCTATGGGACCAGCAGAGAACGGTATGGCACGGGCGGAGAGGCACACGGCCGTGAACAGGTACGAGCTACGCTATCCGTCGGAAATTCTCTGCTTGGGTTCTGTAGTGTGAATCTACCCTAAGGAAGCTAAAGCCCCTATTACACTGGGCAATCTCTGGGAGCAAGCTGGTGCCGACCTGTCAGGTCAGTGATCGCTTGCTTCTCGTTCCCCAATCGCTGCCAGTGCTATTACATGCTTAGACAGTGAGCGGGTAAGTACAGGGGGAGCCGGTGAGAGCTGCAGGAGGGGGCTCCCCGGACGATCTTTAAAACGCATATCGGTGGTGGTCTGCTTACGCAGAGCAACGGCAGCTGATTGTTGCTATACTCCTCGTTTATCTTTTAACAAGTTGAAAGACACTAAAAGACAACGATGTGCCGACATTGTGCATGTTGACCGATTGTTGCCTTCTATTACACAAAGCGATAATCGGCCAAATACGTCCCATAACGGTTTTGGGTAATTGGCCCTTTAGCCTCTCTACACATTCAGACTTTTTATCCACCTCATATGGGGCGTCTGTACTCTTTCCATAGAACAAGAGTCTGTTGATTTCTTCTCTTAGATCAGGATTTACACAACAAATACCAATGGAAATCCAGCTTTATACTTAGAACAGCATACAGTACTTTCTTTTAGTTTTTTCCTCTTTAAGCACTTGTGACAAACCGCTTAATACTATGAAAAAACAGATCTTGATACGTTAGATGCCAGCTACCAGGATAAATGCTTTGCTTCACGTAGTGGAAATAATGACATTAATAGCGATAATTTAGGTGGAGCATTAAAAAAAATCATATGACAACTTTTATATCTTTTGTATAAATAATGCTCCAAAGACCTAGTAATTGCATTATACACAGTTCACATAATCCATCTAGATACCAAAAGCGGACTTCCAGCTGCAGGACTATCATCTATCAGGACCCGCATTATGGACAGTGGTTATACATCAGAGCAGCCGAAAGAAAAATGGAGCTGAACAGTTCGGAATCCTTTTTTTGTGCAGTCTTTATTGTATGTTTATGTTGCAAACCTCTGCAAGTGATTGAGACTTTCATGTCCCTCTGACTGCAGGTTCAGTGATGGAGGGCATGATGCCTCAGTAGTTGAGTAGAGACTGCCTATTTTTTCAGCAGCTGTATTTCAGGTTACTTTTACCAGCATTTTACTGCTGGAGCTCCCCCTAGTGGCAGTCACTATGAAATATGAAAAATTAGATTTAAATTTTTTGAACTGCAGCTCTGTTCCCACGCAAAGCGCTGGTTTATGACCAAGCACCGGCCAAGGCGGAATCACGTGAGGTGGCCCAGCCCCAGTGGGGGGAATTCCCCGCCCCTCTACGATGCAGGCCACCAACCTCCAGTGCTTCAGGCCTGGCCGGTGCCCGGTAATAGACATAATAGATCAAAATCTATCATGTTTGCAGAATGTATCCTTCGGGATCAATTCACCCAACATATGCCAACTAAATGATGCTATATAGAGAGTTACAGTAGAAATGTCAGTCTCCTGTAAATTCTGTGAGGGAAATCCCAATGCAATGTAAATGGACCCCACCCCCTTTTTTTTTTTTTTTTAAAGAGGGGTTCTTCAGGCCTCTATTACACTTAGTTATAATCTGCTGAGTCAGGCCAATTCTCACTCCGTGTAATAAAGACAACAATTTTTGGCTGATCGGGTCTTTTGGTCCTGACCTAAAATAATTGTCCGCTAACTACGTGTAATAGCGACGCTCTACCAATAGCTGAAGAATGTACTGTACATCAAATACAGTGGCAATCTTTTTTTAGAGTGACTTGGATTGAGAGCTTTTTTCAAAATTGTAACTTTGTTTAAGAGCACCATGTACTGGGTGGGAGGGCGAGTGAGGGAGAGGTTTACAGCACTGTAATCTGACCTAGGAAGTCTCCCTCGCCTTCCAATCCATAGCAGATCCACTTCAGGCTGGGGCTTACATTAGGAGACAGGACTGTGGAGGTAATCTCTCCATAGCTGTAACCCCTCTCTCCCCGGACGGAGAGTGCTGCTATACTGTGCCCACATCTGCCCTGCTCATTTCTCCATGCTCCCTGCAGTCTCTGTCAGCCTTTGTGTTTCCCATCCTCTCCATTACTGTACAGTAACTTATATGACAGATTCAGCTATTTCTAAAGGTTTGTTTCATTTGTTTAACATGTTATTCAGAATGAGAAAAAAAACATTTTTGCGTGGAACCATTTGTTTGCATTTCAATTATTTGTTATGGTAAAATTTGCTTTGAGAGTGATTTGGATTACAAGCGCAGTACTGGAACAAATTATGCTCGTAATCCTATTTGGACATCGCTAAGGAAATATATACACCCACAGCTCTTGCTGCACAATGGTCAAGCTGTGTAACAGCAGATCGGGCTGTGTATTGCAGGTAGCCGAGAGTCAATTGGGGGGGGGGGGGGGGTTGGGATTGCACAGGCACTGGGGAGAGAGCCAAGCAGCACTGGGAGGGGGGGGGGAATGACGCTGGACGCTTCAGGTACATACACTTGGGTCGTGACGTCACTTTATAAAAATATTTTTTAAAGACAGTGAAACCTGCCTGATCTACTAAATTGAGGGAAATAACACTATGTGCATTTCCCATAATTAGTGTATATTAGGAATTTATCTAACTTTGCTTATGTAATAACATACTAAAAATACATTTTGCCTTGAGTTCTCCTTTAAAGCTTACAGTGCCATATCTGTGTGTCATTCAAGGTGGGTGGTTGCGTGACAGTGGTGTGGTAACGGAAAAAGGGCTAGGGCTTATTTTCAGGGTAGGTCTTATTTTCAGATAAACGCTATATGCCCCTACATTGTATCCCACACAGTAGTTAGCTGCCACACTGTATGTCCTTGCTTGGCTCCAAAACCGTAAGTTCCCTGGTAGTTAGGCCTAAATACTGTATACCTCCCATCCCCCTTTTTAGTTGTTCACCCATTTTCAAGCTTTTATTTTCTCACTGTAACATGTCAATTGTTCACTACAGCTTGAAAAAGGCAGCACAGAGTTCGAGGGCAGCAGGGTGAGAAGTGCCTTGCTACTACTGTAAATTTGCTTATCTCTACAGAGGAGTTTAATCGATGGCATTTACTTGTTTTAGTAACAGACAATGCAGCAATTGATGGAACGTTGTTTTATTGTTGGTAAGATGTACTTAATCAAAGAGTCCAAATCCCATGTCTTCATCAGACTCTTCAGATTCTTCCTTCTTTTCTTCTTCTTTCTTTTCTGTAGTGGAAAAATAAATAAATAAAAGTTTAGTTACAAAAAACAAATAATGTTGTATATTCACATTAAAGAAACGATACATGGGACCGGCGTTTGGAGATGAATCAGAAAACGTCTTTATTGCGTGACCCATAAAAACAGACACAAGCGGACTTCTCACAGAAATGTCAACACGTTTCTGGTGTGAACCCTAAGGGTACGTGCACACTCTGGAATCGCGCTGGAAAACCTGTTGCGGATTCCGCAGCTGCATGAGTCTCCACCCATTCCATAGACTCCATTCTATGCACGGGCGGATTCCGCTGTCCGTCCCAAGAATTAACCTGTTCAAAGAATGAACCTGAAACATCAAACCAACTCCATTAAATAAAATGCTACAGATACACTTAGTAACAGCAATGCATGTTCATACATATTTAACGGATAAAAATTGTTACATCGTATTTATACATGTCATGGCCATGGGAAGTTGGAGGAACATTAATCAAATAGTTGCAATTCCCAGCGCTGAGGCCAATGGGTTAAATCAGCGCCAGGAATTGCAACTATATGATTAATGTTCCTCGAACTCCCCATGGCCATGACATGTATAAATGCCATGTAACAATAATTTGTATCCGGTAAATATGTATAAACATGCATTGCTGTTACTAAGTGTATCTTTAGCATTGTTTTTAATTGAGTTGCTTTGTACATTGGTTCAAAGTCTTTCACAGGTGCAGCAGATCACATCCTAAAGTCAGAAGAAGGAAGTGCTGTGTGTTTAAAAAGTTTACTCATTTGAAAGTCTACCTTTCATGATTAAGGGTGCGTTCACACCAGAAACGCATTGACATTTCTGTAAGAAGATTGTTGATGCGTCTGTGGTTTTATGGGTCACGCAATAAAGAAGCTTTCTGATTCACCTGCAAACTCTGGTCCCGTGTATCGTTTGAGAGATTCAAGCACTGGTTGGAGTGGCGGCCTGTGCAAAGCAGCCTATGTGCCTGGTGAGCTGGCTGCTACTACTGTATTCTACATTCACATTAAATCCCCATGCGAGGAGCTCTGTATCACAAAAACTCATTATAGCAGAATCTATGAGCCACCATCCTATGTATTAAGACTGTAGGATACAGTAGATTTCCTGAAAAAGGTGAGGGGGCTGTAATAGCTGCAGAGGATACCAGCTCCACTCTAAGGCTATGTTCCCATTACGTACTGATAAGCTAAAACAACGTCCGGAATAAACGTTCATAATAATTTCTGTCTATTGTTTAACAGACGTTCTTTGCAACCTTTAGTACATTGTGGGAACACAGCCTAACAATGGCTTTGGAATAAACTATAGACAAGCATATGTGGATGTAATGCTCAAGTGCCCAATTACTTATGTACATTGTAAACTGCAAAAGATCTATACAAAGCAAAATTTTCGCAATTCGGCATACGTTTAATCTTTTCATAATCACCATCTGGGCATAACCATGGAAAAAAAAAAAAAAAAAAAAAAAAAGTCTGAAAAGGCTAAATGTTTAAGATGATGGAACCTGAAATTAGCAGTTCATCTATAATGATCTTACCTGGTGCGGCAGCTCCGCCAGCAGCTGGAGCAGCAGATGCAGGAGCAGCAGCCACAGCGCCACCAGATGGTACTGAACATAGCTTGGAAAGACCTACGAAGAAAGAAAAAAGAAAATTCAATTGTACAGTCCAACCAGTCTTAGATGACTTGTTCCATCTCTCTTAAAGGTGTCCTCCAGCGGGGTTGGGGCCCTTTTTTTGCTGGGACCGGGGACGAGGGAAAAGACGTGCACTCACCTCCCCGGTTCCAGCGGCAGGTCCCGCATTGCGGCGCTCCGGTCTGCCGGTGACGTCTCAGGTCCGCTCATCCACTCCAAGAAGGAGGCGGGATCTGTTTCAAGTCCGCTCAGATCCCGCCTCTGTCACTGAGTGGCTGAGCGGACCATAAACGTATTGTCTCGGGCCAGCGTCAGACACCCAGAAGCGGCCTGGAATCGGGGAGGTGAGTGGACGTCTTTTCCCTCGACCACCTCCTCCCCGGTTCTAGCAAAAAAGTGCCCTCCCGCTGGAGTACCCCTTTAAGCAGAAATAAAGACCTGTTGACATGTAGCAGCTATCCTTAGGGCCCTATTCCACGGGCCGAGCAACGATGTAAACGAGCGCAGATCTGCTAGATCCACGCTCGTTTACTGGGCCTATTCCACGGCCCCGATCGTGAAACAAGGGCTGCAAGGACATAGTTACCGATGTCCTTGCAGCCCTTGTTTCATACATTACCTGTCCGGGCTGCATGTTTTCTCCCGCTCCGGCGTTTCCGGCCACTGATTGGCTTAGCGGTCTGTAAGTTCAGACAGCCCCGCAGCCGATGCTGCGGCGCGGGATCGGGAGAAGACCTGCGCCTGGACAGGTAATGTATGGTTCTGCTGAAATAGTCGGTCGCCGCCGCGCACCGCTATTCAACCGAAGTGATGCGCAT
This sequence comes from Dendropsophus ebraccatus, assembly GCF_027789765.1. Taxonomy (NCBI): domain Eukaryota; kingdom Metazoa; phylum Chordata; class Amphibia; order Anura; family Hylidae; genus Dendropsophus; species Dendropsophus ebraccatus. The sequence goes on from NC_091464.1 coordinate 25,257,399, forward strand.
GTGGCGAACACCGATTTTAGGTCTGAACCTAAATGAACGATCAGCTGATGACAGGATCATCGGCTGATCGTTCTCTCTATTCCACTGAGCGAAAATCGGCCAAATCGGGCCGATTATCGCTCCTGTGGAATAGGGCCCTTACTTGGGACAGTCTAAATCAAGGTTATATCTGGCAGTGTAAATCCACCACCACGATAAGGACTCGTCTTGGCAATGATGCCCGATGAGCCAATTACTGAAAGACAGGACAGCACTGGGAACAGTAATTGGCTGTGCCTGCCGAGGCATGGCCATCTCGGAAGCAGCGGTGAGAATATTCATGTTAGGGAACCAGAGACACCGACACAGGCTATACCCACGTTTTCCAAGTCCCAGAAGTTGTACCCTCACCTATCACGAAGGGACAACATACCCATAAGCCAGGAATACCCATTTAAAAGGGTACTTTGGGCATTAAAAAAAAAAAAAAAAAAAAAAACCTGGGACGACAGGAAGTGGTGGGAACATAACAAAATTACACCTACTTGTCCTGGTGCCCTTGCAGTCTCAGTGCCACCAATCACCCTCTGATCTCTCGTATTGTCACAACCCCATAGGGTGACTGCAGAGTTGTCCTGCCTCAGTCACTGACTAAGTGACACCACAGGACACCAGTGGGCAGTGGCAATGTGGGAACACTGGGGTGGGCAACTTGATTATGTTCTCACCACCTCCTGCAGTGCTTTTTTTTTTAACCTTACTCAGAGTTCCCCTTTAAATTTATTTGAAGCAATAAGTATAGAATACCTGAATTGATCAGCTCATCAAGGTTTTTCCCACCAAGTTCAGACACCACCTAAAAGAAAAAAAAAAAAAAAAAAAAAGGTTTTTCGTCAGATGACCAACCCATGGTAGAATGAAAGGTCAACTCATCAGCCTCTATAGCAAAACAGCAGACAGTTTGGCACTGTTATTCCACGGTCAAATTTGAAAAATAAAAATACAAAAACAATATAAACAAAAAGGCAACTGGCCCTCTAACTTCTTTGTCTATTCTAGAAGGGACTAGGTTAAGAGAACACCAACTCTATCTCTAGTTCAATCCCTGATCTTGACCCATGATCTAGCACTATTATTGTATTGCTACAGATAAGTATGATGTGTTCTTGCTGCCAACCATGAATATCTGTTGCTTCTCCTATCTTTGTCAGGGCAATTGCCAAATATATTAAATCATATCCTGCAGCAGATCAGGTGTGTGAAGGCACCCTTAATGCTTTTTTCCCCTCATTTTTTAACCTTCTTGTCTCTGTATGGTACATTTATGTCTTAAAATAACTGAAGCGTACATGATTTGCTGAACAAAAGTCCCTTGCACATCCAGGCTTAAAAAAAACAAAAAAAAACATGGCTACTTTCTCTTAGAAGGTGCACCACCCTTATGCTCAGTTTGGATGTAGTTTTGCAATTTAGTACCATTGAAGGGAACAGCGCTTAATTTTAATATTGCATACCACCTAAAAGACAGGGGTGATGCTGTTTTTGCAAGAAAGTAGTTGTCTGTTTTCTAATCATGGATAACCCCTATAATTTTATGGCCATAACAATTATGGATGTAGAGTTAATATCAGTAAGAGACATGGGACAAAAGTGCTCATAATGTAAAGGTACTATGCTCATGAATGGCCAACAGCTCTTCACTATGATAAGTCTGCCTACGTAACCTCCTACATCACAGATGTATACCATTGAGGTCCCCAGTTGTGCACATTCAGTTCACTATTCACTATAAACAGAGTAAGTAATTTTGCTGGGCTCCACAGTGAAGGCAGACGCCCTTTTCAGGCCAGAAAAATGACACCATCTACTCTGAAACTGATCCAAAGAAGTCACTCGCAGATCACATATTGTACACTGAAGTGAGTGAGCATGCAGCAGTCTACATTGGGAAACCATTTGGCTGACTTAGGGTGCGTTTACACAGGCAGATTTATCTGACCAATTTTGGAAGCCAAAGTCAGGAATGGACTTGAAAAGACAGGGAATCTCAGTCTTTCCTTTATGATCTGCACCCTGTGTATAGTCTGTTCCTGGCTTTGGCTTAAAAAAAAAATCTGTCAGATAAATCTCTGTGTAAACACACCATTAGGGTCCATTTACACAGAAAGATTATCTGCCAAAGATTTGAAGCCAAAGCCAGGAATGGACTATAAACAGAGATCAGGTCATACAGGAAAGACTGAGATTTCTCCCCTTTCAAATCCATTCCTGGCTTTGACTTCAAATCTTTGGCAGATAATCTGTCAGATAAGCTTTCTGTGTAAATGGACCCTTACATACTTGCATAGTAATCTTAAAGGAAACCAATCAGCCCAATTGGGACAATTTGGTTCCCTGCAGCAATGTATAAAGCTCCTGTGCAGCTTGTGGCACGCATCGCCGCAGCTCCAGCAGCTTTGTACTCCAGAAAATAAAGTTTAATCCCCCTGCGCAGCAGGGAGAGATGGGGAAGGTAATGATGTGGGCAGCTCACTGCCCGTGTCTAGTCACCAGTCTATCCCTGTGAGCGTGGTTGGAGGGGATGATTGACAGGGAGGCGCCAGTAACAGGCCTTTCTGCCTGTCACCCATCCCTGCGGACCACGCTGACTAGACACGGGCAGGGAGCCACCCTGATGACTACCTGCCCCGCAACGGGGAATTAAACTTTATTTTCTGGGGTACAAAGCTGCTGCTGCAGCCGCTACGTGCCGCAGGCTGCACAGGAGTTTTATATAGTGCTGCAGGGAGCCAAATCCGCTCAATTGGACTGATTGGTTCTCTTTAAAAAAGGGTGAAGATACTTTTTGTAATACACTCACCTTGTCGACGCGGTCTTCATCAGCATCAACTCCGACACTGGACAAGATTTTCTTGATGTCTTTTGCTGATGGACTGCTGTTACCACCAAGGGTGGCAAGCAGGTAAGCGGCCACGTAACGCATTCTGCAATCCCAAGGAAAACCACATTGAGTACCATAGAGAAAAATTTACGGTAACATTCAGACATAACTATTAACCTTGCCTTATCACAAGATAAATACGTATCACACGCCTACAGATTAGTTGGTAGTGTTTGCTGGGAGTCCGACTACTGGGACAACCAGCAGTCATAAGGGTACAAACCCACTTGACGTATTTGCTGCGTGAATCAATCAGTCTTAAAAATAAGCAGGCAAAATGCAGGTTGGCTTTATACGATTGTTCTGCGTTAAAATACGCAATTGCGTATTTTTGAAGCGTGAAGCTTGTTGTTAGCAAAGCATCAGTTGTTAACAATCTGTGCGAAAAACGCATGTAGCTTCACGCTTCAGAAATACGCAATTGCGTATTTTAACGCAGAACAATTGTATAAAGCCAACCTGCGTTTTGCCTGCTTATTTTTAAGACTGATTCACGCAGCAAATACGTCAAGTGGGTTTGTACCATAAGGATAAGGATCTGCAGAGTGCTGCACTCTCTGTCAGTGCCGGATGGAGTAAGAGTGCGCAGCTTTGTGCAAGCAGGGAAACTGGGTCAGCCTTATACACAGTGGATATCCGATGCAGCCTACACCTGGCATTCTGTGACCAGCATAGGAGGTCACTCTGGTGTTGGGCATTTACCCCCTTGGATGCAGCGCAATTGTGGAGTGCCTACTGTGTCACAGAGAGGGGTCTTCTGAAAGGCTCCATGGCTGCCATGTCAGATCTGCTATTACAGCCTGCACTGCACAACATAAGTGACTGAACTAGGGCTGGGCGGTATACCGTGAAAATACTGATACCGTCTCTGGCGTCGGTTAACCGACCTCAACTTTGCCAGGACGGTATCTGCGGTATTTCCCATGTTTGTGTGCTGAGCAGCGACGCAGGGATGCCGGCAGCCAGGCAGGATGTGGCTGCAGCGGATCGGATGAAGGATCACTGAGCTCTGACACTACAGCCTGGGGAGAGCAGCGGCCAAGTGCAGCCTCTAAGTGTCCTGCGCTCTCCTCCTGGGCCTCTCTCCCCGGTCAGCACATGCAGCACAGAGCCGAGGACCGGACTGCTTCTGCTGGAGTGACCGCTCTGCCCCCTCCCCCTCCTGTCACTGCCAGGACCCGTCCTTTCAAACAGGGCAATTGCCGCACAGAGCAGTGACCTGGAGCCAGAGCGGTTCCAGAGGCTCCAGTCACTGTGCACTGCCACACTTCTCCCCCTCCGAGTAACTAACAGCAGCAGCTCTCATGAGGTAACCTCTTCCTACTGTGTGCCGCTGCCGTCCACACAGCCCTCCCCCGTCACCAGTCTCCGGGAGGTACACTCTACAGCCGCAGGGTTGTAAATCATTCCCCCCCCCAGGCCAGATAACTATCGAAGCTGGGATAGGGACAGTGTCTGTGTAGCAGCAGGTTATTGCACGGAGGAGCCGCTTTCTTGTTTAGCTGCCATGCTCTGTCTATTATCACTGACACCCGAGGCAGAGGCTAAAGGAGGCAGCGGTTTCTCAATTCTCTATGTACACAGAGCATAGCAGAGCTGTCTCAGTTCATGGACACTAAAATAGCAGAGCTGTCTCAGTAGTCTCCTGTGTGTAGAGACCTGTCCCCCCTCCTATGTGTATATACAGAGACCTGTCCCCCCTCTTGTGTGTGTGTGTATATACAGAGACCTGTCCCCCCTCCTATGTGTATATACAGAGACCTGTCCCCCCTCCTATGTGTATATACAGAGACCTGTCCCCCCTCTTGTGTGTGTGTATAAACAGAGACCTGTCCCCCCTCTTGTGTGTGTATATACACAGACCTGTCCCCCCTCTTGTGTGTGTGTATACAGAGACCTGTCCCCCCTCTTGTGTGTGTATATACAGAGACCTGTCCCCCCTCTTGTGTGTGTGTATACAGAGACCTGTCCCCCCTCTTGTGTGTGTGTATACAGAGACCTGTCCCCCCTCTTGTGTGTGTATATACAGAGACCTGTCCCCCCTCTTGTGTGTGTGTATATACAGAGACCTGTCCCCCCTCTTGTGTGTGTGTATATACAGAGACCTGTCCCCCCTCTTGTGTGTGTGTATATACAGAGACCTGTCCCCCCTCTTGTGTGTGTGTATATACAGAGACCTGTCCCCCCTCTTGTGTGTGTGTATATACAGAGACCTGTCCCCCCTCTTGTGTGTGTGTATATACAGAGACCTGTCCCCCCTCTTGTGTGTGTGTGTATATACAGAGACCTGTCCCCCCTCTTGTATAAATAGAGCTGTTTAAGGGTGTTCACATCACGTTTTTCTCCACAAGTCGGGCTACACGTCAGGAATCAGTGAAAAAAGGATGCGTGCAGCCCGACGTGCGACTGACGGCCACATTGACTTTAATGAGCAGGACAGAGTCATTATGTGACTGTGTTCTGCTCATTTGCTGAACGTACACGGCTTTTGTGCAGGACTCAAAAGCACGGTCGACTAGATCCTGCGCAAAAGCCGTGTACGTTCAGCAAATGAGCAGAACACAGTCACATAATAGCTCTGTCCTGCTCTTTAAAGTCAATGTGGCCATCATCTGGCCGTCGGCCACACGTTGGGCTGCACGTCCGCATCCTTTTTTCACTGATTGCTGACATGTAGCCCGACATGTGGAGAAAAACAAGATGTGAACATACCCTAACTCTGCTGAGACCCCTAATAATAACAAATAGACTAATTTCACAGCCTTGTGTTGCTGCTGAGTAAGTTACTTTTTTTTTTTTTTTTTTAAACAAAATATCCTGAGTTTGGCACAGACAAGTGGGTGTGGCTTACAAAGGGGCGTGTCATAATTATCGTTCAATTATCGTTACCGCAGCTACATGTGCGATAAACCGCGATATTGATTTAGGCCATTATCGCCCAGCCCTAGACTGAACCATTGCTGTAAAAGACTCATTTCACACCATGTTTTTGTGGCTTACAACGTGAATATACACAAAGAGGGACTCCCGATGGAAATCTCCACCATGTAACTATGATGTATGCTCCTTTTCACACAGACTGGCAATAATAATAACGTATACCAAATCGCACACTTTTTTTTTTGGCTACCACTGTATGGAATAGTGCAGAGGTTTCAACCAAACGGAGGATAAACGGACACTTTTGGCCTCTTTTGGGTTAATGGGGCCTATGGATACATTATGTGCCGTGACACCCGATGCACGTAGTGAGGAGACATCACCAATGTGTATAAAAAGAGCCTACAGGGTTGAAGAAGCATAAGAAGTTTCCATATTATATAATTCTTAAAACAATCTAAATCAGTCATGTCAAATTCTGGCCCGTGGTGCCATTATTTTTGGCCCGCTGAGCTTTTCCATTGCTGTATTAAATCTGGCCCGCCTGACGTTGCAGCAGATTATAATATGGGTGGCCCGGACAGATGCTCAGACTGTCTACTGTATAAGAGACTATGTGGAGGGCTGGCTACCATATAGGAGACTATGTGGAGGGCTGGCTACCATATAGGAGACTATGTGGAGGGCTGGCTACCATATAGGAGACTATGTGGAGGGCTGGCTACCATATAGGAGACTATGTGGAGGGCTGGCTACCATATAGGAGACTATGTGGAGGGCTGGCTACCATATAGGAGACTATGTGGAGGGCTGGCTACCATATAGGAGACTATGTGGAGGGCTGGCTACCATATAGGAGACTATGTGGAGGGCTGGCTACCATATAGGAGACTATGTGGAGGGCTGGCTACCATATAGGAGACTATGTGGAGGGCTGGCTACCATATAGGAGACTATGTGGAGGGCTGGCTACCATATAGGAGACTATGTGGAGGGCTGGCTACCATATAGGAGACTATGTGGAGGGCTGGCTACCATATAGGAGACTATGTGGAGGGCTGGCTACCATATAGGAGACTATGTGGAGGGCTGGCTACCATATAGGAGACTATGTGGAGGGCTGGCTACCATATAGGAGACTATGTGGAGGGCTGGCTACCATATAGGAGACTATGTGGAGGGCTGGCTACCATATAGGAGACTATGTGGAGGGCTGGCTACCATATAGGAGACTATGTGGAGGGCTGGCTACCATATAGGAGACTATGTGGAGGGCTGGCTACCATATAGGAGACTATGTGGAGGGCTGGCTACCATATAGGAGACTATGTGGAGGGCTGGCTACCATATAGGAGACTATGTGGAGGGCTGGCTACCATATAGGAGACTATGTGGAGGGCTGGCTACCATATAGGAGACTATGTGGAGGGCTGGCTACCATATAGGAGACTATGTGGAGGGCTGGCTACCATATAGGAGACTATGTGGAGGGCTGGCTACCATATAGGAGACTATGTGGAGGGCTGGCTACCATATAGGAGACTATGTGGAGGGCTGGCTACCATATAGGAGACTATGTGGAGGGCTGGCTACCATATAGGAGACTATGTGGAGGGCTGGCTACCATATAGGAGACTATGTGGAGGGCTGGCTACCATATAGGAGACTATGTGGAGGGCTGGCTACCATATAGGAGACTATGTGGAGGGCTGGCTACCATATAGGAGACTATGTGGAGGGCTGGCTACCATATAGGAGACTATGTGGAGGGCTGGCTACCATATAGGAGACTATGTGGAGGGCTGGCTACCATATAGGAGACTATGTGGAGGGCTGGCTACCATATAGGAGACTATGTGGAGGGCTGGCTACCATATAGGAGACTATGTGGAGGGCTGGCTACCATATAGGAGACTATGTGGAGGGCTGGCTACCATATAGGAGACTATGTGGAGGGCTGGCTACCATATAGGAGACTATGTGGAGGGCTGGCTACCATATAGGAGACTATGTGGAGGGCTGGCTACCATATAGGAGACTATGTGGAGGGCTGGCTACCATATAGGAGACTATGTGGAGGGCTGGCTACCATATAGGAGACTATTTGGAGGGCTGGCTACCATATAGGAGACTATTTGGAGGGCTGGCTACCATATAGGAGACTATGTGGAGGGCTGGCTACCATATAGGAGACTATGTGGAGGGCTGGCTACCATATAGGAGACTATGTGGAGGGCTGGCTACCATATAGGAGACTATGTGGAGGGCTGGCTACCATATAGGAGACTATGTGGAGGGCTGGCTACCATATAGGAGACTATGTGGAGGGCTGGCTACCATATAGGAGACTATGTGGAGGGCTGGCTACCATATAGGAGACTATGTGGAGGGCTGGCTACCATATAGGAGACTATGTGGAGGGCTGGCTACCATATAGGAGACTATGTGGAGGGCTGGCTACCATATAGGAGACTATGTGGAGGGCTGGCTACCATATAGGAGACTATGTGGAGGGCTGGCTACCATATAGGAGACTATGTGGAGGGCTGGCTACCATATAGGAGACTATGTGGAGGGCTGGCTACCATATAGGAGACTATGTGGAGGGCTGGCTACCATATAGGAGACTATGTGGAGGGCTGGCTACCATATAGGAGACTATGTGGAGGGCTGGCTACCATATAGGAGACTATGTGGAGGGCTGGCTACCATATAGGAGACTATGTGGAGGGCTGGCTACCATATAGGAGACTATGTGGAGGGCTGGCTACCATATAGGAGACTATGTGGAGGGCTGGCTACCATATAGGAGACTATGTGGAGGGCTGGCTACCATATAGGAGACTATGTGGAGGGCTGGCTACCATATAGGAGACTATGTGGAGGGCTGGCTACCATATAGGAGACTATGTGGAGGGCTGGCTACCATATAGGAGACTATGTGGAGGGCTGGCTACCATATAGGAGACTATGTGGAGGGCTGGCTACCATATAGGAGACTATGTGGAGGGCTGGCTACCATATAGGAGACTATGTGGAGGGCTGGCTACCATATAGGAGACTATGTGGAGGGCTGGCTACCATATAGGAGACTATGTGGAGGGCTGGCTACCATATAGGAGACTATGTGGAGGGCTGGCTACCATATAGGAGACTATGTGGAGGGCTGGCTACCATATAGGAGACTATGTGGAGGGCTGGCTACCATATAGGAGACTATGTGGAGGGCTGGCTACCATATAGGAGACTATGTGGAGGGCTGGCTACCATATAGGAGACTATGTGGAGGGCTGGCTACCATATAGGAGACTATGTGGAGGGCTGGCTACCATATAGGAGACTATGTGGAGGGCTGGCTACCATATAGGAGACTATGTGGAGGGCTGGCTACCATATAGGAGACTATGTGGAGGGCTGGCTACCATATAGGAGACTATGTGGAGGGCTGGCTACCATATAGGAGACTATGTGGAGGGCTGGCTACCATATAGGAGACTATGTGGAGGGCTGGCTACCATATAGGAGACTATGTGGAGGGCTGGCTACCATATAGGAGACTATGTGGAGGGGCTGGCTACCATATAGGAGACTATGTGGAGGGCTGGCTACCATATAGGAGACTATGTGGAGGGCTGGCTACCATATAGGAGACTATGTGGAGGGCTGGCTACCATATAGGAGACTATGTGGAGGGCTGGCTACCATATAGGAGACTATGTGGAGGGCTGGCTACCATATAGGAGACTATGTGGAGGGCTGGCTACCATATAGGAGACTATGTGGAGGGCTGGCTACCATATAGGAGACTATGTGGAGGGCTGGCTACCATATAGGAGACTATGTGGAGGGCTGGCTACCATATAGGAGACTATGTGGAGGGCTGGCTACCATATAGGAGACTATGTGGAGGGCTGGCTACCATATAGGAGACTATGTGGAGGGCTGGCTACCATATAGGAGACTATGTGGAGGGCTGGCTACCATATAGGAGACTATGTGGAGGGCTGGCTACCATATAGGAGACTATGTGGAGGGCTGGCTACCATATAGGAGACTATGTGGAGGGCTGGCTACCATATAGGAGACTATGTGGAGGGCTGGCTACCATATAGGAGACTATGTGGAGGGCTGGCTACCATATAGGAGACTATGTGGAGGGCTGGCTACCATATAGGAGACTATGTGGAGGGCTGGCTACCATATAGGAGACTATGTGGAGGGCTGGCTACCATATAGGAGACTATGTGGAGGGCTGGCTACCATATAGGAGACTATGTGGAGGGCTGGCTACCATATAGGAGACTATGTGGAGGGCTGGCTACCATATAGGAGACTATGTGGAGGGCTGGCTACCATATAGGAGACTATGTGGAGGGCTGGCTACCATATAGGAGACTATGTGGAGGGCTGGCTACCATATAGGAGACTATGTGGAGGGCTGGCTACCATATAGGAGACTATTTGGAGGGCTGGCTACCATATAGGAGACTATTTGGAGGGCTGGCTACCATATAGGAGACTATTTGGAGGGCTGGCTACCATATAGGAGACTATTTGGAGGGCTGGCTACCATATAGGAGACTATTTGGAGGGCTGGCTACCATATAGGAGACTATTTGGAGGGCTGGCTACCATATAGGAGACTATTTGGAGGGCTGGCTACCATATAGGAGACTATTTGGAGGGCTGGCTACCATATAGGAGACTATTTGGAGGGCTGGCTACCATATAGGAGACTATTTGGAGGGCTGGCTACCATATAGGAGACTATTTGGAGGGCTGGCTACCATATAGGAGACTATTTGGAGGGCTGGCTACCATATAGGAGACTATTTGGAGGGCTGGCTACCATATAGGAGACTATTTGGAGGGCTGGCTACCATATAGGAGACTATTTGGAGGGCTGGCTACCATATAGGAGACTATTTGGAGGGCTGGCTACCATATAGGAGACTATTTGGAGGGCTGGCTACCATATAGGAGACTATTTGGAGGGCTGGCTACCATATAGGAGACTATTTGGAGGGCTGGCTACCATATAGGAGACTATTTGGAGGGCTGGCTACCATATAGGAGACTATTTGGAGGGCTGGCTACCATATAGGAGACTATTTGGAGGGCTGGCTACCATATAGGAGACTATTTGGAGGGCTGGCTACCATATAGGAGACTATTTGGAGGGCTGGCTACCATATAGGAGACTATTTGGAGGGCTGGCTACCATATAGGAGACTATTTGGAGGGCTGGCTACCATATAGGAGACTATTTGGAGGGCTGGCTACCATATAGGAGACTATTTGGAGGGCTGGCTACCATATAGGAGACTATTTGGAGGGCTGGCTACCATATAGGAGACTATTTGGAGGGCTGGCTACCATATAGGAGACTATTTGGAGGGCTGGCTACCATATAGGAGACTATTTGGAGGGCTGGCTACTATATAGGAGACTATTTGGAGGGCTGGCTACTATATAGGAGACTATTTGGAGGGCTGGCTACTATATAGGAGACTATTTGGAGGGCTGGCTACTATATAGGAGACTATTTGGAGGGCTGGCTACTATATAGGAGACTATTTGGAGGGCTGGCTACTATATAGGAGACTATTTGGAGGGCTGGCTACTATATAGGAGACTATTTGGAGGGCTGGCTACTATATAGGAGACTATTTGGAGGGCTGGCTACTATATAAGACTTTTAGGGACTGACTTCTATATAAGACAATTGGGGAGGACTGACTTCTATATAAGACTATTTTAGGTACGGACTTCTATATAAGACACTATTTGAAGGGCTAGCTTCTATATAAGAGACTATTTTAGGGACTGACTTCTATATAAGACTATTGGGGAGGGCTGGCTACTATATAAGACACTACTGGGGAGGGCTGGCTCCTATAAAAGACACTATTGGGGAGGTCTGGCTACTATATTAGGCACTATTAAAAGGGCTGGCTACTATGTGGGGCTCCAGTATTAGGTCTAGCTACTATGTGGGGCACTATTTGGGGTGGCTACTACATGGGGCACAATTATGGGATTACCCACTGCTTGAGGGATATAATGGGTAACTACCATGTGGTGACATTTACTTCAGGATAGGTAGTGCCAGGGACGCCGCATGCACTCATTAAATATAATGGTTGGCCCGTGGCTTTCTCCGATTTTTAAATTTTGGCCAACTGTATTTGACCCCCCTGATCTAAATCACCCTTTATTATAACACCAATAAAACTGATGGCGACTGATAAAAGCCCCCCCCCCCCCACACACACACAAAAAAAAGTAGCAGGAATTTTTTTTTTAATCAATTTTACCCCAGTCGAATTTATGATAAATAATGGGCGACAATAACTGCTCCTCATACAGCTCTGTGGGTGGGATTAAAAAAAAAAAAAAAAGAAAAAACTGATTGCGGCCTTAGGACAAGTGATCACTAATTTGTGGCTTTCCAGCTGCTGTAGGACTACAATTCCCAGCATGCCCTGCCTCCTGGCTGAGCCTGTGTGCTGGATACATGGACACCCGGCACATAGAGCAGGCTGGCTGTACACGTGCCGGGACCGCCGGGCTCACTCCTCCAGGCTGCCGGTAATATATCACATAACACCGCGGCCTCCCCGCCCCGTCCCCACATACACGCTGCCTCCGGTGCGGACAAGCAGCCCCGTAATACACTCACTTTAAGTCTGTGATAGACACGAAACGATGTGCACGCTCCTGTTCTTCGACTCCGAGAGGGAAAGAGAGAGCGAGCCACGGGGTTTCCAAGGCAAAGAACCAGGGGCAGTGGAGTTCAAAGGTCAAGTGCGAACGTCGTTTTAGATTTTAATTAAAGGCGCGGTTTCTGGGGTTTTATCACATTTTATAAGCAAAGCTGTCATTTTTGCCCGAAAAATCTATTTAATTCAGTGAAATAAGAACGTAATTGGCGGCGAGCATGCGCAGTACGGTGTCTTCGCTCATCACGCGTCCGGGGCGAACCACTTTGTTTGCGCATGCGCGTAGGAAACCCCGGAAGATTGTCGCCGGGGAAGTTGCAGTACCCTGCTGTGCATGGGTGTAGCCGGTAATAGGGAGCTGTGTATATGTGTGACAGAGAGGACGCCAGCAAGCTGTGGCCATGAGTCTTGATGGACGGGGCATTCAGTGCCTGACTGAGCATTTCAATAGTATTTTCATTATGTTTATGTAAGAAACTGATGAATTTGCAAGTAATTTTATTCCCTATTTCTCTAATTTTAGGTAATGTGTTTGTATTCAGAAGGAAATCTCTTGAGAACTGACACGAGCCTTAAAGGGGTGTTTCAGGAAAAATTAGGAAAAGTAGGAGATGGGGGTCTGAGCTGTGAACCCCCCCCCGACGATCTCTGTATTAGGCCCCGCCCTCTCTGTTATGAATAGAATGGTGGGTACGGCGTGTGACCCGCGGCAGATTTCATTCCTATAGAGCCGGCGGAAAGCGCTGAGTACTGCTCCATAGGAATGAATAGAGCCTCGGGTCACACGCCGTACCCACCGCTCTATTCATAATACAGACAGGAGCGGTACAGAGGTCAAACCCTCTGCAATCTCCTACTTTTCCCCTATCCACGGGACAGTGGATTTACTACTTTTATAGAAGAACACAGCCCCCCCCCAGGATATATATACTGGCTGCCATCTTTGATTAAACAATATCCATCTTTAAGGGAACCTGTCACCCCCCGTGTCGGGCTCCCGACCCCCGCTAGAGCCCCCTATACTTACCTGATCGTGCCTGGTCCCGCTTCTTGATTTGGCCAGGTGGCGGAGATTTCAGCGCCCGAAGCCCGACACACGCGCTCCTGAGATGAGTCCGACGCTCCATTCATTCTCTATGAGCGTCTCAGGAGCGCGCGTGTCGGGCTTCAGGCGTTGAAATCTCCGTCAATGGACCGAATCAAGAAGCGGGACCCCGCGCGATCAGGTAAGTATAGGGGGCTCAAGTGGGGGTCGGGAGCCTGTCACCCCGGCACGGGGGGTGACAGGTCCTTTTTAACCCCTTAAGGACAGAGCCAATTTCGATTTTTGCGTTTTCGTTTTTTCCTCCTTGTGCTTAAAAGGCCATAGCACTTGCATTTTTCCACCTAGAAACCCACATGAGCCCTTATTTTTTGCGTCACTAATTGTACTTTGCAATGACAGGCTGAATTTTTGCATAAAGTACACTGCGAAACCAGAAAAAAATTCAAAGTGTGGTCAAATTGAAAAAAAACCCCGCATTTTGTTTATTTGGGGGGAAATGTGTTTTTACGCCATTCGCCCTGGGGTAAAACTGACTTGTTATATATGTTCCTCAAGTCGTTACGATTAAAACGATATGTAACATGTATAACTTTTCTTTTATCTGATGGCCTATAAAAAATTCAAACCATTGTCAACAAATATACGTCACTTAAAATCGCTCCATTCCCAGGCTTATAACGCTTTTATCCTTTGGTCTATGGGGCTGTGTCAGGTGTAATTTTTTGCGCCATGATGTGTTCTTTCTATCGGTACCTTGATTGCGCATATACGACTTTTTGATCGCTTTTTATTACAATTTTTCTGGATTTGATGCGACCAAAAATGCGCAATTTTGCACTTTGGGATTTTTTTGCACTGACGCCGTTTACCGTGCGAGATCAGGAATGTGATTAATTAATAGTTCGGGCGATTACGCACGCGGCGATAGCAAACATGTTTATTTATTTATTTATTTGTTTACTTTTATTAATAACCTGGGAAAAGGGGGGTGATTCAGACTTTTATTAGGGGAGGGGGCTTTTTACTATTAACAACACTTTTTTTTTTCTTTTACACTTATACTAGAAGCCCCCCTGGGGGACTTCTAGTATATACACTTTGATCTCTCATAGAGATCTCTGCAGCAGAGATATGCTGCAGAGATCCATGAGATAGGCACTCGTTTACTTCCGGCTGCTGCAGCCGGAAGTAAACGAGTGCCGAGTCGGGGACGGCGCCATCTTGGAGCGGTCCCCAGCCGGCTTCAGTTACGGAGATCGCTCTTCCGGGATAACATCCCGGAGGAGCGATCTCCCCACTTAGACACCAGGGATGACGCTGCGTCCGGTAATCGGATGCAGCTGTCAACTTTGACAGCTGCATCTGATTACTGTATTAGCGGGCACGGCGATCGGACCGTGCCTGCTAATACCTGTGGTCCCGGGCTACAAGCGGCACCCGGGACCGCCGCGGTTCAGAGCGCGGCCGCCGCGCGGCCCCGCTCTGAACGTCCCTAACGGCATCTGGGCTTAAATATACGCCCTATGTCGTTAAGGGGTTAACCATCAGTGTGGTTACTCAGTTTGCACTATAAATTTTGTAACTTTTAATTCGGAAGAGACAGTCAATATGACAGCGCTCTTAGGCTGCGTTCACACTACGTATATTTCAGTCAGTATATTTCAGTCAGTATTGCAACCAAAACCAGGAGTGGATTAAAAACACAGAAAGGCTCTGTTCACACAATGGTGAAATTGAGTGGATGGCCGCCATATAACAGTAAATAACGACCATTATTTCAATATAACAGCCGTTGTTATAAAATAACAGCAAATATTTGCCATTAAATGGCGGCCATCCACTCAATTTCAACATTGTGTGAACAGAGCCTTTCTGTGTTTTTAATCCACTCCTGGTTTTGGTTGCAATACTGACTGAAATATACGTAGTGTGAACGCAGCCTAAGGCTGGGTTCACACTATGTATATTTGAGGCTGTATTTGTAAAGGCTGTATAGCAACCAAAACCAGGAGTGGATTGAAAACACAGAAAGGATCTGTTCACATAATGTTGTAATTGAGTGGATGGCCGTCATTTAATGGCAAATATTTGCTGTTATTTTAAAACAACGGCTGTGGTATTGAAATAATGGCCGTTATTTACTGTTAATATGGCGGCCATCCACTCAATTTCAACATTGTGTGAACAGATCCTTTCTGTGTTTTCAATCCACTCCTGGTTTTGGTTGCTATGAGGACCTGACATGAGGACCAAATACAGCCTCAAATATACATAGTGTGAACCCAGCCTAAAGGTGCATTTATTTCATATGGAAGCTTCTCTATAAGCAGACCACCCTCTTGTCTTACCAAAGACCACTTTTTGAGAAACCTTTTCATTTTTAACCCCTTTGGGGTTCCCTTTAAGAGAACCATACATTTTGAAGTATGTGTGTATGTACACTACATTCATGAACTACATATGTAAAATTGAGTGAACACACTATTGAGTGAGTCACTATTAGACTACATTTGGTCTGTTGAACTCGATAGATCCATTGAGGGTATGCTGTCGTATACTGTTCTGTCAGTATGTTGATGTAAAGCACAAACATGGTGTCATGTTCAGATGTGAACACAGCCTTAGCTTAAAGGGGTACTCCAGCAATTTAAATATTTTGCCATAATGGCTGCATAGATTTATCCCATTCTTACCTAACCAAGCTCCCTAGGGGTCCCCCCGCTGAAACTTTTGGCGGCTACTTCTGACACTGACTAATCTCCCAGTGATATCACACTCAGCCCATCACTGACTCAAGCAGGACAGCGCCACAGCCAGTGATTGGATAAGCAGGCTGTCACTTTGAAGATGAGTTTGTCTCAGAAGTGGGGACAGGAGTGCTCAGCAGGGGATCCTGAAGACCCCTTAGGCTGACCCCGAGGGGGCGTGGTTAGGTAAGAATGGGATGATTATTATTTTCTATGCAGCCCCAGCATTAAATATCTGGAGTACCCCTTTAATCCTCCACTGGTCCCCGTCAACTCCGGTCGGCGTCTTTGGATCCCCCTCACTTCTGGGTTATAGTGAAGTAAATGGGAGAGGAAAGGCTACTGGTGCGGATGACAGGCTTTTCATTGGCTGCATTGCACCACATGGCTTTCAGCTTGTTCAGCTAATGAAAAGGCTGCTGGTGCGCAAGTGCACCAGTAGCCTTTCTCTCCCATTCAGTTCTACAGGATGACGCTCTGTCGACACAGACACAAAATGGCGCCGGGAGAAGAGGACGTGGTCGACAGTTATTAGGTATGTATGCTTTCTTTCACTTACTTTAACCCCTCAACCACCCATGACCTATCTCCTACATCATGGGGCCGTTAGGGGGGTTCAGAGAGGTGGACGCTTGGGTGTATGTAACAGCCTGTAAGCAAGTTTGTTGTACCAAATACCAAGAAATAAATCTTGTTTGTACTAATAGTCGAAGTTCGTGAATTCCTTTCATTACAGTGATCCAGAAACTACAGAGGACTACGGCCTTAACGTACTCAGGTACAGGTGTATCTAATACCAGTTTTATTCTCACTACTTTTCATGATATGTTGGACTAGTAGGATTCATGGAGATCCTTTGGTGAAAATCATTTCCTAGAGGCGTTTTTTTGCTATTTTTCCGTATTTAGTAAACACAATGCCCCCGCCCAAATAAAAAAAAGTGTTTTATTTTCAATTGCAGCACACATATACATTTTTTCTGGTTTCACAGCATATTTCATGCAAAAATTAAAAAAGAAGTCTCATCTACAACGAGTCCCTAACTAACACCACAAGAACAAAAGTAAATCAGTGTCACCTGCCACAATTACAAAAAGCATAGGACATCCCGAAGATCTAGGTAGGGGCTTCGATTCCAGAATGGCAAGCTGGTGGGACTAAAGCATCTGACTTATTCT